>NC_134479.1:7030326-7276752 GCF_964194025.1 Convolutriloba macropyga | reverse complement strand
TGAAAGATGAGTAAAGAGATTAACCAATATCACAATGCTTTTTTCCAATTAGGATCAAAATTTGTTATTATAGGTTTAAAGCGAGCCCTAGGATTTTCTGCAGCGATAAACAAAGCAGCAGGGCCTGGTGAAAACTCAATTCGTCTCATAAAGTCTTACAAATTAGCTATAGCCGTACATCTACAGTTCGCTTTAAATGAGTGCAATATGGAGAAGATTTTCCCAACTAAAATTAAAGTAGCCTATGCAACACCATTTTTCGAAGACGGTGATAAATTAGATAGTACAAACTATCGGCCAAATTCTGTAACTCCGAGTTTTGGAAAATTTTTTGAGCGCCTCCTTCTGACTCAGAAGACGCATTTCAACGATAAGCATAAAATTATAAATAAAGAGCAATTCGGATTTCAGAAAAAAAGTCAGCAGCAGATGCAATTTTAGAACCGATTGAAACAGTTTCGTCTAATTTAGATCAAAGAAAAGAAACTTTTGCTATTTTTCTAGGCCTTGCAAAAGCGTTTAATTTCGTTTTGCATAACATTTTTCTTAAAAAAATTGAAATGTCGTCATCAAAATACTCAAACAAAACAATTCAAAATTAGACAGAATCCAAAAATGGCTTTGGAATGAATTCGATTGCTCGTCAATGCATACAAAAATGGAATAAGTCACCACAGTGGCTTCGGTTGGCAAAAATGAAAACGTTTTTAAGAAAACGTTTAATGATTTCTTGCTCTCACAACATGAAAAAATTCCTTTGAATAGTAACATAAGAGCTTTTAAAAGTTATTTTTATTTTTAGGAACAAAACAATCGGCAAAAAATTATAATGTGATTCTTTAAGAAATTGATTGATGTTCATTATTTTATTTTGTTTGAATGATTTGAAGTACTTTTTTTTCAAGTATACTTGTTGAAAAAAAACTATACTGAAATTGAGAAAACAATCAAGGCTGATGAACTCGATAATGTTTTTTTCCGTCGGAAAAAGCTAATTCGCAAAAAAACGTTGGCATCATTTTTTGTAACAAGTCCCGCCATCGTAAATAAAAATTGGCATATTCTTAGGAAAAATTTGACCCGAGCATCAAGACAAGATCCAGTAAAAACCAGCCAGATATAACACATTTTTAAAATGAATTCTCGTTCGTTTGGTGGACCATTATCTTTCTAGCGGATCACTGTTTTTTGCTCAAATCACATGCTATTTTCGAAGTTCCTCATTTTTAAAAAATTAAAATTTTAAGAAAAAAAAAATTTACATAATTTCACAATTATTTTCTCAAATTCATTTTAATTGCCGCAACGCATACTAGTGCTTGCTTTAAGTTTATGATAGCAACCTTCCAGCGCCAGCTGGAGTTGCTTTCGAAGCCCAAAATTTTAAATTTTTCTAATATGGCATAAACGAAAAACATTAGCCATGGTATGAAAAGAAACTCTAAAAATATTCAAATGCTTTGAAAGGTCCAGAAATGGTCGACAACGATACATAAATTTAAAAAACGCACGACATGTTTCAAAGTGTTTCTTTAAATCTGTCTATTAAGTGATAAGTCTCTGATAAAATAATAAAGTAAAGTTTTACTTAAAAAATTACAGAACAAAAAGTAAAGAAAGAAAAATGGAGTCTCATTGTACATCAGTGTATAATTTATCTACCAAGTTTTGACTGGAAGGACAGATTGAAGCTAATTTACTGTTCGTTGATCTGAGTACCTAGATATCTTCTTGACCGCTAAAAAAACAGTTCTCACCTGACAACTTTTCCTGGTATCAACTCTGTGAACAACTCTTCATGGTATCAAGAGCTCAAACATTACATCTTTAAAAAGGACCAAGAGAAGTCTCTATTTAAGCTTTAATGGAATTAGATTTAACTAGATTGAAATTCGATTTCGGAAGTGTTAAAAAACTTATTTTTCCTGGTAAATTTTCAGCCTTTAAGTAAATGAAAATTTCAGCACGGGAACAGTTTTCAACTCAGCAAACAAAATCAATAACAGACTGGCAACGATCACAGTCAAAAAAGAGCGAAAAACAAAAATCTTACAAAACACTTGTAGCGCCCGTGGATCGACTAGAAGGTGCACGAATTTCTCCTGTTGTAGCAGTCACACTGGTCGTCGATGAAGTTGTAGGTGATGTTGTACTGCTTATAGTTGATGATGAAGTTGATGAAGTGGTAGGCGATGATGTACTGCTCGTCGTTGATGATGAAGTTGATGAAGTGGTAGGTGATGACGTACTGCTGGTTGTTGATGATGAAGTTGATGAAGTAGTGGGTGATGATGTACTGCTGGTTGTTGATGAAGAAGTTGATGAGGTGGTAGGTGATGATGTGCTACTTGTTGTTGATGACGAAGTTGAAGAAGTGGTAGGTGATGATGTGCTACTTGTTGTTGATGATGAAGTTGATGAAGTGGTAGGCGATGATGTACTGCTCGTCGTTGATGATGAAGTTGATGAAGTGGTAGGTGATGATGTGCTACTTGTTGTTGATGATGAAGTTGATGAAGTGGTAGGCGATGATGTACTGCTCGTCGTTGATGATGAAGTTGATGAAGTGGTAGGTGATGACGTACTGCTCGTCGTTGATGATGAAGTTGATGAAGTAGTGGGTGATGATGTACTGCTGGTTGTTGATGAAGAAGTTGATGAGGTGGTAGGTGATGATGTGCTACTTGTTGTTGATGATGAAGTTGATGAAGTGGTAGGCGATGTTGTACTGCTCGTCGTTGATGATGAAGTTGATGAAGTAGTGGGTGATGATGTACTGCTGGTTGTTGATGAAGAAGTTGATGAGGTAGTAGGTGATGATGTGCTACTTGATGTTGATGACGAAGTTGAAGAAGTGGTAGGTGATGATGTACTGCTGGTTGTTGATGATGTGGTTGAGGAAGTTGTAGGTGATGACGTGCTGCTTGTTGTTGAAGATGTCGTCGATGATCTAAATGTTGAAAAGAGTTTTATTGAAATGTTACAGATTCTGCAGTATTGTTATAAGTAGCGTTCTTGTCTTGGTGATTCTGGTTTATTATCATCACCTATGAAGTCAAGATAGAGTTTCAAATTTCTAGTGTACTGCTTTGGATCATCTTATAAGGACTTTTGCACAGGTTCTTTCATTGGCAGCAGCTATAATGATCTACACAAAAAATATCAATGAAGGTAAATGTTAATTGTTAAAAGTTAAGCAAAACCTTATACTTGCCAAACACAAAAGGCAGAACAGATAACTGCAAATATAGAGCCATTCAAGTTTTTGGTGTCTAATTACAGAAAAAGAGTCCGACAGAATTTATTTGTTTTTAGCTTTGAAATTTCATACCTTCAAATATCAAATATATTTATATATATATATATATATATATATATATATATATATATATATTATATTTATATATATATGTATATATATATATTATATATATATATATAAATTTATAATATATATATATATTATATATATAAATTTATATATATATATATATTTATATATATATATATTCATATGTTTATATTTTTATTTATATATATATTTATTAATATAAACATATGCATATATATATATATATATATATATATATATATATATATATGTATATATATATATATATATATATGTATATAAATATAAATATAAATATATATATATATATATATATATATATATATATATACTAACAGCGCACTCGTAATTTCGGAACTCCTCGGAGCTCGTGTCTCGCTAGTCGTTGATGAAGTTGTAGATGAAGATGTGCTGCTGGTTGTTGACGATGAAGTTGATGAAGTGGTAGGTGACGATGTGCTGCTGGTTGTTGAAGACGATGTCGATGAAGTCGTAGGTGATGACGTGCTACTAGTCGTTGATGACGATGTTGAAGAGGTGGTAGGTGACGATGTGCTGCTAGTTGTTGATGATGACGTCGAAGAAGTGGTAGGTGATGATGTGCTGCTGGTTGTTGATGACCTATGATCAATATAGATACAGTATTTATCTTTTAAAGTATTGCTTAAAATCAAGTTATAGGGAGCTTTTGTGCAAAGTTTTGAAACGACAGCAACTAAAACTTTCATTATGTCAAAGAGGAATCAATAAAGAAGAGAATAAAGAAGTAAAACCGAAGACACACAAAAAACAAGTGCACATTGAGAATTTTTCAATTCTTGATTCGGTAAAAAATCACAGAAAACCTGCGACAGCATTAAATTGTTTTTTTTTCAAAGTTGAATACCTGCATAATTATACACATGTATATGTGTATGTTTAGTTTTACTAACAGAGCACTCGTAACTTCTTCTGAACTCCTCGGAGCTCGTGTCTCGCTAGTCGTTGATGAAGTTGTAGATGATGATGTGCTGCTGGTTGTTGACGATGAAGTTGATGAAGTGGTAGGTGACGATGTGCTGCTGGTTGTTGAAGACGATGTCGATGATGTAGTTGATGATGTTGTCGGTGATGATGTGCTGCTGGTTGTTGATGATGAAGTTGAAGAAGTTGTAGGTGATGACGTGCTGCTGGTTGTTGAGGATGATGTTGATGAAGTCGTAGGTGACGATGTGCTGCTGGTTGTTGATGAGGAAGTTGATGAAGTGGTAGGAGATGACGTGCTACTAGTTGTTGATGATGAAGTTGAAGAAGTTGTTAGTGATGATGTGCTGCTGGTTGTTGATGACGATGTTGAAGAGGTTGTAGGTGACGACGTGCTGCTAGTTGTTGATGATGACGTCGAAGAAGTGGTAGGTGATGATGTGCTGCTGGTTGTTGATGACCTATGATCAATATAGATATAGTGTTTATCTTTTAATGCATTGCTTCAAATCAGGTTATGGGGAACTTTTGTGCAAAGTTTTTCAACGGCAGTAACTAAACCTTTCATTAGATCAAATATCAACCAATAAAGAAAGTTAAATGAAGAGACACAAAAGCAAGTGCAAATTGAGAATTTTTCAATTCATACCCTGGTAGTTAAACATTGAATGCCTCTGACAGCATTTAAAGGTGTTTTATTTTCAATGTTGAATACCTGCAAAAATATACACATGTATGTATATATGTTTAGTTTTACTAACAGGGCACTCGTTACTTCTGAACTCCTCGGTGCTCGTGTCTCGCTAGTCGTTGATGAAGTTGTAGATGAAGATGTGCGGCTGGTTGTTGACGATGAAGTTGATGAAGTGGTAAGTGACGATGTGCTGCTGGTTGTTGAGGATGATGTCGATGATGTAGTTGATGATGTTGTCGGTGATGATGTGCTGCTGGTTGTTGACGACGTAGTTGGTGATGTTGTGCTGCTTGTTGTTGATGAGGTTGTTGACGATCTGCAATTTTTGACTTATATCAATTTTTTGGGTTTTTCAAATATTGGTTTTGAAGCTTTGGCAAGAAATTAGTTACTAATAAAAAATTTTTTGCAACTCTCAGCATTTTCTATGAAAATTCGAAGCTTACTGTCTTATATGTTATTTCTTTTTTTTTGTAACATAGCCTCGAAGAGAAGCCCGACGTTCAATTAATTGGCTCTTAAATTCAGAAAGCACTTTGTTGTTCCGGGCACTGTTAAACCTTTTTAAAAACAAGAAGACCTAAGAGAAAAACAATCAGAGTTCCAGAAATTATAAAAGTACGAGCAAACAAAGAAAACAACATGATTTGATCGGGAAAGGTAAAAAATATTAAACTTCCTTAGAAGGGGAATTATTTGAAGTTTAAACTATTCAAAGTGAACTGTTCAATGTTCATTGAAGAGCGAACTCTTGAAAGACAAAATCAAACAGGTCAGACCTGACAGAACCTGTAAGAAATATAAATTTATTCAAAATTTTTGTTCGAAAATTCAAATTCCTTTTCTTTGCCAAGATTATTTCCCGTGCTAATTGTTAACTCTTTTTCACTCAAATACGATACATTACATGGCTAATAAACGAAAAAGCAAATTTTAAATATACATTGCGCTCTGTGGAAACGAGTGACAAGATTTTGTCCAACTTTTAAAGATTCATAAACCATTTATCGTGATAGAATATAAATACGCAAAAGTTACTTATATCGTATTAAAGTAATTAAAATCTGTAACAAGCATCCACGGACAAACTTAGCCCAATTCCACCATTGTGAGCATGTAATTAGCCCAAAACATTTTTGCCAAAAATTTATCCGTATTTGTTTAAGGCCAAAAAATAGCCTCAAACTTAATTGCCTGAAATATATCGGTAATTACTTGACACTTAAATTAAAGACTTTATTGTTCTTGCGAACAGAGATCTGGGTAATTGCAAAACCGCTAATACTCTTTTTAATCCGCATTTAGTATAGAGAGCGACGTTAGTGAAAATAACACCAACAATGATTTACGTCATTTCGGTAACTAGATACTGTGACCGTGGCTATAAATGTTGACTTGAAAACACTCATCGATAAACATGGGTAAATATATGGGTAAATAATCTTATATATATATATATATATATATATATATATATATATATATATATATATATATATTCGATTTTGAAGCAAATTTGAATTAATTAGGCTTAGTGTAGCTAATTTGGCTTAGTTTAACATACGCTGACAACTCTAATCTTAAAACATCGATAGTGAAAATGAGTGACAAATAGAGACAAATACATACTCCGTATGTATTTGTCTCTATTTGGCCACGTAATGCCCGACATTGGCCACGTCCGACATTGGCCACGTAATGATAATTAGATCTAGTTCCTAAAACCTAGTCCTTAATGAGAACGTACCTTTATACCCAAAACGATATTAAAAGAAAATTAAAACAAAACCGATGCTTGTTTTCCTGCAAAAACAGAAAGGGCGTCTATTAAATTATCTCAAAGAATGATTATCAGAATGATTATCAGTTCGTTATCAGTTCACAAAAATTAGCTCTGAAAAAAAAATTGGGGAGCAGTTATTGCAGTACACTAAGAAAATTGAGAGAAAAGATAAAGTTTAAATAAAAAAACTGTCGGTTAGACTATTTCAAATGGCATTTTTCGGTAGAAGTTTAGAAGTGTAAAACTTTATATGACTGAGTACTACTACTCAGAATACCGAACATTGTAAATCAAATAGATGATCAAAATTTAAAGCAAGAACTTCACATCGAAAAACAAAGAATCATGTAACAGTTTAAGCAAAATTTTTATCAAAAAGAAATTAAAACAGATTTCTAATTGCAACCATTTGTAGCATTGCTGAAAAAAATGTGTAGGATTGCATACTGTCAGCCAAAAATGCACAAACCTAAAGAAAATTTTTTTGCATATACTCACTTTTTATACTTAGTTCAAAATTGACTTGCGCTTTTTCTCTAACGTCTATTTCTGAATGCTCAGAAGCCGAGAAGATGAAATGCATTTTCCATTTCGGAGAGCTAAAATCAGCTAAAATCAGCTTGTTTCAGCTAATATCTATGACAGCAAAAAATGGGGTAAATGCATTGGCATTGGAAACATACGCGCAGCCAAACTCTTCTCAAAATTCAGCATTGTTGCAAAAATTCTAAATGCTTCATCGAAACACAGCTCGTGAGATTAACACTAGGACAAGATAATTTTGTACTTAAAACGTAGAATTATTTTTAAGTTGAAGAAAATTTGTGGAATTCGGTTTTTTTACATAATCACTTTTCCATTGAGTCTTTGGATACTTTGATATGATCTTTACTGTTCTAATAGGACGAAAGATGCAAAAACTACAGTTTTTTGTTGCTAAAGACTACAATTAATTTATAAAAAAAGATGCAAATTTCATGTCCTGTCAGCTTAACTATTAAATCTATCATAACAGCTGATCAAGAAAATCTTTTTTCACATTTTTATATTTTTTACATGAGCACATTTTCACATTTTTTACTTGAGCACATTTTCACATTTTTCACAAGAGCACATTTTTACATTTTTCACATGAGCACATTTTAACATTCTCACATTTTTCACATGAGCACATTTTTACATTTTTCACATGAGCACATTTTCACATTTTTCACATGAGCACATTTTCACATTTTCACATATTCACATTTTTCATATGAGCACATTTTTACATTTTTTACATGAGCACATTTTCACATTTTTCACAAGAGCACATTTTTACATTTTTCACATGAGCACATTTTAACATTCTCACATTTTTCACATAAGCACATTTTTACATTTTTCACATGAGCACATTTTCACATTTTTCATATGAGCACTTTTTTCATTTTTTACATGACCACATTTTCACATTTTTTAATTGAGCACATTTTCACATTTTTCACAAGAGCACATTTTTACATTTTTCACATGAGCACATTTTCACATTTTTCACATGAGCACATTATTACATTTTTCACATGAGCACATTTTCAAATTTTTCACATGAGCAGATTTTCATATTTTTCACATGAGCACATTTTCACATTTTTCACAAGAGCACATTTTTACATTTTTCACATGAGCACATTTTAACATTCTCACATTTTTCACATGAGAACATTTTTACATTTTTCACATGAGCACATTTTCACATTTTCACATTTTTCATATGAGCACTTTTTTCTTTTTTTTGCAAGACCACATTTTCACATTTTTTAATTGAGCACGCTTTCAAAATTTTCACAAGAGCACATTTTTACATTTTTCACATGAGCACATTTTCACATTTTTCACATGAGCACAATTTCACATTTTTCACGTGAGCACATTTTCACATTTTTCACATGAGCACATTTTCACATTTTTCACATCAGCACATTTTCACATTTTTACATTTTTCACATTTTCACATTTTTCACATGAGCAGGTTTTCACATTTTCTATATGAGCACATTTTTTTTTAAATTCTGAAACTGGCTGTGATCCATTTCTCTTATTTGATTTCAGAACAAAAAAATAAAAACAATAGGTGGAATTAAGAGGGGATACTTTGATCCAACGGTTGAATTAATCAATTGAGGGAAATTATTTATTCCTGTGTTAAGAATTCGGTGCCCCTGCCAGCTTAGTGGGCGCATATTATTTGCAGCCCTTCCCCGACACCGTGCCATAATGATCTACTATGTAGTTACGCGTGCTCTGTAACTGGGGGGCGCATAATGTACTGGGGGGGGGCACAAACGGAAAAGACCCAAGAATTTTTTTTTGGAGTAAATTTTCACTCAGCTGAAAAGATAATATAATGCCGGGTCACTTAGATTAAGGGGCATTGCAACACATGACTACACATTTATCCATATCGAAAAATGTAGCATTAATTAGAAAGTATGAAAAATATTTTATAAAAACCACTAAATGAAAAACAACAAAAAAAATTTAAAATGAACGCACAAACCAACTAATCGTTATGATTTGTTGAAAACAAATAGCAACGAAGTCAGCAAAACTATTGGCTATATGCTAGGAATTGAAACTAAAAAAAGACATCAATTGGATGAAAGTACACAAGGCCTCTTAATAACAAGGCAACTTAATGAAAATAAGCTGCAACCAAATAACAGGCAAAAAAACCAAAAAATTGCGTGATAATTTTTCCACGCATATGATTTGAAAGTTACTAAAACATTTGGTTGCATAAAAAAGGAAAGACGTGTATTAAATGCATTTAAAAGGATTAAAAATAGAGAACAAACATCCTCAATTCAGTAGAATGAACGCTGGAACACAATACAACACTAAAACGCAACGGCGGACAAGATATCAACTCTAATGGGATGCTTTTTAAACTATAAGTTTATTATTATCAAGCTTAGGTGGCTTCTGTTTCACTTCAATTAGATTTCATGTTCTCAATTTAGATTAATAAGTGAGTGTAGATGTCAGGAAATGACATCTGCACTCACTTACAAATCTAACTTGAGAAATCAAAGTCATATCAAAACTAAATAGAAGTCCACCGAGCTAAGAAAAACGCGAAGTAAGGAATGAGAGAAGAGAGGTAGACATTGTTTGCCTCTGTCACCTATCAACACTCATCAAATGAATAATCTTACAAATTAGTTAATAAATCATATAAATCTAGGGGATTTTTCCGTTTGTGTCCCCCAGCTTAGTGGGTGCATATTATTTGCAATCACCAGAAGCGCGTGCTTAATTTTGTACATAATATCTTACCATGTAGTGACACGTGCTCTGTAATTGGGGTTGCATAACGTACGGGGGGGGGGGGCGCAAACGGAAAAGATCCTAAATCTGAGTAGTCGAAAAAACAGGAAAAAAGCTGATAAAGGAGAACTCCAATTGCAGTCTATCAATTTTGGTGCCAGACTTTGTGAAGCAATATGCAAACTGATAAAAATTTGAAAAGGGCGTTATTGGAAAATGGGAAATGCAAAAAGGACAATTGGAAAAACATTTGACCAAAAATCAAAATCTTTTTGTAAACTAATGGTGTCAATTTTAAAAAACTAATCGTGTTCAATTTGTAAACCATTTCCAAATAATAAGTATTAGAAAAAGCAGACAACAAATCATATTTCCATTCAGCGAAAAATCTTTTGTAAACAAAAAACTGCAATAATTGTTCAAACAATTGCCTTCGGGCCAAAAAAATCAGCTAAAAGGTAAAAGCTTTGAGTAATGGGAGGAAATTTTTGTCAGGAGGCTGATCACTTTTGTTATTATTGAAATTAAGAGGCCGGTTATCAAAAAACAACAATTACTATCAAACCATCAAAAAAATTACCATTAAAATAAACAGAAGTTGTCGTTGCAAAAAATCAATGATAAACCTAAAACAACCAGCTATATGCATATAATATTCAATAGCAAGCAGTGAGGACGTCATGTCATTTTCATAGCAACAAAAGCATGTCTAAATAATAAGATTAACTTGAAAAAAATTAATTTTCAATAACGAAAACTTTTTCAAATTTTTAATATTTCTACACAAAGTTATTTTTTATAAAAACTATTACCTGTCAATTGCACCAGTCAAAAATTATTTAGAGCCTTTCTAGAAAGCCAGCAGTCGTTGGGCTAATCATCCCAAGTATAATAAGATAGTAGAAAAAAACCATAAATTGTCAAATCCAAAAACATTCAAAAGTCAAATAGCGTCTACTACATATCAACAATAGCTCTCCACTGAAAACAAAGATATGGTTCACAGATGCTTTTTGAAACCTTTTTAGACTTTAATTAATGAGGTTATTGGGAAAGTCGAAAGAATTAAAAACAGCGACAGTCGGAGTTCAAAATTCACTTGTTTTACTGAAGAGGAATTAGTGTCACTGTTATAGAAACTATTAGCTATGAACTAATACAAATAACCAAAATGCATAATGACCCCGAAGCAATCAGTGATACTTTTCTCACTGATTCTCTGATGATGTGATATATTTACAAAAGCAGAACAAAAATTGTGGTCAAAACTCAAAAAATCACTATTTCTATGCTGACAAACAGTTTTAAAGCAATAAGTACCAATAAAATATTAACTGGAAATAGTCATAAAGGTTCCGTTCGACCTCGTTAGAGCTCCAATAATAGCCTGTCAGAATTGAAACTCGGTAACATGTAGAAGAAAAACGGCCAAAGCTCACAAAAACTTTAAAATTGTTTCAAAGTAACACGTGCTAGCAATGTGAAAAATTATCAGTCATCCACAGACCAATTCAGACAACAGCAACTGCACTATTAAAACACATGCGCATGTTTCCGTACACTTTTTTAAAGTAACTGGAAAGAAGCGATAACAGTGAGTCAAAAGACCGCACATGATAATCGACATAAAATCCAAAAAAACCTTCTTTATTCAAAACCAATTCTGTTGAATTCTTAAAAATTAGGGAGAGACCAATAATAGCCCGGCTATTACTTCACGGCTACTAAATAAGGGAAACATTGAAAATAGTAACCTAATTAAAAAAAATGGACTAAATGAGAAAAAATGACAATTATTGTTCCCTAAACGTAAAACCTGGACAAATCCAGAAAGAAACCAAATTTAAAAAACGATACTCTATACTTGACGGGCTTTCCAGCGATATCACGCTCTTCTCTACGATAAAACCACCGAAAGGTCGAAACCATAATAACCCTGACTTCTAATTAAAAGGAGACGTGTTTGATTTCAAAAGATTTCAAAAATTTTTGCGAAACTGTATCAATTTTATTTACTCACGGTGCACTTGTCGCAGCAGTAGAACGACTTGATGGTGCTCGGATCTCTCCTGTTGTTGCAGTGACACTGGATGTAGATGAAGTTGTAGGTGAAGTAGTTGACGACGTTGTGATGCTAGAAGTTGACGATGTCGTTGGCGACGAAGTTGATGATGTTGTTGACGATGTAGTTGACGACGTTGTGGGTGACGAGGTACTACTGGTAGTTGACGACGTTGTTGGTGATGAGGTACTACTGGTAGTTGACGACGTTGTTGGTGATGAGGTGCTGCTGGTAGTTGACGACGTTGTTGGCGACGAAGTACTACTGGTAGTTGACGATGTTGAGGATGATGAGGTATTGCTACTAGTTGACGACGTTGTGGGTGATGAGGTACTACTGGTAGTTGAGGACGTTGTTGGCGACTGGGTTTCACTCGAAGTTGAGGATGTTGTCGATGATGTAGTGCTGCTCGTAGTTGGACTACTAGTTGACGATGTAGTTGGAGAAGAAGTACTGCTTGTTGTTGAAGAAGAGGTTTCCGATCTAAAAAAAATCAGCAATTGGAAAGTTGACTAAGAATTGAGGGTGTCACAAAAAATTAGGGCACTTTGCAGATATTGACTATTAGATTTTAAAATTTATTTTTTAAACGTCTAATAGAAGAGCGTCGCTCAGTTTTCGTAAAATATTTTAGTGTTGAGAAAAAGTTTTTATTGTCAGTTGACAAAGATAATTGTCCAGCATTGTTCATCAGTTTCAATTGCTACTCTCACATTTTAAGTTTCTTAATATTCCCAAGACGAGACCAGATGTTTATCCTACATGGCCTTGTAAAATGACTGTTATCTTACAAGATTCTTGAAAGTTTGATCCGGTCGAGCACTGCTCTCATTGGTTCTTATTGACGTGGGTGTGTATTAAAAAGGTATCTCAAAACATGCTTACAATAAGTATCAGTGTCTCTTCAAAGAGCAATTTAGATTAGGCATTACCCAGGTTGAACAACTTAGGCGAAACATTGAAATTTTATTAAGACTTATAATGTGGGGTAGAAAACTTAAAAAACCGTGTACGGCGCCGTATAAGATGTAATAAATTTTCTACGGCATCGTTCTTAAAAATAAAGCATATATAATGCATGTCATTTTTTCATTACTTTTTGGCACTAGGTGTAACTTTTCGTATATCTGAAAAATTACAAAAAAATTACAGATATGCGCCGTTTTTTTTCTAAGATCTGTACAGTGTCCTAAAAAGGCCTTAGTAAGTTTTCAAGTTTGGTCAGCCTGGGTAGTATTTTCCGTTCAGCAGAAGAAACAACAAATAAGAACTACTAGAAAAATTGATCCATTCCATTTATTAGCTGGGATTTCCACAATTACACTTTTTAATTATATTTCTTTGACAAAAAACTACAGAATTTTATATTATAATTTGTTACTACCATTTGTTTACACGTTTCCTAATTTCACTATTTTTATTTCGCAAAGCAATAATGGTTATTTCCTTTTAACTTTACCATTTTTTTACAAAGAAAATACAATGCTGATGCTATATTGCCTGTAATGTTTTGCGGCAATGAAAAAATGACAAGAAGCATTGTATCTGTCTCATGCTGGTCCTCTTAGATCATGATCCAATAATTTGAAAGTATGCAAAATGAATAGTTACATGCAATATGTTTCAAAGATGAGTTGTTACTTCGCAAGACTCTTTCAAGCCGAATGGTAATGACGCAAAATCTCGCAAGAGAATGTATATTCTTGCAGGATTGCGCCAGAATCTTGCAAGACTTTGCAAAATGAGCATTCCGATTCGACTGCGGTCTGGAATACAACAGCAAATATCCCATCGCATAAAAAAATCAATATTTATTGCTTATGCCGAACAATGTTGTCCAAAGTAATTGCAGTGTAAACGTTTTGTGCGCTCTGCCTAATATTTGGAAAGCTAATTTATAGAGATCAAACGTTGACACAAAAAATTTAAAACTCGTAGATTTTTATAATTTTCCAATAAAACCTGCTATAAGCAAATTAGGCGATTCCACGGAAGCTATGAAAAAGCATTGATGCAGAAGTCCATCTGACACTTCCAGCTAAACTTGGACATTTTGAATTTTTTTAATTGTTTTCAGCCGTTTGTATTTAATTCAGCAGAGTTTGACTCGGAGCGGTGGATATCAGAATTTGGTAATTGCAGTATAAAAATTTGCTTCAAGGTTCGACAATAACGGTTTCGAGCTGAAATGAAAACATAGCTCTCAAATTGTCGGAAAATAACCACCGTTAATGAGCCTGACGCACATCGGGATTCAAACAGAAAAAAATTGGAGAGAGATAGAAATTAGAAAAGTGTCAAAAAGTGTTCAAAATTGGTCTGCAGTTTCATTTGGATTCGGAAACTATTCTTAACTCAACTTTTAAACTGATAACTATAAAGCTTACAACTACTGTCAGCTAGCAATCGCTCTAATAAATTTTGACAACCTGACGCACTATGACGTAATGACAGCGCTTTATCAGTTTCTTAAATTTCTTTTGCTTTTGCTCTTTTGTCATTGACCTTATTCACAACAGACAGTGAGTGAGGTAAGTCACGAGTCGAACGTCCAAAATGGTGACTTGTTTAAAAAGAACAACGTGACCAAAAGCTAAACCGAAATAAAAGAGCAGGACAAGCCCTGAAAAAATTAAAGCATTTTTACTAACTAAGCAAAAAACTAGACATCGATTTGCCGCCTTTGAATGGATTGGAAAAACCTTTTAGAACGAAATCAGATAAAAAATCGAAATAACAGTAAAAATTAATGTCAAAATAGCGGATGAGAACGAAAAAAACTACTACCGAGAAAGTGAACTTTTGTTCAAAAACCGTTTTCTCAATCTACTTTGGAATTAGAGCGAAACAATTTAACACCACAAAACCACTTGTTTGTTTGCTCCAAGTCCTGCCTCGAAGTGATCAAAAATCATAATTCCAATAACACTTCGAAAATCATGAAAATGTCACAACAGATCTTAGAAAAAGTAGAAAAAATAGTAGGACAAGTCCTGACAAGTTTAAAGAAATTGCATTGACTACACAAAAAACAGGACCTAGATTGGACTATGAATGGATTGAGAAAACCAATTAAAATTTGAAAAAACAGTGACCAAAACCATTTTCCGAATTGAGTTTAATCATGAGTCAAAACATGAAAATATGTGAAAATAGGCATAAGCGAAAATATAAGCATGAGCCAACGAGAGGACAGAAACCCTAACCCAGAAAAGTAATGCGAAATTACAAAAAACGGCTAAAAATCTTAGAAAATGCGTTCAAAAAAATTTTGTAGAAGTGACTCATTACCACCGATTCGAGCTTTTAAACTAAAGAAAACTTGAAAAAGAAAAAGAAGTTTCAAAAAACAAATATCAAAGTTAATTTAAAGTTGATGAAATTTTTGATGTTGTTACACTTAACAACTTATCTAGGTCATCAAAATGTTAGCCATCAGCCCGTATGTCAGCCTGAATTCTTGTTTTTTGGTCACTAAAATTAAATAAACCGAAAAAAGATTTAAAATTAAAAGAAACTTGAAAATGCTTGAAACTATTTTAAAAGGCAAAGGATAATGATAACTAAATCGTCACAAACATGTGTGCTGTTAAAAGCTATTCAACAACCCATTTATAAGCCCTAATTTGTTTCTTAGGCCTTTAAAAGTGAAAACAGCTGAAAATTGACAAAACTTTTCGAAAAACTTAAAGAGAATCAGCGAAAACTTTTTAATCTCTAGCCTTTAAATTGGCGTGCAGAACAAAAAGAAAAAAAATAAATTAGCATAAAAAAATTTCGCATAGCATACAGCCATATAAATTATGATCTAACTTTAAAATAACCAAATTAACGATGAATATACAGGAAAATTGACAAAAAGAAGGAAAAAATTGTTTCAGTTATCAAAAACAGCAAAAATTTGACCTCTTCAGCTCGAATTTAGACGTTTCCAGCCACTTTAGAATTAAGCAACTGAAAACTACTAAAGCCAGCTGTACCTTTTTATCCCGTTTCAAAAGTTCAAAGTCATTGAAAAAGGTGTGAAAGCATCTTACAAAAAAGACAGAACCCCAATGCAATACAAGTCTTGACTTGTAAAAAGACAGAGAGCCCCAATACAATCCAATTCCTGAACTAAAAAAAGACAGAACCCCAACAAAATCCAATTCCTGGATTATAAAAACTGAGCGCCCGAACAATATTCAAATTCTTTTGAAATGTAAAAAAAAGGAGAGTGCCTAAATATTAGCCGTTGAGAGGCTGACAGCGGCTATTGATTAATTTAAAAGTTACACTGGTTTTAGTTTAAATTTCTAACGGAGAGTTTTCTTATCGACTGAAATGCCGTCCGAGAGAAACTAAACTCAAAGACAAATTTTAAGAAAGCCATGAGCAGAAAAACCGCCATTGGTAAAGGAGACCACGTGAAAATTTTATATGAAAGTTTTCTCTGAACTGTTGTTATTTTTCGGGGCCAACTAATTCTTCTTAAAGAATGTTTCAATTTCTTGAACAACTGCTAAGATTGAATGGATATCTTCACAACGTTTTCAAAAGTCCCCACCAATTTTGTTCTGCTGGGAAACAATGTATAGACCAGTAGTGAGTGGTTAAAAAATGCCTCAGAGGACAAATTTAAAACCGTGTAGAAAAAACACATGTACGAATATGATAACCGATGATAGATAGTACACATATTCACACACACGAGAAACTTTTCATCATCACCGCATTAAAAAAATGCACAAAGTTAACACAATGAATTAAAAAATATCATTTTCGGCTATCAAGTTTTTATCATCTTTGGGACCAATGTGACTAAAACCAAAAGTAATTGAATGAGGCTTAACTGCTATGGCTGATTGTTGTCAATTCGTTTGTTTTTGCAGGCTTTAGTATCTGACTTTGTAACATTTTGTAACCTACAGTTTGGCTGAATAAATGTTCTGTAAGAAGGTTCAAAAATTCCGATCTTCTCTTGTTGGGTAATTTTTACTGCTTGGAAGCAAGCATGTGAAATATTGCGTCCAATTTGGTGCTCGATTTGAATCTTAATTGAATATAATTCACTTTCAAAACTAATAGTCAGTGCTGAAGTCACTTTGCAATCAAAAAAACAATTTAAATTGAGCTTTCAACGTTGAAAAAAAATAGACCTAGGTTGGACTATGAATGGACGGAGAAAACCAATTAAAATTCGAAAAAAACAGTGACCAAAAACCACTCTCCGAATTGAGTTTAAAAATCATGAAAATGTGTGAAAATAGGCGTCAGCGAAAATATAAGCATGAGACAACGAGAAGACAGAAACCCAACCCAGAAAAGTAATGCAAAATTACAAAAAACGGCTAAAAATCTTAGAAAATGCGTTCAGAAAAGATTTTGTAGAAGTGACATCTATTCATTACCACCAATTCGAGCTTTTAAACTAAAGAAAACTTGAAAAAGAAAAAGAAGTTTCAAAAAACAAATATCAAAGTTAATTTGAAGTTGATGAAATTTTTGATGTTGTTACACTCAACAACTTATCTAGTAAATCAAAGCATTGATGCAGAAGTCCATCTGACACTTCCAGCTAAACTTGGACATTTTGAATTTTTTAAATTGTTTTCAGCCGTTTGTATTTAATTCAGCAGAGTTTGACTCGGAGCGGTGGATATCGGAATTTAGTAATTGCAGTATATAAATTTGCTTCAAGGTTCGACAATAACGGTTTCGAGCTGAAATGAAAACATAGCTCTCAAATTGTCGGAAAATAACCACCGTTAATGAGCCTGATGCACATCGGGATTCAAACAGAAAAAAATTGGAGAGAGATAGAAATTAGAAAAGTGTCAAAAAGTGTTCAAAATTGGTCTGCAGTTTCATTTGGATTCGGAAACTATTCTTAACTCAACTTTTAAACTGATAACTATAAAGCTTACAACTACTGTCAGCTATCAATCGCTCTAATAAATTTTGACAACCTGACGCACTATGACGTAATGACAGCGCTTTATCAGTTTCTTAAATTTCTTTTGCTTTTGCTCTTTTGTCATTGACCTTATTCACAACAGACAGTGAGTGAGGTAAGTCACGAGTCGAACGTCAAAATCGTGACTTGTTTAAAAAGAACAACGTGACCAAAAGCTAAACCGAATTAAAAGAGCAGGACAAGCCCTGAAAAAATTAAAGCATTTTTACTAACTAAGCAAAAAACTAGACATCGATTTGCCGCCTTTGAATGAATTGGAAAAACCTTTTAGAACGAAATCAGATAAAAAATCGAATTAACAGTAAAAATTAATGTCAAAATAGCGGATGAGAACGAAAAAAACTACTACCGAGAAAGTGAACTTTTGTTCAAAAACCGTTTTCTCAATCTACTTTGGAATTAGAGCGAAACAATTTAACACCACAAAACCACTTGTTTGTTTGCTCCAAGTCCTGCCTCGAAGTGATCAAAAATCATAATTTCAATAACACTTCGAAAATCATGAAAAGGTCACAACAGATCTTAGAAAAAGTAGAAAAAATAGTATGACAAGTCCTGACAAGTTTAAAGAAATTGCATTGACTACACAAAAAACAGGACCTAGATTGGACTATGAATGGATTGAGAAAACCAATTAAAATTTGAAAAAACAGTGACCAAAACCATTTTCCGAATTGAGTTTAATCATGAGTCAAAACATGAAAATATGTGAAAATAGGCATAAGCGAAAATATAAGCATGAGCCAACGAGAGGACAGAAACCCTAACCCAGAAAAGTAATGCGAAATTACAAAAAACGGCTAAAAATCTTAGAAAATGCGTTCAAAAAAAATTTTGTATAAGTGACTCATTACCACCGATTCGAGCTTTTAAACTAAAGAAAACTTGAAAAAGAAAAAGAAGTTTCAAAAAACAAATATCAAAGTTAATTTAAAGTTGATGAAATTTTTGATGTTGTTACAGTCAACAACTTATCTAGGTCATCAAAATGTTAGCCATCAGCCCGTATGTCAGCCTGAATTCTTGTTTTTTGGTCACTAAAATTAAATAAACCGAAAAAAGTTTTAAAATAAAAGAAACTTGAAAATGCTTGAAACTATTTTAAAAGGCAAAGGATAATGATAACTAAATCGTCACAAACATGTGTGCTGTTAAAAGCTATTCAACAACCCATTTATAAGCCCTAATTTGTTTCTTAGGCCTTTAAAAGGGAAAACAGCTGAAAATTGACAAAACTTTTCGAAAAACTTAAAGAGAATCAGCGAAAACTGCTTTAACTCTAGTCTTTAAAATGGAGTGAAGAACAAAAAGAAACAAAATTCATTATCATAAAAAATTTTCGCATAGCATATAGCCATTTAAATTATGATCGAACTTTAAAACTCGAGAAACCTCGAGAAACTATCAGAAAAGACATTGAGACCCCATGACGATTATTATCTGCTATATAGTTAACATATATTAATCGATTTTGCTGCCGTTTAGGATCGAAATTCTTCTGCCTCAAAATCTAGCAATGTCTGTTGGAACAGGTTGAGTTCAAATTTCGGGGTAACCATTAATATAAAAGCATTTTTGTCTCCAATAACTAAATTTGTGTAAAGACCGTTTTTAATTTCGATGTTTTTGTTTTCTGGAGTATCAGTTAGCTTCGTTACCGTTGGCCGATGATGTTCATCAAACTGCCCTAAAATGTTCAGCTATCTTTTATGTTTCCTAATTATCAAATTGTAGTTAAGTTTTCACAATAATTGTTCCGTGTATTTTGTTAATTTGTTTGTTTTCAATCCCGCATAAATTAAATCACCACTAACTTAGCTAAATTATTTTTTTACAGTTTTTCGTGTTTTTTATCAAAAAATAAAGAATGAGCAGCTGCTTCTCCATTTTGACCAATAAATGTAAATTCTAAACAAACCTTATCACATCCATTGTTTACCATAATCTTTAATTTGGCGTTTCAATATCACTCTCCTTCATTTTTCCCTTTTTCGCTTCCCCTTTTTAAGCCCAACAAAAATTCTCTCTCTCTCTCTCTCTCTCTCTCTCTCTCTCTCTCTCTCTCTCTCTCTTGCTCTTTTTCTCTTTCTCTCGCTCTATAGATATTTTAGTGTTTGTTAGGTCATTATTCGTTGGCAATGAGAATCTTTTCCGATGTTCGTTAAAGGCTCATCTTCTAAGGTTTTTAGAGAACTGAGACACATTTTCGGCCAAAGTATTGCTACTTCTTTTACAATTGTTCGGCGCGCATCTTAATGAATTTTTGCAAGAACTAGACGTTTTTATTGTAATATTCTTTCAACAGTTGGACGTCTCTTATAATCTTTAGAAAGATCGGTTCTTCCTAAAGACTAACATAGTTCATACTTTTTTGGCTCTTCTGCTGCAACAACCCGCAAAAACTTTCAGCTTTGAAAAGCGTTATGAATAAACGCAAAAAATTTTTAAAAGGCCCTCAGCATTTTACATATCTAACAACAAAAAAGAAACCGACTAACGTCAGAGCAAGTGCTCTTGGAGGACTGGTGAGGTAATCAATTTAGAAAGGAGTACAGGTTAGAGAAACTTTCATGAGGCAAAGTTTCTGATTACAGAAGGCTTCCAAACACAGACTTCTCGGTCGCGAGTCGTGGACAGTAACCACTAGCCTACATGGTTTACTCACAGTTGTCTTTATTTTAGCACCAACTTTAACTTATGAATGCTCGCAATGGAAATCAAAACGTCAAGCGTAAAAACTCCGAAAATATATTCTAGAAAGAAACGGTTCCGCAAAAGAATTGCACAAAAAAGACACAAAAGTTTACAATTGAACCACAAAACACTAGGTAGGAGCACTTTGCCAGGGCTGAAAGACTACAAAGATTTTAATCTTATTAAAAAGAGGTGCCCTAAATTTTATCAGTAAATCATAAGAAAGACAAAACATCAGTACTGAATCTCGAACCTAAATAAGTGAACTTGACAGCAATTAATATTGACAAATTAGAGTATCTACATCAGAATAACGTTAGAACTTAAACCTAAAAAAGAAACAAAGCAGTTATAACTTTGGAAAAACTAAGGTACCTTAGATTTATCTGCTTGTAGTTTCGACGAGAAACTGACGACAATAAACGAGTGTTGCGGTCTGGCATTTAAATCTCATTATCTCGAAGACTACAAGTCCGATTTAGTTCACTCTTCTTTCATACGCTATATTGTAGACTGGTGCTAGTCACTGCCAAATTGCTGAAATTTGAATCAATAGTGTGGGAGCTATTTATATTTGAAATTTTTCCCCATGTATTAAGATTGTTTATAGAACATAAAAAGTAGACACACTTTACCCTTTCGAGATGGAACCTTCTTTTTCACTCACAATGTGTATCTTGCCACTGTCTATCGAGTCACAAAAATTAGTGTTGATAAATTTTTAGTTTCCCAGTTATTGTCAGAAAACCGTATATTTTAGCCCCAATTTGGACATAACTGAAAATATGAAATTCTGTTATTTAGTTCATATTACCTTAATTGCACTTGTTTTTTTATTGTATTCTCAAAATCACCGCTATTATAGTGCTATTTAGTCTGTTTCAACTCTATTTGGTCATTTTACGTACACTTTCTTCCTATATTTGCCAGTAGTAAACTTTTTCAAGTATTGATGTTTCATGTACGAAAGGTTGTATTTGATTAAAAATGCAGTTAACTTAAAAAACGATTCGGTTGATTCCGACCATAAAATCTCTGAATTTTATGTACCATTTATAAATATAAATTGGTTTTTGCTTTCATTAAGATTTAATGAACACATCTATTTAAATATTACGCACACTTTGTTTAACTTTATAATTTATGCCTTTATAACTTGTATTGGACAATTAGACAAGAAATTAACCATCTCATAATACGGTCCCTTCTATTCTATCTTTTTTAAGAGAAAAATTTACAACGCGAATAGGGCGGCCTTATAATTTAGTTGAATATTATTTTGATAACCTGAAATAGGCCCAAACATTTGATCCGCCAACCCGGACAACCACAAATATGATTAGAAGAAAACAACGAAATCCCTCTGGAACGCGCACCGATGATATATCTTGTCAGTCAACTGCTTTCAAAACAGCGGAAGATGTGAAATATCATGATCAAATTTGAGATGAAATACAGAAAAAACTTAATGATCCTCAAATGGGAAGAGCAGAACTCAAAAAAAAACAATTTGGCTCTAAATTAAGAATAGCAGCTAGCATCAAAACCAATCTTGATAAATATTTTGCATTCGACGAGAAAATAGTTGGAGAAATGAATTATTACAGCACAAGGTTCTCATCAAAGCACAAAGCAGATCCGCAAGAGAAACAAAGAAACTTGCCTTTGAAAAGAAAAGAACTTCTGGCATTGTGGGACCAGAGGAAGTCATTGGAGGCGGCAAAGTCAGTGAGCTTTGTCAAAGAACCAACACCTTGACTTGTTTCTTCCGTAGATGGGGCGAGGAAGAAACAGGGCAAAATATTGAGCCACCTCAGAACACCAGCGCAACTGAGACCCAAACCGATCAGCCAAAATCGAAAGATGTCTTACCCGATGTTTCAACGGAAGAAGATTTGCTACGCAAAGAAGAAGCACGAGCTGAAACAAAAATCGTCAAGTGCAACTGATGCTTAAATATCCCGGGAACGGTGAGTTCAAACCAAGGGCAGCATAGTAATTTTGAATTTTCTGATACTTCGCAATAAAGTCCAAAGCACGGCTTTAATGAGAATGATATGTACCCTGTAAGATTTGCAGTTAATCGCACGTTACCAAAGCTTAAGCTAAGAGAATATAATCACGATCCTCTCGATTGGACAGAATGGAGTGGCATGTTTCTGTCGACAGTCAATCGTAGTACTATGTCAGATGACGAAAAAATGACACATTTGAAAACGCTGTTAACTGGGCCGGTAAACAGAGCGCAGGCTGGTATGGGTTATTCGGGCGTTATGTATGACAGGGCTTGGAGGATACTTTAGCGCAAATTCGGTCAGCCGCACTTGATATGGCTATCGCAATTGACAAAAATTCAAAATCATCCACAATTACGGCCGTATAATAATGCAAATTTTGTTATTTTTGTTGACACAGTCGAAACTTTGTAAACGGTCTGCAAGAATTCGGTTACAGCAACGATTTGTTTTCATCAAGTAATCTAGACACGATAGTTAATAAACTACGGGCAGATGGTTTGCACACAATGAAATCGCGCCGCATAGGTCGAAGCTGCCAAATTTGATTGAATTGAACAAATGGCTACAAGAAGAATCTTTAGCTCAAGAGCGAATGAAAACTGCAGCAACAAAGACTTTTCCAGAGTGTTCGTATAGAGGAAAACAAAATAGCGTCAGATCAGGTAGAGATCAAACAAAAACACTACTTTTACTAACGATAGAAAGATAAGATTTAAGAAATGCTCTCTCGATGATGGATATCATCCGCTTTGGAAGTGTAATAAATTCAAAAAAGTTCTCTATCGCAGAACAGTCAGAAGCGGTAAAACAAGCTAACCTCTGATTCAAATGCTTGACGGGAAAGCATCACGCCACAGATTGCAAATCGAAGCTGAAATGCGGAATAGAGGGCTGTGAAAGGAATCACAATCGCATGTTACACAACAGACAAACTGTGACAGACGAGCTAATCCAGTCGCCACATCAAACAAGTGAAACCAATCTGGCAAATGAGATAGCTTGGTCAGTCAGAAGTACGCCTCCAATTTGCACCGTTGCGCATCTACGCTGAAGGCGGAAGTTTTGTCGAAACTAAAGCTGTTTGCGACACCACCTCCTCTCAAACTTGGATAGACAAAGAGTTGATAAAATCTCTACGCCTTGAGGGAAGAAATACTTCGATATCAGTAACTGGGATCCACGGAGCGATCTCAATCAACTGTTTGAAGGTACCGGTCAAGATTGGGCCGGCAATGAAATCAGTGACACGATAAAAAATAATAGCCAGTAGTTACAAGGATCTTGTAGTTGGAACCTCGGTTTACAAATTAATCGAACTAAATAAACTTTATTCTCAGTTATCGTGCACAAGACTGAAGAAAATTGACTTGAAAGACTTAAAAGTGATTCTTGTTCAGGATGCTTACTCCGTAATAAGACCTTTAGAGTACAAATATTTTGGAAATAATTCCCAATGGGCAGTAAAAGTTCCATTAGGCTGGACCACTGCCAAATAGTGAAAAAAGCAGTTTCCTAAGCAGCGATAGCCACGAGAATCAAGAGTTAACAGAAATTGTGAGAAAGTGGTGGGAAATCGAATCCTACGGTAAAACAGTTCAAGTAAACAACAGAACACTTGGAGATACAAAGTCTCTTTAAATGCTAGAGAAAACAACATTAAAGCTACAAGAACGTTTCGAAGTTCAAATGCTTTTCACTGGAAAAGAACAAAAACATGATTGTAATATTTCTTCAGCCATCGGAAAACTAAGATAGCTCGAACGAAGAATAACAAAAAACGAGTCATTAGAATTGAAGTATAGCGATTCAATAAACATAGCTGGCAGATTGCCAGAAAATAGCTGCAATAGATTCGTAGGTCGGCAGTCTAAAAAAACAGTAAAAAAGACAGAACAAAAAAATTCGTCTTTTCATTGAGGGCTGATCTGATATATTTTGATTAAAAATCTGTATAAGTTATTGCTGCCTCTATTAGCTGATCTCTAATAACCTTCATTTAGAGTGATACATACCCATTTGACCTTATCTCTTTGAAT
The DNA here is from genome assembly GCF_964194025.1 of Convolutriloba macropyga. Classification (NCBI taxonomy): domain Eukaryota; kingdom Metazoa; phylum Xenacoelomorpha; order Acoela; family Convolutidae; genus Convolutriloba; species Convolutriloba macropyga. The sequence continues at coordinate 7,251,885 of NC_134479.1, read as the reverse complement.
TAAATTTAAAAAAAAAATTTCAAAGTGGGGAAGTCATTTTTGAGAGTGAGGCCAGTCAAGTGCGACCAAAAATTTAATCACGCGCATGAACAAAAAATTCGCTCCACTAAGAGCGAAAAATGACGCCACACATGCAATTCATTTGAAATTGCATGAAAAATGAACAAAAAGTGGCTGTGACGTCATATGGTGGTAACAAAAATCATGACGACGAAATAAAAAAAAACCAAGAGAAGGCCAATAATAGCCCCAGCTATCGCTGTGCGGCTATTAAAGAAGGATTAAGCAAAAGGTTATATCTCCTTGCTTCAAAAGGGTGAACTTGAACGTCATGATGTTTGGTATCTGCCTCATCATCCAGTTGCAAACCCCAGAAAACCCAAAGAAAGTAAGAAGAGTTTGCAATGCTGCGAAAAGGTTTCGAGGATACTGCCTGAACGATGTTTTGACGAAAGGTTTCGAACTTTTGCAAAATCTATTTGAAGTCTTGTTCAGATTTGGAGAAAACTGTGTTGCACTTACTGCAGATATTGGAGAAATATATTTGCAAATTCAAGTGCCTGAACAACAAGGACGCTACCTCAGGTTTCTGTGGACAGATGAAGACGGTAAACTGATGGCGTACAAATATAACCGGCACATTTTTGGAGCTAAGTCATCTGCAACATGTGCAACTTATGCGCTGCAGCAGTGCGCAAAACTGTTTGGAATAGAACATCCTATTGCATCGCAAGTAGTAACGGATAATTGTTATGTGGACGATATGCTTCTCTCTGTTCACACAACTGAACAAGTATCTGAAGTAATCTATGAACTGCAATCATTGCTACCAAAAGGAGGCTTCAATCTCACAAAATGGTTTTCTAATTTCGAAGAAAAATTTGAAAACAGTGAAATAACACTCATAGAAAGCGAAGACAACCCTGAGGTCTTGGGACTTGAATAGATAGCAGGCGATGATCTGTTAACTGTTCGGAAAGACCAAGAGTTCCTGCAGAAAACAAATTGGACGCAAAGAAAACTTTTCTCAACAGTGTCTCAATTGTTTGACCCTCTGGGATTCATGGCACCCTTTGTCATTCAAGGAAGTAGGGCCAATGAAACAAATTTGGCAGACACAAGGACAAAGGTGGGACTCGCCGATAGCCGAAGACATATCCACCGAGTTTAACAAGTGGGTGGAAGAATGGAGTAACTCAAAACAATTATCTATTCCAAGATGATACATTCAGGAATCTTGTGACAGAGTTAAGCTACACGTCTTTGGAGACGCGTCGGAAGATGCTTTTTGTGCAGTAAGTTACGTTGCAATCGTTAAACCAAACGGCGATAGATTAAAAAGGCTCATAGTTGGAAAAACTAGGGTGTCTCCATTGAAGCACCAAACTATGCCAAAATTAGAGTTAATAGCAGCAGTTACAGCGAGCAGAATTAAAGATCTAATTTTGAAAGAACATGAAATTTCGTTTGCGTCAATCTATTTGTGGATCGATTCAACTACTGTTTTACAATAGTTGTGACGCAAAATAGTCTACTTTTGTTGGTAACCCAATAGCAGAAGTCCTAGACTGTTCAACAGGTGATCAGTGGAGACATATAGCTGGCGCTGACAACCCAGCTGATCTGGGAACAAGAGGTCTCTCCATAAATGAACTGATGCAAATTATCTCCATAAACGGATCCGATTGGCTGAAGAGCGAAATTAACGAAACAAAAAAAAATTGGAGCAAGAGGAAGCAGTTCCTGATTTAGAAAAAGTTTTTGCCAGTAATTCGAACAAAAAATCAAATCTAATTGACTGGAAACGATTCAGTAACTTCAAAAAACTGTGTAATGTATTTGCGAGAATATTAAATCCGAAAAATGGAAACAAAGAAATTACCCCTGATTTGCTTGACCAAGCAGAGAATCGAACATGGGAGTTAGTTGAGAGGGAACGTTAGACAAAGGAAGTAGCGTCATTGAAAACAGGAGACTTTGTCAAAAGCAACACTAAAATCGAATCTTTGAATCCGTTTCTGAGCGAAAATCTAATAAGAGCCAAAGGTCGACTTAGACATGCAAACCTCAGTTTCGGAGGAAAACATCCTGTTATTTTACCACATTCTCATCCAGCAGTTAAACTATATCTCGAGCTTCAGCATAAGCACAACCATCACCAAGGTGTTGAACAGATTACAGTTGAAATTCAAAGAAAGCTTTGGGCAACTGGTCCAAGAAACGCACTGAGATCGTTTAAACACCATTGTTTACACTGTACACTGAAGAGAAGCAAAAAATCAATGTTATTGATGTCAGATTTATCAGTAGTGAGAATAGAAGATAATGTAACGCCTTATACAAACACCAGAGTAAAAATGGCCCGAAACGACATCGAGCATTTGAAACCCCTTTGGAAGCGATAGATGAGCGAGTATCTACCGTAACTTCAATGCAGAGCGATATGGAGAACTGATTCAGGCGCGGACATCAAAGTGTGAGACTTAGTCTGGATGGTTGATGAGAAAGTGAGCTATTTCCACAACCTTTCAGCCAGAATTCAAAAGCTTCATAAAGGAGACGATTAAAATAGCTAGAATGGCAACTATCGAAACTGCTAAAGGAACTTATTTACGACAATTAGTTAAACTTATTTCATTAGATATTGACCGCATTTGAAAGTTTTTTTTTGCTAGAATCAAAATAGGGCCCGCTATCTTGCGGTCTGACATTTAATTCTAATTATCTCAAAAACTACATCTCCGATTTAGTTCATTCTTCTTTCATATGCTATATTGTAGACTAGTGCTAGTCACTGCCAAGTTTGCTGAAATTTGAATCATTGATGTGGGGAGCTATTCACATTTGGAAATTTTCCCCACGTGTTAAGGTTGCTTATAGAACATAAAAGGTAGCCCTACTTTTAGATAGAACGCTCTTTTTCACTCACAATGTGTATCTTGCCACTGTCTATCGACTCACAAAATTTGGTTTTGATATCTTTTTAGTTTCTCAGTTATTGTCTAAAAACTTTATATTTTAGCCCCAATTTGGACATAACAGAAAATGTGAAAGTCTGTTATTTAGCTCATATTACATTAATTGCACTTGTTTTTTGAGTGTGTTCTCAAAATCACCGCTAGTATAGTGCTATTTAGTCTGTTTCAACTCTATTTGGTCATTTTACGTACACTTTCTTCCTATATTTTGATGCTTCCTGTACGAAAGGTATTTGATTAAGAGAACGGAAATGCAGTTCACTTATAAGAAGATTCTGTTGATTCTTACCATAAGATCTCCGAAGTTTAGGTGCCAATTATAAATATGATTTCGTTTTTGTTTTCATTGATAATTAATGAACCTATAAATCTATTTAAATATTACGCACGCTTTGTTTAATTTATCTTTTATGCCTTTATAACTTGTATTTGACAATTAGACAAGAAATCAACCGTCTCACAATACAGTCCTTGCTATTCTTTCTAATTTGAGAGATAAATTTATAACGCGAACAGGGCAGCCTTAAAACTTAGTTGAATATTATATTGATAACCTAAGATAGGCCCGAACAACGAGCTCAATGGGGAGGGAACAGAAGAAAAAATGAAGATAAAAAGTTAAATCTATCTTATCAGAGCAACTCTTTGCTCATTATGTTGATTATATGTCAACATCATTACAGTGTAACTAAAGTTTGCGACCTTTTTGGGTTGCGACCCTACAATCTCTTGATTGATTGCAATCCTGTGCTCTCCAGTGAGCCAACTGGTCCACACTGCGAGAGTCCTACTATGCTCTCTTATATTGAGCTATCATTTCAAGCTCCATCTTATGATCGCAACTAATTTACTAGAGTGTATACTCTAACATATCTTTAATGATGACTACTAACATTGCACTGGTAGGACCAGTAGATCTACCGGTCGGTACACGAGCTCTGGCTGTTGTAACTGTAAAACTGGTTGTAAAGGAAGTAGTTGACGACGATGTGCTACTGGACGTTGAAGATGTTGTTGGTGATGAAGTACTGCTGGTTGTTGACGACGTTGTTGGTGACGAAGTACTGCTGGATGTTGAGGACGTTGTAGGTGATGATGTTGATGATGTTGTCGGCGATGATGTGGTGCTGTTTGTATATGAAGTGGTAGCTGATGAAGTGCTGCTTGACGTTGACGATGACGTCGATGATGTCGTGTTTTCTCGTCCTCGTGTCCCACCCTTGTTGAATTCGGCTAAAAAGTCAATTGGGAAGTCACAATGCGTTTTAATTGGACAAAATTTGTCATCCGCTTGCTCGGATGCTAACAGCCTGATTATGTTTTTGATTGGCAAATAGATTCTGGCGTTACCTGGAAAGTTTTTGTTTATTCCGTTCAGACTGATAGTTAAATTCATCTGAAATATAAACAAACGATAAAAAAATCTTCATGGTTTGCAAAAGCTCAAAGAAATAAAGAATTAACTAGAATCAAAATATATATTTTTTCATATGTCGGCCCATTTAGTTGAACCACAAAGCAAAGAGTACTTTTGTTTTGTAAATTGAGATGAGCTGATTTCAAGTTTAACCATAAATTATAGGTATACAGTAAATCAGACTATTAGAATGATATGTTGTTTGCTTACTTCTACGCGTCCCCAATTGAGAGCTGATTTAAAATTAATTGAGGATTCCATTTTATCTTTTTACAAGGAGTTCACTCAAAAATCAAATTCAGAAGACCCAAATTTGTTTTCAAAAAAGTTTGCAGAAACTGCATCAAGATAATTTCAGCGATATTCAATTCTTCTGGGAAAAGTTGAGACACTTGAAAACAATCGCATTTGTATTCAATTTTGTTCTCACATTTTAACCACTTTTAATTGCTTTAGGTGTTTATTTATTAAAAAATTAAAGATATCTGTTGATTTAATTCAAAAGGGGAACATTTTTTTATTTATTTTTAAATTATTTTTTCAAAGTGTAAATTACAATGAAACGGGGCCTTCTGTACTCACTGATGCTAGTGGTAGTGGTATGTTTGGTCATGGTCACTGCCGTCACATTGCAGAATCTGTAGAGGTCAGTGTTGTTGCCCTCGAAAGGGGGCTCATCTGACCCATCCCCACAGTCGTCGTGTCCATCGCAAATTTGACCCACCTATGCACAAGAAACGAAGCTTAAACTTTAAATCAGGTGGGGTAGGGGTAGTTAGGTGGGGGGGGGGGTTGTGAGGGTTTAGGAGAAGGTAGGCAGGGGATAGAAATGTTGGGGGTAAGTAGGTGGGTGTCTAGGTAATTGGGGGGAGGGGGAGGGGGGGGGGGCAGGGGAACAACAGTGAACATAACCGACTAACGTCGGGCGAATTGCTCTCAAACGACGGGCGAGCGGTTGGCTTCGTCAGTAGCTAGCCACGGGGGGGGGGGGGGGTGCACCTGGGGCTGATGGGGGGCAACACTGGGTTGGGGGGTGCAACAGCGCGGTGGGGGGTGGAGGCAATAGTGGGGGTGGGAAGTCAACAGGGTGGGGGGATGTCTCAACCTCTAAGAACCGCCCTTCACACCATAAGTATAAGTCTCCAAAACAGTTTGAGCTGAAAGGCTCTAAGAGCACTTAATGCCCGCTGGGCGCTACCTGTTTATCCCGTTTTTGAGGACGAAAAGTCAAAAGCGTCAGACGAAAAATCGGTCAAGCGAAAAATCGCATAAAAAAGAAAGACCAACAGGACTAATATAATTGCTACAAACTTCGTTTGAGAGCAATTAACTACAAACTTCGTTTGAGAGCAATTAAACAGGGATGTAGGACTGTCATGGGACCAAATTTCCTCAAAATGATCTTTTGTCCTTATATAATACCAGCAGCTTAAATTTTAAACATAACCGACTAACTTCCGACGAGTTGTTTTCGAACGAGATGGGATCAGTTAGTTTTGATAGCTGGATAAATCAGAGAGACAAATGAAAGTTAATCTCAGAGGGAAAAATAAAATAAAGGGCGAGCCAAAACGACTTTTGAGCCATGAAAATTTTCCTCCTCAAGTCTATTCAGTTCCGCTGAAATGTACATTTGAAGTTTTGTAAATTTTTAAGAGAGCTACCCGGAGACTTAATGCCCTAAGGCTGAATCAATTCATCGCACTTTTGAATATGGAAAATGAAATTAAGTCGGTCAAGCGAGCAATCGGCTGTTAGGGAATGTTCTAGCTAAGAAGTCATAACAGACAAGTGGAAATTTTCCCTGAAAAAAGACTCAAGTTTACATTAATTGCTCCAAACTTCGTTGGAGAGCAAATAAAAATGTTCCAAAGCGAAGGTCAACGTTCCAAAACAGAAGTCATTGTTCAGAAATAACAAATTAAACGTTGAAGTGCCAAACAAATTTGCTTGAGCTAACACAACATAACCGGTAGTACACGGAAAACAACTCGAAATTTTGTGCAATATCAAATCTAAACTATCTTTGCCCGAAAAGTCGAAAAAAGCCGCAAAGACCAAAGTTAATTCCACAAAAGATCTATACAAAAAAACAGACAAAATTTTATGGCCAATCACGAGTTTTCGTTCTCACCTGACCTAAGTGGGACGAGAACAAAAGCAAATTGTAATAGAGCTGCCTACTTCTTGTTGTGAAGAAAAGAATAGGACTGTTGATATTTGATTAATTAAACTGCTAATCTGTTGTGTTGATTACTAAAATCAAGATAACCAAGTTAATTGTCAAATTTTATGGCCTTGTTCTGGGGGTTTTGTTCGAAGGGTGGAGGTGTTGGTTGGGCTGCCGGGGGATAACATAGTACGGTCTGTCATGATTAGGGGCGATAAGAGTAGATGTAGGGGAGTATGTTGTGTATTTTGGGGTAATATTAAGGGGTAGTTAGATGGGGGCTAGGTAGGTGGCGAAGGATTAGGGTTTGCAGGGAGGAGTAAATTCTTTAGGAAGGAATGAGGTACTTTTACCGCATCAAAACATCATAGCCATGAACAAAGTTGCTTTGGCTAAACAAAACCGGTAGAATACCAAAAGACATCTTCGAGTCGTAGAGAGACCACGCACAAGACTAATATATTTGCAAAAAATTTCGCCTGTGAGCAAGTAATATTGAAACTCACGCTTACACGTGAACTGAGCTCGTTTTCATTTTATGATTGATTCCAGCATAGATGATGAAAGCAAGGAAAACTAACGTTCGTAAGTTAAAAATCGACAAAAACCGCAAAAGCGATCATAAACGTCAGTTTTTTTCGCAATTTGTCAGAAAAAAAAACGACGATTTTACGCATTTTTGGTCGTTTTTCTGACGCTATCTTAAAAATGTGCGCTTAATTCGACTCAAAATATATAAGATTGGGATTGAATTTGTTGAATTTATGTAAGATTTACGCTCAAGCGTTGATCTTACATAAATTCAACGCATTCAACGCCAATCTTACATAATTTTGTGTTTTTTAGCGGTGGCACCTCGGCCCGGGCGGTTTTCTGTACTGACCTCAATACAAGCTCCGAATTTGCTGATCATGACATTGTTCTCTAAGTCCCCGCAAACAACCGATCCCTCATCACAGAATGTGCAATCCACTTCATCTGACTGGTCGTCCTCTCCACAGTCCAATTCACCATCACACACCTGTCAACATAAACAACGCAAAAATGGCCATATGAACAAATGAACAACTGAAAAATGAACAACTGAAAAATGAACAACTGAAAAATGAGCAACTGAAAAATGAACGAAATGACGATGACGTGAAAAATGTGGATCTTCCCCCCCCCCCCCCACCATTACATTATCGCCCCCTATTTACGGAGCACGTGTCATTACACGGTAAATCATTATGTAAAAATATGGCACGTGCGTCTGGGGGGTGCAAATAATATGCGCCCAATAAGCTGGGGGGAGGGGGGCACAAACGGTAATGGTCCGATTTTGTAATCATTTGTAAAGTTGTTCAAATAATTATTAATTTGTGTTTTTTCATCAATGACCGAATGAAGGATGAATGGTTAAGTGATGGCATGTGATGGTATCTTACGAATGAGTTGGGGATGCATTTGTGATCATTGACATGACACTGGAACTGCCAATCAAAACACTTGATAGTACAATTCACTTCGTCAGAACAGTAGTCCTTTCCTATAACACACAAACACATAGAAACATTTCTTCTCAAAATTTCTTTCCAAATCTATTTTGAACCCCCAAAATTTTTTTTCCGAATCTATTTTGAACCCCCATCCCTGTTCCGAATGACCGATAAAAAACTAACCCAAATCCAGCTAACCCAATTAACCCAAAATGATAAGACTAGGGAAAAGGGAAACTAACGTAAATAGCGAAGAAATCGCTCCGCAACAATCGCAAATATGTATGAACCGTTTCCATGGCCGAACTGGAATTTTAAGGATACAGGATTTCACTTCGTATAATTTCTCGATTACACAGAATAGACTTCATCCCATATCCTTCGGATTTCCCACGGAATTTAATACCACAAGAGGATCTCCCGCACATGTTAATACTCGCTGATAGGTGCCAAAATTGGTGGGGGGGGGGTTTGAGGTGGTGTGTTTGTTAACCTGGTCCCCTGAGAGACGGGACAATACAGTCGCACTCTCCATCACAGATGTCAGAGGGAGAGAGACAGTGCTTAGAGTGACCCATGTCATTGTTGCACTCCAACTCAGGTCTAGCACACGAAGCTAAAACACATCACATCGCAATCAAGACGAAGTCTGTAGGCGATCAAGACTAAAATAGAAAAACTACTGAATTGCAAACCTTTAAAATGATTTCTTTTAAATATTTAGTTAATGTGATAATTTACGTACCCCCGTTGAACTTTCATTCCTGCAATTTATTAAAATTTATATCATTATTTAGTATGAGGCATTGCCTTTTATGCTGAAACTTTATTTCTCTAATTGTTATATTGGTTGTCATAATAATCATATTTTTATGGGGAAAATTAAAAAAAAATTTTGAGATCATTCAAGTTCATGAGGTTAATTGAGTTGATATTTGAAAATGTCATGCAGTAAAATGTTTAATCGAGCTCAACTGATGCTGAAAAAGAGCAGTATTACGTTATATAGGCAATTTATACGAAAATGGTAGCCCTCTAGACTTTTAACAGCAAATGTTTGTGTAAACATATACAGGAACTTCATTGTTGTAGGAGTTTAATATACTCGAAGAGAGTTTATTGGTTGCTTGAATGGTTCAACAGATTCTACTTCAGTTTTATTAATTCATGGGTCAGCAGTAGCTCAGGCAATTAAACAGAGAAAGCAAATTCTGAAAAAAAACAGTGAATTTTCTTCAAGTTTCGAATTTTCCAGCTGTTCCGGCACTTTCTGCAGGATTTCAATTGTGTTCAAATGCATTGTTATCGATAGCTTACAGTATTAAAAAGCACTGAGCTTCGAGAAAAATTAAGATTTCACTTCATCGTTCAGGATATAACAAAATTAGTGGATGACCAAGTCAGGTTTAGGAAGTCGAGAAATTAATAGTTAATGACCAGACGTTACAAAAATTCAATTTTTTTTTAAGTTTTCAATTTACGTGTTTAATAATCACTCGTAGTTCAATTTAAGTCCCTTATTTAATCAATGATTTTAAAATCATTTCTCATTTGACTTAATCGGGCTCCCTATGCTAGCTCCAACACCTCATTTTTTCATGTATTCATCTAAATTTCCCTCTCATTGTATAAATAGATGTATGCACGCGCCTCCAAGTATTCTAATTTTAATGATAACGGAAATATATGTGTTTCTAAATATATAAGTTTTTTACTAATCCATTGAAAATTCTATAAAGATTTTGAGAAAACATTGCAAATTGATATTAGTGAAGCTTTAGTGTTATCTAAGTAACCGTAATTGATCCTAATATGCTTAATAAGAACGTTCAATCTGGGTCATTGCAATGATGAAGTTATTTGGAGATAAACATATTCATTGGCAATAGCACATTTTATATGGTTGCCCAAAATGCTTACAATACATGTATGGTTATAAAATCCCCGGGTTGACCACCATAAACCTTTCTTGGCAACCTTGTCCAAGCCATATTTGGAGTTTATGGCAACTTGGCAACCATATAGATGACCATGCAAAAAAATCAACATTGCTCAAAAAGCTCTTAAAACACCCATACATTGTACTCTGAGTGGAGAAAAACTCATCAAGACACTTGATAAAAAATTGAAGTTCGTGGTGTCTTGGGAACCATATCCAAGACCATACACATTTATGGTGCCATGTGAGACTATAAAAGTCAAAGTCAAAAAATACAAAAAATTTACAGAGAACAGCTTAAGTAACATCTTTTGACTACATTAAGCGTTCCAAAAAAGCAAATTAGGTTAGTTCAATTTTTTATTTCTTGTCAACCAAATCCAAGACCAAAAATATGAATGGTCTTGCACATGGTTGCCAAGAAATCCATGTCTTTTCAGAATTCTTAAAGAGTGTCTAAAAAACTTGAAATATGACATTAAATAAGACATTTTTTATTAGCAGAAGGCATATGTTTATCAAAAAGCAAATTCAGTTCTTTTATATTCTTCTTGGCAACCATATGCATGTAGGAAACACAGAGCAACACTGCGAAAATCACGTACTATATGCGGATTTCTGAGAACCAATGAGCCCTAGAAAAGGCGTTTATAAGTTTAAAAATACAGAAAAACAAGTAATAACTACAGTGGTGATATTAATATGACATTAAGCCTTCGAAAAAGCAGACTCAGTTCCTTTATATTCTTCTTGGCATCCATACGCATGTAGGAAACACAGAGCAACCATGCGAAAATCACTTACTATACGTGGATAATTAGAAAACCATAGAGCCATACAGGAACCGTTTTGCAACCATTTATGGGTCATGCAAGAACTATGTATGAATCTTGTAAAAACCATACATGGATCATGTTAGAATCATGTAATTAATCACAAAATTTTTTTGTAATAACCTTGTATGGAACATGTAATAATCATGTTTGGATCATGTAAAAAACATGTCGGAACCATATATGAGCCATCAAAGAAACATGTAACAACCATATATGGATCATGTAGGTATCATGTGACTAACCACGAAGGTTTGTTGTAATAACCTTGTGTGGAGAATGTAATAACCATGCATGGACCATGTAAGAAACATTTAAGAACCATATATGGACCATTTAAGAACCATATATGGACCATATAAGAACCATATATGGACCATATAAGAACCATATATGGACCATGTAAAACCATATATGGTACCAATATGCCATATGTCGTGTAAAGCGTTTAAAGCTGGAACTGCTGCATAAGCTTTGTATGGGCGTTGAAAGAACGCACATATTACCATATTGGATTCTTGGATGCCATATAAGAATCATATATGGAGATCTTGGCAACCATAGCAAGATCATATAAGAAAATTTTGTATGGCCTGTATGGGACCATATATGGTTCTTGGATATGGTCGCCAAGAAAGGTCAACCCGGGTCCGTTATAACAATAATGAGAAAATGTAAATTAACTTGCTTAATTTTAAATTTTTGATGTGTACTCTCCACTCACCAAGAACTTGCGAAAGGAAAATGCATAGAGAATTATGCAATAGTACCATTCATAACTATTGGTTTACGGCATACGGCTACATGCAAAACAAAAATCAATGACCAGAAACTTCGAAGTATAAATGATACGACAAAGAGCCTCCTTATCTTCCCAAAGTTGTTTCAAAATTTTTGTGGAGATAAAAACAACTAAGGTGCTGTTTTTACAAACAAGTTTCATATACTCAAGCACTTGCAAATCCATTCAATTGTTCGAGAGAAATCTTAAAGTTTTATTTCTCACCTCTACAAGTGATTACCACAATTACATAACTAAAACATGCACCCCTTAGAAGTTGGAGGTCGTTCCCGCCAACGAGAAGATATAAATCTGAGAAGTGAAGCCAAGTTGTTGAATAATTCTGAGAGGATGATAACAACAGTGTGTCAATGTTTATAATCAACTTACGTTGCGATTACAACGGCTGCATCACATTGATTTTTAAAGTCGATTTTCAGTTTGATTATATTTTTAAATACTAACGGATGAATTATCAAAATGTCTTAACCTACCTATTGAATTTGTTTCATTATTAACCTAATTGAAATTGATTTTTTTATTCAACTGTTTTCCTGTGTACAGTTAAAGCATTTGATTACGAAGAAAAAGTATACACAATTTTTAAAATGAATTGCAGTTCAATCGAAAATCGGAGTATACTCTCTCATACAATCTGATGGACGGTCACGTGGCGAAACTCCTGCATATCCAGCGATTGTCTGACAAGATCTTACAAGAATGTGTAATCTTGCATTATTCTCGCAAGATAACCCTTTGATTATGATTGGGGTAGGGAAAACAATTCATAAGATTTAGAAAAAGTCTTTGCTCTCTTACAGCAGTTGGCTTCCTTTCGTGATACGCAGAAAAAGATCTTTGATGTTTGATTTTTTGTATCAACGTGGCAAGATTAACCACGTTTCAGCATGTTTCTTAGGGAACGGCCTTAGTTATTAAAAAAATTTCACAAAAACAATAATGAATGTTGATTTAATTTCATGATTTGTTTATGAAAATTGTTTGTTTCAAGAATGTCTCATCTTTTGTTATTCTTCTAGTTTGTTGGTTTCAAAAACAAGAATCCCTATAAGTTTAAAAAGAGATCTATCTCTCTTACAGCAGTTTGCTTCATCCTCTCCGTAAGGACAGTCGGGGTAGTTGTCACAAGTGTAGAGGATGTTGAGACACATGTCTGTCCCGTTCTCCCCCTGACAGCTGATTTCCAAGTCAGGATCACATCCACACGCAGGGTTAGAGTAGTCATTCACACACACCATCTGCCCAAACGTCGTACACTCACTGTGAACAAAATCAAATATGGTTTATGCCCGGGTCGAGGTGTCAATGCTGAAAATGTCCAACCTTCGCAAAATTCTACGCATTATTTATTGTATCCATGCCAAATTGATGCAAAGAAAATATCCCTAGCCAGGAGACAGATCCAGCCACCTATTGCTAGCTTGTGTGAGGTACTATATACAGTAAATTTAGATGTAAAACATCTCGAAAGAACATTACGTTACCAAAATCAGTTGCAATTTAAAATGATAATTCAAATACTGGACAACTCAAAGCTGGTATAATTATCTTAAGCGCGTGTACTTGTTCTATCAGTTTTATTTTTTTTGAGAAAAAATAAAAATATATTTTACGCGTTCCTAATTCTAAGGCGTGCAAACCAACAAACTCCTGCTAGGCCTTGAATTAATTTCCCGTGTGCATGTAAGTGTCTGGCATTTTAATCCCGTTATATTGAAGAATACTTTACTTACCATCGAATGCAGCTGGTCTTGAAGTAAACATATCCCGGACTGACATACGTGATCTCATCTGTGTCTTCACTCTCAAGGGCACAGGGACAGTTACCAGGCAACACACACTTGCGAGTATTAGCTGAAACACGCAAAAGCACTCATTTATGATGAAATCAATTAAACCAAACGTGTATTACCAACTTAGCCCTTATACGGGGGATAACAATCTGATGCATAGCAGTACCATTTCTAAACCATTTTTTAGGATGTATCTATCGACAGATATATATTCATGTATCCTTATGGGGTCAGAACGTTTCTTCAGAACCCTCCTTTTTCAATTAGAGATCCTGAAAGTTTTCACATGTTACTAGGAAAAAATGTTACTAGGAAAAAATGACAAAAAAGGTATCAAATATAACCAAAATTTATTTTGATCTGATCAAGATATACTGTTCTTTTTAAGTTATGTCCTTCTTTCGTTTCTGAGTAGCACTAGGTATGAAGATGAAAAAGCTGTACTTCGGTTAATGAGATTAAGATCTGTGTATATCTATCGACAATTCGTCGAAACGATTTCGGAAGCGACAGATCAGGTGTTGAACGAATAACTCTCCGGAGACTGGCGAGTGGTTTCCTATTGAGCACGTATGAAATTCATATACAACAGTCAACAATCAAGTTAATTACAAATCAAGTTCCAAAAGTTAGGGAGTTTACGTGTTATTGAGTCATCGCTTCTAAATTTTTTACGGTACTGGCTTTTCGTGATTGCGTTTTTTAGTGATTGCGTTGTGTTTCTTTGGCTACCAGAGATTGCAGTTATTTTTCGTTGTTTGTTTTTGCCCAGGTGTAATTAACAAATCTATATTCAGGGAAAAGAAGCATAGGAAGATTAAAAAATGATAAAAAAAAACTAAAAGTAATGAAATTTCAGTATGCATAAACAAGCATTGTCTGCACTCTCTAGACAACTGTGGCGTGTGGGGAATCTGGCTACCGCTGTAATTTATTTATTTATTTTTTTAATCTGCAAACATGTAAATTAAACTAACCACTTGGTTAATGTTACATGTTAGAAATTTATTAATCAAACATTTTTTTTTCTAATTTATAACAAACTAAGGTTCGGTTTTCGTAAAATAATTTAATAAAAAATATGTTTAAATCCTGCAACCCTTCTGTCTATTGGAACTCTTTCGTGTCGTTTAAGCATTTCCGCTGCAATTTTTTGTTTAAATTTGGTCTTCGACGTTTCTTTTCTAATTGTAATTGGAAGTGTGTTCCATTTTCGAATAAAGTTACGAACAATTGAACCATTACTCCATTTTGACTTACATTTTTGTTCTAAGAAAAGGTTATGGGTTCGTTTGTTTACAATAATAGGCACGTTTTCTAAAAATCTGAAATGTTTATTAGAGCGATTTCTTGTTTGTTGGAGAATATTGAAAAACCTATTTAAAGACACCAGTGTTATTTGGAGCTCTGCTGGAAGAATTTTAGTCTCCAGAAGTAGATCTCTGGCAGTATCGCATTTGGTTTTCATAAAGCAAACTTTTATTCCACAGTTTATCTGTTTGTTAATTCTGTCAATAGAGTAAGATGGTAAATTTTGAAAAAAAATTGCGCTAAAATCTAAATGAGACAAAACTAGTGATTTAAAAAGATTTATTCTTGTTTTTAGCGGTACCTGATAACGAACCAAATAAAATGATCTGATTGCTGAAGCCATTTTACTGATAACCTTATTTAGTTGATTTTGGTATGTCAGTTCCCTATCAATTATTACACCTAAATATCTACATTTTTCAGATGCTTCCAATCGGTGTCCCTTGAAATCGACAGTTTCAATGATCGGCAATTTTTCATTCCTGAATACCATTAGCTCCGTTTTTTTCTCATTTAAAGTTAACCTGTTTTGTTTCATATATTGATCTGTCTTGTTTAATGTATCTTCAGCTATTAGCTGCAAACTTGCTTCATTCTTTGCATGACATAGAATTGCTGTATCTTCAGCAAACTGTAATACATCACAATTCGTTGATACAGCTTCACTGAAATCGTTGACATAAAGTATAAAAATTAGAGGCCCTAAGACAGTTCCCTGAGGAACACCGTGATTTATGACAACCCAATCTGATTTTGCTAACCCATTTTTTACACACTGTTTTCTATCACAAAGGAAAGAGTTTAATAAGATTCTTGCATTTTCTCCGATTCCGCACTTTTTTATTTTGTTCATAAAAACATCTATAGATATTGAGTTGAAAGCCTTTGCTAAGTCTAAAAAGAGTGTGACAACAATTTCGTTTCGTCAACGCATTGGTTTATCTTTTCAGTTAATGAAATGATAGTATCGAGACAGGACTTTTGCTTTTGAAAGCCGAATTGATTCTTGTTAATCAGACCATTAAGAGTTAGGTGGTGAGTTAGTTGTTCAAGTAATAATCGCTCAAAAATTTTTGCTAGAGTTGGTGTGACTGATATGGGTCGATAGTTTTCTGGTTCTAGTCGGTCTCCCTTCTTATAGACAGGTGTAACATGCGCTGTTTTCAAAATTTAAGTTTTGTATGCTAGCGCACTCCGCCAAAATAAACAAGTACAGATTTGAAAGTTGCCATTTCGTACTGTCTACGTTCTGTTTGCATTCTGTCTAATTCTGTTCGTATTTGAATTGAAAAAAAAACGAACTCAAATTCACGCGAATAGAAAATCTAGCATGCTTCTGCAAGAGTTCTTTAGGAATTCATTGTTCTTTTTTTCCTAAGATGTGAACAATTGGTTCAATTTTGGTCGTTTGTGCTTTTAATTTTTGACCGGCTGGATCTGGATCTCGCTCATGCTAGGAAACTTCAACTCTTCGTTTTAGTTTTTAAACGTTGGAGCCTGGAGGATTTCTTATACAAAATCTAAAATATGTGTTTTGTGTTAGATGCAAATTTGGAAAGACTGTGTGTGTGATTGGTTGAGCCAGCAAGCATTTGCAAACAGAATCAGTGACCTAACACTTGACTTGGAGAACAAGAAGAAAATTTCTTGTTCATTTTATAAATTGCTTAACAACCACAGCTGGACGATTCTCTCGTTAGCTCTGAGTACAATGTCTCTACAAAGCTCAATCGATTTGAGCGGTGGCGTCATTTTCACTGCTAAAAAATTAAGTGATTTAACTTCTCCAGTTCGTTTTCGACTAGCAGACAGGTTGTCTTTTTTTAAAGGTTCTCCAATAGCATAAACTGTTTTGTTGTATTTTCCTTTTTTCCACTTTTCGAACCATTTTAGCGAGTGGTGCTTGGACTTCAATCTGATTTCATTAACTTGGCCGTATTCTGTAAAACAAAGCAAAATCATGTGCAACTCGAAAACATCAGTCAAAAATTTTTTTGTGTTAGAGACATATAATAGGAACAGTATCGGCGACAAGCCGCTCCCTGGAAAGACACCAGCTGTTGGAGAGAAACTATTGCTTCCTCTATTCTTGAGTTTAATTTAAACCTCTATCTGAGAGAAGAATGAGTTAACCCATACAAACTTCGATTTCTTTAATTCAATGTTGCCTAACTCTTTAATCATCCGTAGTCTCCAGGCTGCATCAAATGCATTATCTATAACAAGGCAAACAATTTTAACCATTTTCGAGTACTGGTATGCATCATTAATGTGATGAGTCGATATAATGACATATGGGTTGCGCGCACATTTTTACTCTTTATGCACTTTGTGTTTCGCCATAAACTTTGGTTCGTTCACAATGCCTTAAGATAAAGATTTTGATAACAGTTTTGCCGCTTTGCAATGATGCAGGTAAGGCTAATTGTTTTGTATTTTTCAGCTGTGTTTCTATATTTTAGAGGTTTTGAAAGCTTTGTAATTTGATAATCGTTCCAAAGACATGGAAATTGAGAATTGTTGACTGCGTTTGAGTTTACAAGGCAAAAAAGCTTTGATGGGCTCTCAATAGTTGGCTCTCACTTCGACAGGGCCCTCAGTAGTTGGCATTTTAACTTATCTGGTTCTGCTTTGATTTCTTGGTATTTGATCATTTAAAAAAATTCTTTAGAGTTTTGTTTTAATTCTGTCTCCAATTAAACTCTCCAATGAAACGTCTCCAATGGAATGTTCTCTTCTGCTTCGAAAAATTAATTGTTTAACTAATCCGCCTTTTTATTTCCTTTTGCAGAAGACTGGTTTTCTTTCCTAAACAATGTTTACTGTCATCTTTTGCAGATTTCAGTTTCCTTCAAATCTTCCTTTTGTCTTAATTTTGATTCATCAGATTAATGATTTATGAAACACTTGAATAAGTTGTTTTCTTTACTGGAGGTTGTTCTCTTGATTGGCGTAGTAGTTCGACTAAGGTTTGGTTTATTTCTTTCGTTCAGTTAAGGTAGCGGGTACTATCAGGACTTCAAGCACTTTAAATTTGCGTGTCGGGTGAACATTTTAAAGTGAGCTTTGCTTTTAAATCAAACTCTCTGCGAAAATCGTCCTCAATATTGTAACTTTCACTGAATGGTGGCTGCCAAAATCTTTCGTTACTTGAAAACCGCGAAAAATTTGAAAATTCAAAAGATCGCAAGAATGTAGATAAAGCATGCCACTGCAGTTGTTCTTAGAAGGTTGTTACGTATTCTGGACATTGGACAAATGTTTGATATTTCTGAACTTCATATAAGCAGACTTTGTAGCTCCTTTCTTGCAACAAGAACAAGAAAATTTCAAGTATCTTGTTTTCTAAGACAAGACCGTTCTATTGAAGTACTTTAAGCCTGTGCACTTTGACTATTTTGCTGGTTGTTGTTCTGATTCATGTTTGTTTCTTTAAATTTTTGCATTTGGTTCGAGATTTTGACAATCTTTTCAGTTGGTTGACTACTTTTCTTTCGTTTAGAATTGTTGAGGCACTATTGCTGACGATGTTCTTTATATTGCTATAGGTCATTGTGATTTAATCGGTTCTAATTTTACTGATAAATTCGGCAACCAGGAAGAAAATTTTGGTTGTGGTTAATGATTCAGCGGTTGGAGTAGCCTCCAAGTTCTTTCTATGCGTCTGGAGTACTATGTTTCCTGTGTCTGTTTTGTGGCTGCAGACAAGTCGCTTATGTCACCTAGTTTTGTGGAAGCCTCCACAGTTTGTATATTTTGTTTTTTTAGTCATTGCAGTTTTTTACAATGTGTTTTCTAACAAATTGCGAGCATTTAGTTGGCCGTTTCATTCACTTGATAAGTAGCAAAAAATCTGGCGTTTGAAGTCTTGTTTTACGTCGGGTGGGTCTCTGCTTGTTTCGAAGCGATGAAGTAGTCATCTCATTTAAAAAAAGTGTCTAATTGCGGCGGTTACATAATTCGAACAGTCAGTTATCCCAATGGGTTTCGTTGGTTTTTTATGGCCCTACTCATTATCTTTTGCACATTGAGAACGTCCATTGCATTGTTATTGATTAGTACTTCCTGCACTTTGTTTTCTTGTATTCTGTGATGAACAAAAAATTTTCGAAACTGGTGTTGGAATTTGCTTTTGGCAGCGTGTTGCTTGCGTTCAAAGAAGCGGTGAGAAAAAAGGAGCTGAAGGTTCGTTGTAATTATCAAACAATCTTATGTTATTTGGACTTCAGGCTGGGTAAGGAAGTCACGGATATTCGGCTGTTCAATGATGCTCTGAATGATGATTTTTCGGCAAATGAGCAAACTGGATTTGAGTTTCTCTTGGATTTATGGAAACTACTGCTCGTGTGATTGGCTCAGGGTTTATTTTGAAATCGTTTTTTGTTCGTTTGCGCTTATTTTTATTTTAAATAAAATTTTTCTCGTCACGTGATATTTCGTCTGCTGTATATCCTGCTTCAGAGAGAAGTGCGCTTAACTGGCTCATTTCGGCCAGCACCCTCTAGAGAATCTAGAAGCAAATGGTATAATTGAAAAATTTAGGAACGAATTAAAAAAACTTTTTCAGGGTTTAAAAAGTCGAATTTTTTCGCTGAGTAAGATAAAGGAGAAAAGGCAATTATTTACTTTTTGTTAAAAATCTGTTTTTATAAAAGCCTTACCTTACAATTCCTCTTACCAAGGACTTTCCTACTCGAAGTGGAGTACTTGCGTGTGGCTTTCCTGTCACACTTTGATGTACTGACCCAAAACCGACGGAAACAGCAATTTACACATCATGGGCTAGATTAGGCGAGGGGCTTCCCGGGTCGAGACGTCAGCGCCGTTTCAGCGCATTTTTTGTAAGAAATAAGCTGAATGCGCTGAAATGCGATGAAATTTCGACATGGCGCTGAAACTTGAAAACTTCAGTGCACCTTCAGCGCATTTCTATTATAATTTCAGTGCATTTTCATCTCATTTCTTACATAACTTTCAGCACCTTTTCAGTGCATTTCTTACAAAGTTTCAGCGCATCTTCAGCGCTTTTCTTACATGATTTCAGCGCATTTTCAGCACATTTCTTACATAATTTTCAGCGCATTTTTCAGCGCATTTCTTACATAATTTCAGCGCTTTTCATATCAAACGTTTTATTATTATAAATTCAAATTAAATGGGAAGCATTTTAGTTCTCAATAGCGCAGTGAATTAATTGATAGATGAGACACAGTGATCGGTGTTCGACCCTCGGAGCGAAAGAAAAGAGCTGAACTTTTTGAAATTTCAGCAGATTTCAGCGCATTTCTCACAAAGTTTCAGCACTTTTCAGCGCATATCAGCGCATTATTGTGGAAGGTTTTTGAGCTGAAATTTTTGAAATTTCAGCAGATTTCAGCGCATTTCTTACAAAGTTTCAGCACTTTTCAGAGTATTTCAGCGCATTATTATGTGAGGTTTTTGCGCTAAAATATTTGAAAATTGAGCGCATTTCAGTTCATTTCTTACATAATTTTTTGAAATTTTCTCGACCCGTGGGCCTATCTTCACTGGTTGCCTCTTTTCACAACATGAATTTTTGTCTCTTCGGCAACTTGGGTGAACCGCAAACTGCTTTTTCAAGCCGAAGAATCACACTTTTGCCGGTCAAATAAACAGTTGGTCGCACAATACATTGTACAATTACTACGTTTTTGGTATGCGAGCAATTAAAAACTTATAATTTTGATATCCGAATGTCTACTTACGTTCATATACATATCCAGGGAGACAGAAGCATCCCTCGTAACACTGGTCATCAAGGGTGCAATTGTGGACTTCTTCACTCCCATAGTTGGCGCAAGTCAATGGACACGCAGGTCCACACACTCTGAAATGGACATGTTTCGGATGATAAAGTCATTGAGTCCATTAGAGCCCTGCTAGCTCAGTCGGTAGAGCGTTGGACTTTTAATCCAACGGTCAAGGTTTCGAGTCCCTTGTGGGGCGTTAGTTATTTTTACTTGTTGCTACACTTTTGATGTCTCTATAATAGAAGTTCAGATAAATAGAGCATCAAATTTTCTCATTGATAATTAGTAGAAAATATCTGTAAATAACGTATGCTTTCTTTTGCGGTATCTGGAGCCCGTCACATGTCGTCAGTGCTAGATTCTGCTGGATGTTGGTTGGTTCTTGAACGGATCCATTTCAAATGAAAGACTATAGTTTTCCTCTCTTGTTATACTTTTCTAGTTTTCTGCTCGGACTTACTTTGTATCATTTTAATCATGGGCTAGAATTTCCCTGCAAACTCAAACAACAATTTATTAGGTATGTAGATTTTGACGTGAAAAATAAAGCATTCAAAAACTCTGATTGAAATTTAAATAAATAAACCTCAATGGATGCATTCATTGAGGAGTAATATCTGAACTTCAATCAGAGTTTTTGAATGTTCTTTTCACGTCAAAATCTACATACCTAATATATTGTTGTTTGAGTTTGCAGGGAAATTCTAGGTAACGTATTCTAGGTAAATTGCACGTATCAATTTTGCAGGTAATTTTGCGGTTAAAGTTACCTGCAATTTTGCTTACCTGCAAACGTTGCAGATAAATTTACCGAGACATTGTTCAGCATATCAACATTTTTTAAGAATACGTTCTCGGACAATGAACGAGTAATTAAATATTACATAACATTATAAAGCTCTATGGAGTAAAATAATACATTTTTTTTGTGTTCTAATCATTGAAAAAAAACAAATTAAGTGTTTTTATGAGTTGGAGACTGTTGGTTTGGGACAATTATTGTTTAGATGATGACAGTGAACAAGAAATCACCTAACAAATTTGCCTAGCAAATGATAGTTATTAAATTCTCCGAGTGATTTTTAAAACATTTCTTAGTCTCAGTCACATCAATTGATCTTAGGGTTAATCTACTTGACTGTGTTACTTGTTGTTTTTAGAAAAGATAGAAGGCATGCGGCGTAAGCTAAATCCAATTTCAAGACGAATAAAAGATTTTCTGCAGCAGAAATAAAAGAATGTTTACATGAGAAATCATGTGATAATCTACGAAAAATCGTGTATTTTTAGCCGATTTCTCATGTAAAAACACAATTTTAAACCCAATTACAAGAACCATCGTTTAAATTGACACGTTTTTCTTGAGCTTACCCATACATTTTCTCAAGTGATTCACATGTTAATCCCGTAATTTTAATAAAGTTTTTTGCATGAAATTATTCGAAATATTATGTGTTTTTGCATAAAAATTCATGTGATTTTTCACACGAAATTCTTACGCAAACACTCAAAAAATCGTGTTTTTTTACATGATTTATCTTCTGATTGGCACAAAAATTTGTAAGGTTAAGACCAATAAAAGCATGTGAAATACACGACTTCTCGTGAAAGTGAGCCAGAACTTATGTGTACGTTTTTACATGAGAAAAAAAGCAATCCCCTAAAATTCGGGTAAGAATTTTTCTGATGCAATTTACTGCAAAAGCAGCCAAAAATTCTTCTGTCTTGATTATTAGACTAAAAGAAATTTTTAGTTCAGAACTACAACTACACAATCAAATTGAATGCCATTATGTTGGAATTAGTTCTTTCGGAGAAAACCAGGCGAAATTTGACTCACGTAAAGCTGTTTTCCAAAAAATAATGAAGGAAAATTTATCAGCTAGAGCTATAAAAAAGAATCGCGATTTTCGTTTATTGTCCTCTAGCTTCAGAATTGTGATTATTGAGCGCATCTGCAATGAAACGACCGCTGCTGGGTTAAACAGGCACCTCAGTTATCTGTTTGTAAAAAAATGCAAGCGTTTTTCTCAAATGAACTAAGTGCACATTAGAGATCTTCAAAAAAGACTATGAAAGCATCAACGCAGTGCCAGATTAAATGACCACATTTTATTCTTATATACAATCCTTCAACATAAACCGTCTTTAGTGGATGTTTTTGTTTGTGGTGTAGAAAAATTGTTCATTTATGTGAAAAAAATCACAATAGTGAAAGGGATACATTTTTTAGTTTTACTGGTTGGAAGAAAACTTGTTAGCAACAACAACAAATTGTTCAATTTGCGTCCTATTTTTTCCAGGTTCATCATTTGTTTTTTGAGGAGTAGCAAACATCTCTTCAAAGTTTATGTGACCGGCATTTGAGTTTTTTCATGCAAAAATTTAACAGCGACAGCTGAAATTTAACCATATGCATTAACACAGCTCGGTTAAATTAGCATTTGATTAAGTTTGCTCATTTTTCGTGCATTTTCTATCAAAAAACTGAATTTCGAGCAAATGCGAATATGCAAACAATCAAGTTTTTTCAAACTGAAAAAAAAATCAAAATATTTTACAATTAAAATATAATCAAGCGGAAGCAAACTTATGTAGCAATTTTCACCTTTTTTTAAATAGTGGTAGTTGCTGTTAGTTGAGTATTCTCAAATTTGACGTCAAGTTTATCTGAAATTTTAAGGGGGAAATGTTTTTTGTCTAAGATTTTCATTTCCAAATTCAACTGTTCACAAAGAGCTTTATACACGTTTGTCAAAATCCAGTTATAAGTTTGAAAAAATGAAGACTGTGGATGAACGGGGCCAATAATTTAGCAACCCTGTGCTTTCACGCGTGAAAATTGACAGTTTTTATCTTCGTCAAGCTAATGTTCCTCTTAAAATTTTGGAACCATCAGGAAAAGGTTATGCAAAATATGAGATGATGAGATGTGAGTGACTGACCTATAAGTTGGGCACGTGACCTCAAGAGGAAGGGCGACTTCTGTAGGGTCTTGTCCGATGATGTTGATTGGGTCAGCACTGCACGGGTCACATCCACCAGCTGAACAAAAATGAGATAAAATTTGAACGGAATTTGTCTCAGTAGAAAATAGACACAGTTGAAAGTTAAGGTTTTTGCTCCTGGTCATGGTGACTGAACACTTTTTTTAACATATAATGAGCAAAGTTAAAAATTTAAAACTATTTTGTTGTTTTCAAAAGCATGAAATCATACGAGTTTATAATGGTTTGCACTGTTAATGTTTTTTATATCGATAATTACTTTTACTAGTTTTTAAAAAAAGAGGAGAAAAAATAGATAATGCATACGGCAGAAGTATCTGTCTCTCCACTGGACACATATTCCCTCCTGCATACAACAGTCTCTGGCATATCTGGCGACAGAAGTGCACAGACACTGGCAGTCTCCCCCGGATGCACAGCCCATACTCTCTGTCCTACAGTCTGCCACGTACTCTGTCGGGTCTATCTTCAGGTGACATCTAAACAAACAAACACATAAACAAACAAACAAACAAACAAACAATAAACAAACACCTGCCCTGCCTGATTTAGTGGGGGAGAACAGGGAACAAAAGATACTGAAACTGGCGACTGGAGCGGGTAAAGACATTAGGGACCTTTGTCACTATATGTCTCTATATTAACAAAGTTTCGGGGGCGTAGAAGCTCACTAAGGCGTGGTGGGGGGGGGGGGGGGGGCGAAACAGAATAGATCCCTTTTTTAAATTAATTTTGAATCATGGGAGTTTTGGCATACATTCCCAAAACTATCACACATTTTGTATAAATCAATTGAGGAGGTGAATGAATAAAAGACTGACTTTCCGAATATGTTGTTGTCCAGAATTCTAGCACACTGCTCAACAGCCCAGGCTTCTCTGTAGCCATAGGTAGAGTTCACCTAAACAAACACACAAACAAACATATTGTAACAAATTTCAAAAATGGCAACTCAAAAGAACTAAAAAACACAAACTAAATACTATAAATATTGATTATTTTAAAGATTTGCAAGATTTGTTTATCCGTTGATTCGGTAGCCTGGGATCAAATCTGGCAGTTCTTTGCCATTATAACCCCCCCCCCCCCCATTAAATTATACCCCCTATTATGGTATATTAACCATTATTGGGGGGGGGGGTATAGGTTAACTGACCACTAAGATGGGGGGCTATAATGGGAAAGACCCAATCTGGCCATTAACGTTGAATATTACGCCTGCAATCCAATAATACAGCTGACTGTTAGGCCAAGTGTCCAATGATAGGTTGTATTATAGCATGTTTGATGTAATCGCAAGTATCAATGGGAACAGGTTTGTTCGTAGAACAGACACAATACCACATGCAAAACAAACAAACACACACACACACATACACACACACACACACACATACACACACACACACCCACACACATATATACACACACACGCACACACACACACACACACACACACACACACACACACACACACACACACACACACGCACACACGCGCGCGCACGCACGCACACACACACACACACACACACACACACACACACACACGCACACGCACGCACACGCACACGCACACGCACGCACACACACACATACACACACACACACACATGACAATTTTATGGTTTCATCAGCCAACCGGTTTCGTTTAAATCCATTAATAAATCAATGGTTAAAAGAACAGTTTTTTCCAAAAATGAATTTATCTATTTGATGCTCAATTGTATAAGATTCCTCAAAAAGGCACTGCTATTCTTTAACTTTATGTCATAAAACTCGAATTCTTTTGAAAACAGGACTAGTGAGTTTCAGATCACTTATTTTATAGCACATTTCTGCCGGAAAATATTTTCAGTTTCCACTAAAAAAAAATAAGAATATTAAAACCAGCAAGTTAACTGGAGGGAGGATCCCTCTTTTCTTTGTAAGGATCGCGACCGAGCTAGAGATCTTCAAATTCCGACAAGTGACCTCAGTTGAACTACTAATTGCTAAACAGTCACTAATGATATTCCATCATTATAAAAATCATCCAAAACAAAGCGACAAATCAAATTCCACCAATTCTAGACACTGAAACAGAATCCTAAATCAAAACAGTTTAAAACCAGGAAAATCTTCCAAAGTGTGCATCAATTGGCAAATTATAGTAATTTCTGTAGTCTAACTTAGGAGCATTCAAAAATAATTTTTATCACTAAAAAAAATTTAACAAATTATAATTATGATCTGATTTCACATATATGTTAAAAAATTTTGAATGATTGAATCAATTTTTGATAATATTTTTGGTAAGAGGAATCCTTAAATTTCGGTTATAATGTAATTTACTCAATACAAAAAGTATGTTTAGGCAATCCTGCAGACCTTACGTAAAACAATCTGGTAAACTTTGGTATAATAATGTATAATAATAATAATAATGAATTTTTCTGAATGATCAAATACAGACATTATACAAAACAACTTCTTTCGTAACAACAAAGTGTGATCATTCGAGAGAAAGCACCAAAAAGGCCGTTGGCCTGTCAAGTGGTGCCTCCAGAGCAAAATATGAACTAGCTAGTGTAAAGACTGACTGCATATTCAAGTTTTAATATATATTTAGGAATTGTCAACTAAGCCTATTTGTTTTCACCAAAATGCATTCAATAATTCTTTATTTAGTAAAATATAATTATCTCGAAACATATGTAAGAAACATTCCGTTCCTTCTGTTTTTAAATTTAAAATTTCTTGAATAAATGAAAAATCAAGTCTTGCGATTATGTTGAAAAGATTTCTTACACGTTCAGTTATTGATTTTCTTACATGTGTAGTGTTTTTGTTTATTGTTTTCAATTTCTTAATTCTATGTTCTGTTGAAAGTACTGCATTCAATTCGTTATCCGATATTATTCGCGTTTTTAAATTTTTTGCTTCTGACATACTTATGTTTTTTACTAGTTGTTTCAATAGCTCATATACATGGAGCTCAAAAACTGAGAAGATTTTGAAGTTCTGCCCAATTTCTGACAAATCAACCCCCTTTTTTAATGAGAAAATTAACCGTAATATCCTGTTTTGTGCCCTATCAATTTTCTTAAGATCTGTCTTGTTGCCACAGCCGTAAACTAAGACACCATATTGCACAATGGGCTGGACATAAGTTTTATATAACTTCACAAGTGTTGGTCGTCGAAAAATTTTTTGAATTGGAACATAGCGGCTGAAACTTGAGTTAATTTGATCTTAACTTGTTTAATGTGTTCCTTAAAGTTTAGCTGGTTGTCTAAATAAACCCCTAAATATTTCATTTTTTCACTAATCTTCAATTTGTGGTTAAGTATTTCTGGATGATCACATGTGTTCTTTTCATTGGTCATCATTAAAGACGATTTTTCATCATTAATTGTTAATTTGTTTGCTGTCATCCATTCAAAAACTCTTGTTAGGCAATTTTTGTAGTTTTCGTTTCCATTTTTTAGCGATCCATAAATGTTAGTGTCATCAGCAAATAAGGTTACTTTGTTATCATTGCAAACTGATGGAAGGTCGTTAATATATATCAAAAACAGTAGAGGACCCAGTATTGAGCCTTGTGGGACGCCACAGTTTACCAGTAGTTTATCCGATTTCCTTTTTCCAATTTCAACACATTGTTTCCTATCTTCTAGAAAAGACTTCAAAATGTTGTGAGCAGGTCCGCGCAATCCATATTTGTAACATTTGGTTAGTAGGTAACTGTGATTCACTAAATCAAAAGCCTTTGTCAGATCAATGAAAACACAGCACGTCGGTTCTTGTTTATTCATGTTATTCATTAAATATTCAACAACTTCCATTACAGCATCAATTGTACTTTTCTTTGATTGAAACCCAAATTGTTTTTTTGATAAAACGTCATATTTTATAAGAAAACCAATAAATCTTCTGTATATTTTTTCAAGAACTTTCCCGAAGACTGGCAATAGTGATATAGGTCTATAGTTCGATGGATCCAATTTGTTGCCTTTGGTTTTGTAGAGAGGGAAAACTTTTGCTACTTTTAAGAATTTTTGAAAATATTGCTGTTGTAAGCATCTGTTGAATAAAATTGTTAGTGGTTCACAAACTGCATGATTTACTGATTTTAGGAGAACATTACTTAATTTGTAGGAATCAGTTCATTTTTTGCTTTTCAAATTTTTAATGATATCGAAAACTTCTGTGCTTGACGTCTTTTCGAGAACTATACTGCTTTGAATGGTTTTCACTGTCTTCAGGTAATCAACTTCTTTGTGACGTTTTTCTAATTCTCTGCCAATAGTAACAAAAAAATAATTCAACTTATTCACATCAACCTGGCAAATATGGTTTTGTTTTTCTTCTTTGATATCTTTCACTAAGGTAAAAAGTGTTTTAGAGTTTTTCTGACTGCTTACTTTTTGCTCAAAAAAGTTTGTTTTATGCAACCTGCATAGAGCTTTAAGTCTATTACTCAGCACACGATGTTGTTCTTTCACTTCCGCTCTGCCTGTTGCAATGTATTTCTGCCAAAGTTTACGTTTCTTCGTAGCTAAACTCTTCACATGATTGTTGACCCATTGTTTATCCCTTTTAAAATTGTTAGTGGTTACTTCCTTAGCGGGAATAATTTTTTCTTTCGCTTCATAAACAATTTCTTGAATTAAAGAAAAACACTCATCAATTGCTACAAATTCCAAATCATTTTTTATTTTTCTGCGGTTTTTGAAAACTTCAAAATTGACATCTATTCTAACTTCCTCGTCAGACAGTTTGTGTAGCTGATTCAAAACGAAGGTTTTTTCTTTATTTACTTCCAAAAACCATTTTTGAGAAGTAAAGATAACAGTATAGTGGTCAGTTAAGTCGCTTTTGATAATTTTAGTTTCACGTTCAATGTTTGAAAAAAACAAGTCAATTGCTGTTTTAGATTGTCTGGTTTCACGAGTACAAAAACCCTGATTAAAACAAAGTTCCAGACCTAGTAAACGAAAATAATCGCAAATTTTTTCAGCGTTTCGACTTGATATTAACATGTCTACGTTAAAATAACCACAAACTATGTGTGTATAATCAAGAGTATTTAGATCAGTAAAATGAGTATCTAGTACTTCTACAAAATTGTCAATTGCGTAATTGGGTGCCTTATACAGTACAGTCACATAAATTCTCTCTTTCTCTGAGTGCAATTGCGTGGTCAAAACTTGTACATGTTTGTTTGTTGTTTTCTTTACTTCGTTACTTTCATACTTATTACCAACATAAAGAGCTACACCCCCTCCTCTCGTTTCTCTGTCACATCGAGGCAATTTTCCATACCCATTTAAATTGTATGCATTTGGTGAACAATTTTCTTTGCACTATGTTTCAGTGAGAGCTATAACAGTAGGTTTGGATTGTACACTTTCATTCAAAACTTCTAGCAGTTCAAAGTTTTTGTGTATCGATCGTACATTTTGAAGAAAAATTGTAAACTCCATGAGCATTAAGAATCTTCGCGCGCTGAGATTTGATGAAGATTTACGTTCTTCAATTTTTAAGGTTTGTTATCATTTCACTTAATAAGTTTACTTTTCGACATTTCGTCTTATCACAAAAGGATGTCAGAAATTGCGTAAGTCGCAACATCCGAATCTCTAAATAAAATTGAAATAAAAAAAAATGAAAAAAGAAAAAAAAGAAAAAAATCCTTGCGTTTCAATGAAAAAATCTGGTTATTTCTTTTTTTTGAAAAAAAATGCTAGCAGACTGCGGAAGTCGCAGTAGCTGTTCATAGTAACTGATTTGAATAAGGGTTTGCCGTTCTGGATTCTCGCGAAAGTCGCAAGACCAAATGGACTGGCTTTTAGTTTTTTCTAACGAGCAATAGAAAGAACATTTTCCGCGGAAGTCGCAGTATTTGTTTTTTTACCTATGAATCCGTCTTCTACCAAACAAAATCACAGACAGATAAAAAAGTTAAAAATTATCCAGTTTAATTGCAAGTGTTTTTTATGCCTAGCTCAATTGAATGTTCAACTAACAAAAATAGTATGAAATATGAGGTTTTCTTTTTTTTTACCTTTTCCTTATTTTCATATTTTGCTCCGAGACAACAGAAAATATTTAGTTCTATAGAATTTATATGATTCATCAAACGAAACCTTTAGGATTACACAACTCAGTAACACGAGGACAACAATTGAAGCTAGCATCAATTATATGTTAACACAAGGCAAACATTGTATAAACATTTACTCAGCACCCAATTTTTCTCCCATCATTTTTTTTGCTCAGGTGACAAGGACGCATATAGTCTTAATACTCGTTCCTCATCAGTCAATATTTCTCGATGCATGCGTTTATGAGTGTTTTTTAGTGCAATTGCATTTGCGCCTGTTCTATCCCTATTTGCCATGACAGGATTTTGCAGCTTTTCGAGATCAATTGCATCATTTACTTTCACGTACTTGTTATTTCCATTAGTGCCTTTACATAAAACTAAAACCTGACAGTTGTTAGTCACAGTAATTAAGTTTTTATTCTCAGCAAGTTTCTTGATAAACATATCCAATGGTGGCAATCGCTCTTTCATCCATATGTTTTTTCCATTTAGGTCGTTTTTCAGAGTTTTGAGCATTCTTCTGTTTTTGTAAATTTCAATCTTGTCATTGAAATGCACAAATTTTACAATGATTGATGGCATCAGATTGTTTAGCAAACGTCCTGGTCCCGGTAGAATATGAAAAGCCTTTAATCGGCTTTCAGTTATTTGTACGTCATCTTTTTTGTAAAGTCGATTCAAAAAAACCAACAGTTCCTTGAGAAAACTATCCGGATTTCGCGCATCAAAGGGTGGGTTATCAATTATAATTGAATCCTTGCTCAGATACCTTTCTTGATGCCTTAACCTGACATCAATTGCAGAAATGAAGTCCCAAACTTCAGCTAGTTGCTTGTTGGTTTCTTCTTTTTGAGCCCTAACCATCTCCACAACTGTCCTGATAGCAGCCCTCGTTGATTCCTCAGGTATTTGGTTGATAACGTTTTCAATGTTGACATCCATTATCAATTAACACAACAATATTTGATCTTAAATGAAAGATAAAGTTCGAAAAAAAAACGTAAGCTGTAATGTTTTAAATAGAGAATGTTTGAAGCTCAACGAAGTTCTAAAACGTTTAAGCTAAGCGCAACCGCTCATTTAAGGTCAATCAATTTGTTCTGTATCACCCTGTTTTGAAAAAAGTCAAAATGTCCGAGATTTTTTACATCAGGTAAATTGAGATTCAAAAAATTTCTATGCTAAAAAGATTGGTAATAAATGCTAAATAAATGTATCACCGTGATTTAAAAAAGTTAATATTCCCGAGATTTTTTTTCATCAGGTAAATTGGGATTTAAAAACCGTCTATGCTAAAAAATTTAGACACCAAAAATGCACTTAATCATTTTTGTCAACTTTGACATAACAAAGACAAAAAAATTTCCTATTAAAACTCTCCAATGAAGATTTGGTGCAGAACATGCTACCCCAATTTTTTGCTAGGCCATATATGTGTTTGAATTCATGTTTGGATATTCTTTATTTGTATGTTCTTTGCATGTTTGACAATATGCATGGTACTTGGATAGCTACAACGAAATATTTAAACACTGAAAATGCTTGAAGCTCAAAAGCAGTCGTAACAGTTTCTGTGTTAAAACGCAAAAAACTGAAATAATAACTCAAAAATAATTACGCATAAGATGCAACAAAAGGCTCCAAATACACCAAAAACATAGTTATTATTTTTGTTGCTGCCTCAAAATTCAGTAAAATCGGACAATCGTTCCTGAAAATGCTCTAAAAGTTCCTACTTTTTGCTGATATTTCAATATTGCAACTTGAAATCACAGAAATAATTTTCCCTCCAACTCAAGCCTAATTCATTGGCCATCTCGAATTAAGTTGACATCACTGCGTAGCTCTAGTTTTCAGAAAAAGAACATTCACAATTATTCACAGACATTACGTAATGTTGTTTAAAAACTATTCCATGTTGTTTACAACTACTATAGCGTTAGTTAGTGGAACTTCGCTACAATTGAATTGTAAATTATAACAACAACTACAAGTTTTTTTCAGCATAATTTACTATAAAAGTTAAATAATAGTTGATTGCGAGTAGTATAATTTATTCTAATCTAATGTTTAATTGTCTAAAGTTAATAGTATAATCGTTCCTTTGTCATCATATCGGGTCAAGGCCGAATGGTTAACTTGTAAGAACTTACATTCTCTTGTGAGAACTGTACCATTCGCTTGTAAAAACTCGCAAATCGAATGGTAAACTTGTAAGAATTTACAAGTCGATTGGCTAACTTGTAAATATCTTGCAAGTTCGTTCCAGTTGAGTTCAACTCTCATTGATTAATTCAATTTAACACTGTCAATTAGCGTAGAAAGCGCCTGAGAGTTAGTTGCTCAATTTAGATAACATATCAAAATGCAACCTTAGTTAATAAAATGTGAGGTCCTTCTGCAATTCAATTAATGAACAGTAGATCTCAATTGGGTTCTTCACGATTGCTTCTTTAAAAGTGTTCCTTAAATTGTATACCATTTTTGACTTTGATTGAAGTTTCAAATTCATATGTCAGCGTTTTCTCAAAATAATTTGATGACCTATTATTTTTTTTTCAACAGTTTTTATTTTAAAATTTCCATTAACATTTTTCCAGATTCTATATTTTTGAAGCATCTGTTTACAATCATATCTTGCAATGCTTCATTGTTTTTTACTACAATATAGGCAATATAGACAGGTTATCTGGTATAAACTTGTATCCAAAAGACTTATGTAAAAAATTATGTATGTCAAATGTTTAACTTGTAAGAACCCACCGAGTTGAGAATGGTTTACTTACAAGAGCCTTTTAGGGCAAATGGTTAACTAGTAAGAATTTACAAGTCGACTGGCTAACTTGTAAATGTCTTGCAAGTTCGTTCCAGTTGAGTTCAACTCTCATTGATTAATTCAATTTAACACTGTCAATTAGCGTAGAAAGCGCCTGAGAGTTAGTTGCTCAATTTAGATAACATATCAAAATGCAACCTAAGTTAATAAAATGTGAGGTCCTTCTGCAATTCAATTAATGAACAGTAGATCTCAATTGGGTTCTTCACGATTGCTTCTTTAAAAGTGTTCCTTAAATTGTATACCATTTTTGACTTTGATTGAAGTTTCAAATTCATATGTCAGCGTTTTCTCAAAATAATTTGATGACCTATTATTTTTTTTCAACAGTTTTTATTTTAAAATTTCCATTAACATTTTTCCAGATTCTATATTTTTGAAGCATCTGTTTACAATCATATCTTGCAATGCTTCATTGTTTTTTGCTACAATATAGGCAATATAGACAGGTTATCTGGTATAAACTTGTATCCAAAAGACTTATGTAAGAAATTATGTATGTCAAATGTTTAACTTGTAAGAACCCACCGAGTTGAGAATGGTTTACTTTCAAGAGCCTTTTAAGTCAAATGGTTAACTAGTAAGAACTTGTAAGTTGAATGATTAACTTTTAAGAACTTGTAAGTCGAATGGTTAACTTGTAAGAACTTGTAAGTCGAATGGTTAACTTGTAAGAACTCACAAGTTGTTGGAAGAAAAACTTGCAAGGCGATGCATCGCCTTGTAAGTTTCTGCCAGAAACTTGCAGGTTCTTACAAGTTAACCATTCGGCCTTGAGTCGTGATCCCACACTGTAATGAACGCCTTTTCTAAATTTATAATTATATACGTTTGGGTGGGCGCTGGCTCGCATTGAATATATGAAAACTTATGTGTGTTCGCTGATGGATAAACTGAAATATTTTCGTGAAAAAAAAACACCTTCTGACAATAATTGAGATCTCTAATCTGTCAAAAATAGATATATTTGGCTACAATTGAACACTTCGCAGTCAGCAGGACTCGAACCTGCGCGGGAAGATCCCATCTGATTTCTAGTCAGACGCCTTAACCACTCGGCCATGACTGCTTGTCGCCTATCCAGCCTATTATGGATGAGTAGAAGGAAAAACTACGGAAATTGGGGTCGAATTTTCGGTAACCAGGATACAAAAGTGTGGTTGATAAACTTCACAATTACAATAAATATACCATATCGGGGTCTATAGTTTACTGTTTGTGTGATGTGTGTTTGTGTGTGTGTGTGTGTGTGTGTGTGTGTGTGTGTGTGTGTGTTGGGGGGGGGGAGGTTGGGATGGACACGAAATTTGATTGCGACAATATTTGAACAACGTCCTAAATTTTGATTGAGGTCATGACATTCGAATGAGGTAATGAGGTACACTTGGATGAGGTAATAATAATAATATTAATAGTGTGGACAATAACTCACTTCGGCAGCGTAGTCTACACAGTTAGTGTCCTGACAGTCAGTGTAGAGCCAACTGTCTCCGAATGCACAAGAAGTGCCCATTGTGATGTTGTTTGGAGACAGGAAATCGTTCTCTGGCATCCCATCGTATGTCCCACACAGACCCTGGGTAGCCTCTAAGTGGATATCGCCCACGCGGATGTAAACCGACATCACTGTAACAGGATCAGTTGATTAACACTTATAACGATGAGTTTGAGTTTATAAACAGACTAGATCCGAAACGATGATGAAAATTTTTCTACTGATAATCAAAAGGACATTGCAAAAAGCACGAAAATTGAAGTTTGCGGATAAGCAATTTTTTTTTGAATTTTAAGGTTCAAAGAATCGTAGTCCAACTCCGACCGTTATCTGGTTGCTACTTCTGCTCTGGAGAACCCTAGATGCAGACACCAAATTGCATTCAAATTTAACGCATATAAAAACCCTCGTAAGCGGATTTTTTTGACGGTTGTACGAATGAATCTAGATATCGTGTATTCGCGAAACCTCACTATAGTTTATATAGTGGGAGACATTTATTTCGACACTGTTAACTGGCAGCATATGCAGTTGTCAGATTTTGACGAAGCAATTCTAATCAATACTTAAAGAATTTTTCTAACAAAATTACCAACAATTGACAAAAAACTCAGATTTTGTGCCTATCTGTAGACAATTATGTTCAACATCTATAATAGCCCGACCATCAGCAGTACCCAATTAAATAAAAAATAGACGATTGCTTCAAGAATAAACAGCTGCTGCCTGAAAAAAAGGGATTTCAGCATCTTCTCGTATCAGAAAGCAGCTGGTATGTAGTAGGTGAGGCCATGATATAGAAACCATTCCTGCCACACTGCTTCAGTTATATTTTGTTGATTTTGTGATATTCTAAGGGAACGCCTGGCTTCACAAAACCTTCGATACACCTCGGATTACAAATGAAACAAGAAATACAACTAAAGGAGGAATACAATATAAAGTTGGCCATAGGCAAACCACGCTCGGATTTACTTGAGCAGCTTCAGAAAAGCTGAAGAAAGCAATACTGAACGAAGATCAGAAGCAGTTTGAAAACTCAATCTTGAAAACGGAAAATTTTCTGAAATCCAAAAGTACTTCAAAAGTTTTCAAAAAAACAATCCACTCAACTACCCTTAGAAATGTACTTGAATCACCTATAAGTTACCACTGATAAGGAACAGGCCGAGCTCTCCGATAAATTTTGCCAGTCCTCGTTCACTTGCTCTTTCTGCATACGAATGTCAAAAATTTCCGATACTATGATAATAGAAAGAATACATCTCAGCAAAAAAGAAGTTGTAAAAACTCTATAAAATTTGTATAATGGAAAAACTAAAAGACGCGACGGTTTGGGTAACCTCTTGTCAAGAAAATTGCAGGTTTTTTATCGCCATCAGTTACGCTAGTATTCAACATGATCGCTGATGAACAGATCTATCAAAATTTGAGGCAAAATCGCACAATCGTTCCTTCCTTCAAAAAGTTTTAAAGCAAGATATTACCAATTGCAATCTCATCTCACTTCAACCTAGCATTTCTAAAATTCTCGAATCATTGATTTTTGAAAAGATTTATAATAAAATTAAATTTAAGATCTCTTAAGAACAACGTGGACTCACCAAGAACACAAACCATGACACAAATGATCCAAAATTTAAGAGAAGTGTTCGTTAAATTTGTTTCTCCAACCCTTACAATGTTTTACTTAAACTTCGAAAATGCATTTAAAATGGTTAGTCAAGAGAATGTTATGGAAGAAATACGACTCTACAGAGTTTCTGGAGGCCTGTTGAAACCTCATGAAAGCCACCTTACAGGTGGCAAACAGAGAGCAAGATATGGAAACTTGATCTCATCAAAATTTGATTTCAAAAGTAGCGTACCGCAAGGTTCTGTTCTAGGCTCTCTACTTTTATTCATTTTTGTCAAAGATGTCTCGAATTGTGTCATGTCAAACTGTTTTGGCTATGCTGACCACCACAAAAAATACAGGAACAAACAACATAACACTCCAAATAGTTGCCGCCAGAATATCCAAATCATGCAGACAAAAATTAATGAAAGTGAATCTAAATGAAAGTGGTGTTAAGTTTCAAGGGAAAGAAAGTCATCTCAATGAATAGACAAGCACTGGAACCGACTGAGCGTGAAAACGATCATGGAATAGAAATTTGAGTGATATGTCGTAATCCCAAATGCAGATAGAACACGTGAAAAAGCTCTAAAATCTTTTCATACAAAAATATGAAAAATTTCTCATGGTAAAACTTGGCTCGCAAAGAGAAATCTTTGTCGCATCTAATTTTTTGCAATTGTCTCGTATGGTTTCCTTTTGTGGAAGGCCAGTAAGTGGTCAGTGGACCTATCGTCGTATTTTCATGAGTTTGCCCCCCCCCCCGCCGCTGATTGGGTGAATCGAAAAGAAACTTCTATAGCAATCTGGCCCCTTACTTTGGGTGGCAAATTTTAAACATTTAACCCCCCCCCCCCCACTCCCGAATGGTGGGCGCAACTATTTTTTTTCAAAAAGGACTCACTGCCGTCCCATGCGACTATGACTTGAGTGTATGGAGTGTCAAAAGCGACAATTCTGAAGTATCCTGCATTTCTGATTGTGACTCCATTCGTGATTGTCATGATAGAGTCCAAAACACTATCCGGAACCACAACTCTGAAAAAGAAGAAGTATTTTCAGGACGAGGAGTCATTTTTTTAAATCCTCAAAAAGAGTAATGGGTATATGGCACTATAGGCACATCGGAGGGGAGAATTGAATTTATAAAATATGTGCATTTTTCAGCAAATTCTACATTTTTAATAATTTTATAGTAAATAGGTTAAAAAAGCACATATTTTATAAATAGGTTTCTGCCCTTCAATGTGCTTGTAGGGCCATATACACATTACTAAAAAGTAAATTCGAAAGTTAATGACCAAAAAAAATTGGCTAAATATTTACTTTTTAAATACTGATGATACCAGATTAAAACCAGATTTTAGCCAATTAAAACCCGAAAACGTAACAGATTTTAAGCCTAGAAAGCAGATCAGAATTATGCTCTCACTATCTTTTTTGCGATCTGTATGATCTTTTGTATTAAAAATTGGATTAATTTAATCTATTGTTTTCTTTTTGTTTGCTATCAAAAAATTTCATGGAGTTAAACATAACCATATGATTAACAACTGTTCACATATTATATAAATTTTAAAAGAAATCCATAGTAGTTTGATCCATTTCTAGATGTTGTTTAGAGATTTGGTACATAATTTGCTTAGCTTCCGTTTTTGTCGTTCCGACTTCACTTAGTGGGGGAGGAAATTTATACTCAAAAGGTTTTTTGTGCAGTCAGTTTTGGTCGATCGATTTATTTATTGTAGAGAATCGTGAGTGGTATCATTAGAAAGCTCCTCAAGCGTTAAAGTTGGAATGAAAATTTCTTAAATTCTATATATATATATATATATATATATATATATATATATATTTGAGGATTCACAGAGGTTTAAAATTTTTGTGAAAGTTAGAGGTATGGGTGTGACTTGGTTTCACTCTTAGAGTCATCTTGCTCAATTTTCAATCAAAATATGTTTCAAAGTTTTTTTCAAATTTTGTTTTAAATATAAAACGAGTAACAATTTTGTGTTCTTTAAAGACCAGTTTAAAGACCAGTAACCAGAGGCGATTAAAAATCTAGTTTTGGTCGCCTCCAGCAGTTTAAATCTATAGGAAGCGAATTCTGCTGGATAGCTCTTTTTTAATTTTTTTGACATTTTTTCGGTTTTATTTATAATCAAATGAAGCCCAATAAACATGTATTCTGTTTGAAGGTAATCATCGCTCATTTTTTTAATGCTTTGACACTCTGTTTCAGTAATTTTGAAGGAATCTTTTTGCTTTGCTTCAATTTGTTCCATTTTTGTAGTCATTTCGCCTACTATTGTAAATTAAAAGAGGAAATGGCATCCTACGAAGAAATAAGTGAACCTATCTAATGCTTTGAATGCACACCTAATGGCTGTTAAGACATTGAAATTATTTCTCAAAAAGTTTGAACAATACCCACTTTTTAAACTGATTCCTATGAACTTGCTGGTTGCTCCCATTAATGAAAAATCCACTAGCTTATTACTGAATCAAAAATCAAAAATTGTTTGGTTTTATCTTCTAACTATCGAGTTTAAGACTTTTATTTTATCGATTTAAAGTTATTATTTTATTCAAGACTTTTGCTTTACAATCTAGTAACCTTATGGACAAATTCCTTTTCTTTGTAGTTAAGTACAAGTGAATTGGAAACTGGAAGTTAAGGACAGCGAGTGATTTAGATTTTTTTTTCACTTTGTTACTATGTAACTTTAATATTGGATATTGAGATTTTGCCGTAATGTTTTCTTTTTGTTTATTTTGCCATTTGTATTGTCTCACAGTCTTTTTAATCGCACGAATCATGAGCTCTCTAATGCGTCATGACAATATACATAGTTCACTTGGTAGTTTGAGTCCCTAACATCTTTTTAACTCAAACTTCTCTTTTTGTATATCTCTTCTAATCTCTTCCTTTGTTAGACATATAGGTCAAATATGTGGATGAGCGGTGTCGGAACATCTTGGTTGTATTAATTTGTTGGTCGTTATGCTGAATAAGATGGTCGTTATGCTGTAAAATATGACAGGTATAGTAAAAAAAATGTCGATATGGTAGAAAGATATGGTAAAAAATGTCCATTGGTTTCTAATTTCTCCTACTATTTTAAAGACTCGACTATATCGCTTTTAAATTCAAATTTAAAAGCGATATAGTCGAGTCTTTAAAATAGCAGGAGAAATTAGAAACCAATGGACATTTTTTACCATATCTTTCTACCATATCGACATTTTTTTTTACTATACCTATCATATTTTACATATTACAGAACATTATCAAAATCTCAGCTCAGTGGGGCACACGAGTTATGCTCTTCCAATCAATAGGCCTGCTAGTTTTTCTTTATTGAAGAAATCAAAGAATATCGAAATCGAAATCGACTTCTATTTCGATTTCTTTAAAAAAAACTGGTGTCGCAAGTTTTCGTTAATTATCGATAAGGTGTTTTTCCCGCTGCCAGCTTAATGTTTATATGTACTTTTGCATCTCCTATTTTCAAAATGGGAGGGGAATAGACTTAACCCTCGATATCTTCGTGGAAAGATGGTCGCAAAAAGATTTTACTTTCGAAACAATTTAGACGATCGTTAAAATGGGGGAAATTTTTAGAAGAGGGTTAAAATTGGGTTTTAGAGCCGAGTGAATTTGCGTTCACAGGAACGTAGGAGAGATTTTAGAGCGTTCTGTAGCTCAAACTCATCCTGAACATTACCAGCGGTTTGCTCCCAGACGTAGCCGTGATAGCTCAGTTGGGAGAGCGTTAGACTGAAGATCTAAAGGTCCCTGGTTCGATCCCGTGTCGCGGCAGGCTCTCAGTTTTGGAAAAATGTTTTGATCTCTTCAGTGTTAGACAACCAACATACTGGTTTTTATAACTTTTTTATAACTGGTTTTTATACCTTTACCAGTTTTTTACTCTCACTACCTCCAGGGATGGGGCCTGTCAGAATAAAAGTAGGCTTTACGGAAAGATTGCATAAAAAAGATCAGCAGGACTAATATAACTAATATAACTGAGATTAATTAAACTGCTAATCGGTTGTGTTGATTACTAAAATCATGATAACCAAGTTAATTGTCAATTGATATTGTTCTTTTTGAAAAAAATTAAATTTAACTAAGTTTATGTGTTGTGAATATAACTACTACAAACTTTGTTTGACGAGCAATTAAACACACAAACACAGCTGGCTAGGGGCATTCCAGAAATTTCCTTCTCTTTGTTTCACTTACCCATCTATCCTGGCACCCTGTCCTCGGATGAGTTCTATCTCAAATCGTGGATCAGAGACATCTTCATGATAGAGAATGAAGACACTCTTTGAACAGACTGTGTTTGCTGTGCCACACGTCACATCGTGTACCTGTAAACAACAACCTCCGTAAACAAAAAGGGATCGATTCTGTTTCGGCCCCCAGTGTTTTTATGACCCCCAGTTACAAATTATATGTTGTTATATAGCACGTTACTATGTAAGAAAATAGCACGTGCGCCTGGGGGTCGTAAAAATTTATGCTCATTAAGCTGGGGGGTGGGGGGGGGGTATCAATAGTAAATTTCCATTAAATTGAAACTTGATCTGTACTGAAGGAATTGTGAAAACATAAAACTTCAGCATATGAACAAACTTGTTTGGAAAACTTTCAAGATTTAATCAGAAATGTCAAATTATTTCATGGCAACCTAGGCTCAGAAGATCTGGCTATGATACATCAATATTTGAAAATCCAGCTTTTAATGCCTTTTGCTCTATTTTATTTGATCAGGATTTTCAATTTTCTTTTCATTTGGGTTTCCGTTATTGAAACTTCTTTACTTGGAAAAAACTTTTTCTCGATTAAAATCTGAGTACGACGATGAGAATGCTCTGTGATTGTCATTTTTTCAACGAAATGAAACTGGATTAGTTCTTAAAGTTAAGGGGTCATAATCCACTAAGACTTGCTGTACATCCACAGCAATAACAACAGAAAAAACAGCCACGGCTAACATAACAGCAGAAAACAGCAAGTATAGAAAAGAAGATGGCTCATGCGAGTCTGTGCGTGTCGTCACTTGAAATTCCAAAAAAGTCCTTCAACAAAACAGAATTAAAAATAAAGCCATTGCTGCAAAAGTTGCACTCTGGAAAGTGCAATAACGAACGTGACATGTAAAAATGACATATTCAACAACGGTTCAATGGGAAACTTTTTCAGTTATATGAGCACTTTTTTCACTGTTTGTTAATTAAGTGTATTTTTCTTCCATGTGATACCATTAGGCTTAATAAGCTAAAAACGTTGGAGCTCGAGCGTTGTTCTCTTTGCTTGATAACGGCCTTGTTCCTGTTGAAATGCAAATTCATTTCAACCTTCAGTTAAGTATCATTTTGATCAAATGGGATAAAACTTTGTTCCCAAAAAACATTTTTTTTGAACTTGATCCGGAGTCAAATTTGAATATCTGATTTCTTTTGGTTGCTTATATTTGAGGCATATCACTGTTCCGACCCCTCTTGAGGGGGGAGGAACTATATAATTAAATGGGTTCTTTTTGTTCAGACAATTTTCGCCAATCGATATATTCATCGTAGAGAGTTGAGACTGGTATCATTAGAAAGCTCGTCCCACGTAGAATATGGAAATGAAAAGATGTTTTTTTTTCCTTTTTAAATGGGAGTAATCGAGGTTTAAACATCTCAGAAAAGTGGAGAGAATTCCGTTGTTTCTATTCACATTTTCCGGAATTTTTGCCTAAGTTTTCGTTAATTTTGTTATAATTTGTTAAAATTTTCAAGAATAGTGTTGTTGATTTTAATTTTAAAGACAAAAAAATGTTCTTGATTGTTTTGATTTATTTTTTTGTCAAAAATTTGGGCTAAATGTTTCAAAGTTCAGACTTTTTCATCAATAACAGCATGAAATAAGCTTCTTTAGTGCACTTTGATTAAATTTGCCGGAAGTACAACCCCACACAACACTAATCTAATCTTTGTAGACTCAAAAGGGGGCAATTACTACTTCAACTTCTGTTGAGAGTGCTCTCTAATAAAAATTTTGCCATTTTTTGCTAAATTTACTCGTTGATTATCAAAAACACAGAATTTATTTTTGAGTTATTAACTATCAAATTATCAATATCTATAACACTCGGAAAATTAAGTGTTCCTTAGGGGCGAACAGCATTAGAAGGACTAGTTTTGAACCAATCTGGCACTATTACAATCCAAAAATAATTCGGATTTTAATTAGTCAGTCTTTTAAAAAATGGATCTTTTTATATTAACTAAAGAACAGAACATATCAAATCAAAGCTCAGGAGTGATAGGTAGAATTGGCTTCTAAGCAGTTTCAAGCTATTGCATTTCGTTTTTAATTGAAAGCTTATTGTCGTTTTGATTTTAAAAATAATTGATTTTTAAATAAATAATGGCTTAATGAACAACTTTTCC
This sequence comes from Convolutriloba macropyga, assembly GCF_964194025.1. NCBI lineage: Eukaryota > Metazoa > Xenacoelomorpha > Acoela > Convolutidae > Convolutriloba > Convolutriloba macropyga. The sequence continues at coordinate 7,209,895 of NC_134479.1, read as the reverse complement.
TCTATTTTTTCCCCTTAATTTGGTCAGTTTTTAGCTTAGTGTCAGCAAAGAAATAATGCCTCTGCTTTCTAGTGATTTAAAATTTAATATTTATTGCGGTTTTAAGCCTAAAGTTATTATTTTCGGGCTTTGATACAACTAGAATTCAGTTTTTTTAATTTTTTAGATATTTGCTCATTTTTCAGGTTTTCTATTTTTCTCACATTATCACGATATTGACAGTTCTCATATTACATTATTAGCGTTCAAATAAGATGCCATTGAACATATTAAAGTCTTGAAAGATATAGATTATTTTTTAACGGCCTAGACCCTTTCTTGAAAATTTTAATTGAATTTTTTAATTTTGTCTTTGACTGTCGTTTTTACTTGGTCGTTTAAGCCGTATGAAATTTCCTGTACTATGACAGGTTTCATTGGCTGTTATAGAAGAAAAGATGAGCCGATTTTTTGATATCACCAGATAGCTGAAAACATAGCTTTGGAAACAATTGTCTTCCAAAATAAAAAAAAATTAACTTCGCAATTTTGTTCTTTTATTGTCTCTTTGTTTTTTAGTCCCGTTAATTGCAGGTCAAATGTGACATTATTGGTGTCAAAGAAAGGTGTCAAAAGTGAAAGCTGTCAAAAAATCTAATATTTGTTAAAGAATTCGTTATGATCTTACTGGCTTCGACACCGGTTTTTCGCAAAAACAGTACATTGATTTGATTTTTGTTTATATTTGACGTTCTTTTTGTAGACGCAAGACTTATTCTGGATAATGACAGGTCTCAAGGATTTCCGTGGGACGATTAAATGAGCCTATTGAACTATTTCATTTTGCAATTAATGGCTTTTATGACATTGTAAGTAATTTTGTTTCGAAAAAATCAGAAGTAAAACATAATTTTGCCTTTTTTCTTTTTTGTCTACTTGTTACCAAATCTCATTAAAGAAAAGCCACTTACTACATTATCGGTGTTTAAAGAAGTTACAATTGAACATACTTTTGAGGGCCAAAATGTGGCTTTATGGCTTCGACAGCGTTTTCTGGCAAGTTCTATTTGAATTTATAGTTGTCTTTTTGTTGTTCTTTTTAGCCGCATAAAAAATTGAATAAAGTTAGGTCTTAATTCCTTTCTATAGAAGAATTGGGTTTTGCAATTTTTTTTGTAATATTTACTTGATTTCTAATGGTTCTCATATCTTTGAAATTAATTGTTTTAACAAAAAAAGCAAATTTTTCAACTTTACTGTTTTTGTTCTTTTTGTCAAATTATTGCAAAACGTTTTTATGGACTGTTCTCATATTTTTTGTGGTGATTTATAATTTATTTTGTTTAGTTTCAGTTTTATCTGACGTTGTGTTGAATTTGTTATTAAGTTCTGTTTTTGAAAACGGACCTAAAGTTTCTGATGTAATTATTGTTTGTTGTTGTTGTTTGATTTTGCTGTTCGTCCTAACTCGCTTTCTTAATATTGGTATATCTCACCAATCTAGAGCATCATTTTTTACTTCAATGAGTTATTTGCTTTGCAGGCTATCTTTTCCCTCATACACTATTTTTTTGAAAAAATCGTTTTTTGGGTTTTCGGGATTCCCAAAAATACTTTTTGGGTTTTTTTTTATCTGTTCCATATTTGGTATACAATTGTGCCGAAAAAGAGGATGAGCGGGTTGGGAACCTTATGTGCTGTCGCACATTGCCGAGCCTCCTTGTCTTTTTACAGCTTTTTCTAACGTTTGTTTTCTACGTGGTTTTGCTGGTTAAGAAAACAATTCAACATTGTTTTTGTTTTTTAGTGCTTTCTTATAATTATGATTATTTTTACTATTACTTTTATTATTATTAATATTATTATTATTTTTATTATTATTACTATTATTATTATTATTATTATTATATTTTTATTTTCCTGAAGTTTCAAACTTTCATAGAAAAAAAATTGTTTTTCTCGTTGCTTCCGAAACCAATTATTTCGAAAAAAATAACATAATTTTTCTTCAAAACTCACTGAAACAAAACATGCTAGGAAATCAAACTGCTTTTCAAAACTCTTTAAAACCTCAAATATTTTGCAAAAAATATATTTTTGGACTGTTCAGCAAAGTTTCAATTAGCTGAGGTTTCAGAACTCAAACGGCCCAATATGTTGATCTGTGGCAAAATTTCGAGAAAAAAAGAAAGAAAGCTGAAACGGGCATTTACGGGAGACGATTTGGCATTCAAATGCCTCCATTGATGTTGACTTGGTCGTTTTGGCGTTTTCAATTATTGGCCTAATTTAACTATTTCAGCTTATGACCCACATCTAATAAATGAAAAATAAGGAAGCCAGTCAAAAAATAAGTTCAATTAAAGAAGATTTTTCTCAGAATTTAGTTTCATTTTGTTAAAAGTTGTAAACCTTAACCCCGTCAGTTTCAGTTGTCTGTCATCTTAAGCGTTTGCTCTTCCACAAAATTCGTATCAAATACAAAAAAACTTTAAGTGATAAACATTTTGAGTCAAACGAATTTATCCAGAATTCTGCTTCCAAACCCCACAAATTTTTTCATTGCCTCAAGTCTTGATTAGCTGGAGTGCCGTAGCCGTGATACCTCAGTTGGGAGAGCGAGCGTTAGACTGAAGATCTAAAGGTCCCTGGTTCGATCCCGGGTAGCGGAATTTCTATCTTTATAAACTTTTCCCTTGTTCTTGAATGTGAAAAACTTCTAGAAATTAAAAATTTTTATTAAAAAAATAATGTTTTTCTCGTTGCTGACGAAACCAATCATTTCCCAAAGGCAACATAAGTTTTTTTCAAAACCCACTAAAACAAAACAAGCTAGCAAATCAAACTTGTTTTCAAAACTCTTAGAAACCTCAAATATTTTGCAAAAAAATATTTCTGGACTGTTCAGCGAAGTTTGATTTAGCTGACGTTTCAGAACTCAAACGGCGCAATGTGTTGGTCTGTGGTGAAAATTCGAAAAAAAGGTGAAATGGGTATTTACAGAGGAAGAGTTGGCATTGAAATTGCTCAATTGATGTTGAGTTGGTCGTTTTGGAGTTTTCAATCATTGGCTTAATTTGACTAATTGTGAAGACTAAATGTAATGTTGCGAATGTCAACAGCTTATGAGCCACATCTAATAAATAAAAAGTAAGGAAGCCAGGTTAAAAAGAAGTTAAAATAAAGAAGCCTTTTCCCCAAATTTAGTTTCATTTTTTCCACAATCTTAAATTTTAACCCCGTCAATTTCAGATGTGTGTCTATTTGAGCGTTTACTCTTCCACAAAAATGGGATCAAATACAAGAACACTTTGCTTGATAAACAATTTGAGCCACAGGAATTTATCCAGAATTCTGCTTCCAAACCCCAATTTTTTTGGATTCTTTGTTTTTGGTTTCCTGAACCTTGTTTTCTTTGCCTAAAGTCTTGACTAGCTGGAATGCATATCCGTGATAGCTCAGTTGGGAGAAGATAGACTGAAGATCTAAAGATCCACGGTTCCATCCCGGATCGCGTCATTTCTACCTTCCTGAAATTTCCCCTTGTTCTTGAGTGAGAAAAATTTCTAGAAATTTAAAAATTTTATAGAAAAAAAAACAATGTTTTTCTCGTTGCTTCTGGAGCCAATTATTTACAAAAACAGTAACATAGTTTTTTTCAAAAAAGCTAGCAATAAAATTTTCTGTCACAACTAGCAAATCGAACTTCTTTTCAAACTCTTAAAAAATCTCATATTTTACAAGGATTTTTATGGACAGCTCAGAAATAGCTGACGTTGCAGAACTCAAATGACAGAATTCGTTGGTCAGTGCTGAAATTTAAAGAAATAAAAGAGAGACAGCTGAAACGGGTATTTAGGGAAGAAGAGTTGGCATTGAAATGAATCAATAGATGCTGAAATGGTAGTTTTCGCGTTCTCAATCATTGGCTTCATTAAACTATTTGTGAGGACTAAATACATTGTGGCGAATGTCAACAGCTTATGAGCCACATCTAATAAATGAAAAATAATGGGCCATGTAAAAAAAGTTTAAATAAAGAGGTATTTTCCCACAATTTAATTTCAATTTGTCCAAAGTCCTCAGTTTTAACCCCGTCAATTTGAGATGTCTGTAATTTTAAACGTTTACTCTTCCACAAAATTGGGATCAAATACAAAAGCACATTGCTTGATACACAATTTGAGCCAAACAAATTTATCTGAAATTCTGCTTCCAAACCCAACAATATTTTTTAATGGACTGTTTGTTCTTGGTTTTCCGAACCCTGTTTTTCTGGGCTCAAATCTTGATTAGCTGGAGCCCCATAGCCGTGATAGCTCAGTTGGGAGAGCGTGAGACTGAATATCTAAAGGTCTCTGGTTCGATCCCGAATCGAGGCATTTCTAACATCATAAATTTTTCCCTTGTTCTTGAATGAAAAAAATTTCTAGAAATTAAAAATTTTTATTGTAAAAAATCAATGTTTTTCTTGTTACGTCCGAAAAAATAAACATAATGTTTTTTCAAAACTCACTGAAACAGATTAAACTGGCAAAACATACTTTCAAAACACTTAAAAAATCTGACATTTTTTACAAAAAGATTTTTGTTCAGCTGACATTTCAGAAATCAAATGACGGAATAAGTTGCTCAGTGGTGAAATTTCAAGAAATAAAAGAAAGAGAGCTGAAACGGGTAATTACGGAAGAAGAGTTGGCATTCAAACTGCTCCATTGATGTTCAGTTGGTCGTTTTGGCGTATTAATCATTGGCTTAATTTAATTATTTGTGAGGACTAAATGTGATGCTGCAAATGTCAACAGCTAATGAGCCACATCTAATAAATGAAAACTAATGAAGCCAGGTTTAAAAAAAGTTTAATTAAAAAAGAATTTTCCCACAATTCAGTTTCAATATGTCCAAAGTCCTCAGTTTTAACCCCGTCAATTTCTGGTGTCTGTATTTAAAGCGTTTACTCTTCCTCAAAATTGGGATCAATTACCAGAAAACTTTGCTTGAGAAACAATTTGAGCCACACAATTTTAATGTGTGACGAATTTCGTTAGTCAGTGGTGAAATTTCAAGAAATAAATGAAAGACAGCTGAAACGGGTATTAGGGAAGAAGAGTTGGCATTGAAATGAATCAATTGATGCTGAGTTGGACGTTTTGGCGTTTTCAGCCATTCGCTTTATTTGACTATTTGTGAGCAGTAATTGTGACGTCACCAATGCCAACAGTTTATGAGACACATCCAATTAAAAAAAGTAAAGCCAGGTAAAAATTTCAATTAAAAAAGCATTTTCCATTTTTTTAACGCTTTTAATTTCAGGTCTCAAATTGGTACCAAATACAAAACAACTTTGTTTGATAAAATTTTGAGTTATTAAATATCAAATTATCAAAATCTATAACACTCGAAAAACTAAGTGTTCCTTAGGGGCGAACAGCAATAGAAGGACTTGTTTTGGACCAATCTTGCACTATTACAATCCAAAAACAATTCCGATTGTAATTAGTCAGTCTTTTTTTAAAAAAATGGTTCTTTTAACATTAACTAAAGAACAGAACATATCAAATCAAAGCCCAGGAGTGGTGGGTTCAATTGGTTTCTAAAGGTCCCTGGTTCACTAAAGGGTCGCGGCCTTTCTACATTTATAAACTTTTCCCTTGTTCTTGAACGAGAAAAGTTTTTGAAAATTTAAAAATTTTGGAGAAAAACATTTTTTTTTCTCGTTGCTTCTGAAACCAATTATTTCGAAGAAAGCAACATACGTTTTTTTAAAAAACCACTGCCTGATAAACCTTTTGAGCCACACAAAACTATACGGATTTCTGCTTCCAAACCCAACAATTTATTCAATTGGATTCCTTTTTCTTGGTTTTTTGAACCTTGTTTTCTTTGCCTCACGTTTTTAAAAACTGGATTCCCATAGCCGTGATAGCTCAGTTGGGAGAGCGTTAGACTGAAGATCTAAAGGTGCCTGGTTCGATCCCGGGTCACGGCATTTCTACCTTCAAAAACTTTTCCCTTGTTCTTGAATGAGAAAAATTTCTAGAAATTACTGTTTTATTGAAAAAAACAGTGTTTCTCTAGATGCTTCCGAAACCAAAATAACATATTTTGTTTCAAAACTCGATGAAACCAAACAAGCTAGCAAATCAGACTCGTTTTCAGAATTCTTAAAAAGTCTAACATTTTTTACAAAAAGACATTTATGGACTGTTCACAAATAGCTGACGTTTCAGAACTCAAACGACGGAGTTCTTTGGTCAGTGGTGAAATTTCAAGGCAAAAAAGACAGACAGCTGAAACGGGTATTTAGTGAAAAAGAGTTGGCATTGAAATCGCTCCATTGGTGTTGAGTTGGTCGTTTGGGCGTTTTCAATCATTCGCCTTATTTAACTATTTGTGAGGTCTAAATGTAATGTCACGAATTTCACCAGCTCAGGAGCCATATCTAATAATTGAAAATTATTAAAGCCAGTCAAAACAGATGTGTAAAGAAGCATTTTACAACAATTTAGTCTCTTTTTGTCCAAAGTCCTAAGTTTAACCCCGTCAATTTGAGATGTCTGTCATTTTAAGCGTTTATTCTTCCACAAAACTGGAAATCAATACAAAAACGCTTTGCTTGATAAACAGTTTTAGTCCCATAAAATTATCCGGAATTCAGCTTCCAAACCCAACAATTTTTTTTAATTGAACTTTTTTATTCTTGGTTTCCTGATCCTTGTTTTCTTTGCCTCAAGTGTTTATTAGCTTGATTGCCGTAGCCGTGACAGCTCAGTTGGAAGAGCGTTAGACTGAAGATCTAAAGGTCCCTGGTTCGCTAAAGGGTCGCGGCCTTTCCATCTTTATAAACTTTTCCCTTGTTCTTGAACGAGAAACATTTTTGGAAATTTAAATTTTTTGGAGAAAAACAATTTTTTTCTCGTTGCTTCTGAAACCAATTATTTCGAAAAAAGCAACATACGTTTTTTTAAAATCCACTGCTTGATAAACATTTTGAGCCACACAAAACTATCCGGAATTCTGCTTCCAAACCCAACAAATTTTTTCAATTGGATTCCTTTTTCTTGGTTTTCTGAACCTTGTTTTTTTTGCCTCCCGTTTTTAAAAGCTGCATTACCATAGCCGTGATAGCTCAGTTGGGAGTGCGTTAGACTGAAGATCTAAAGGTCCCTGGTTCAATCCCGGGTCGCGGCACTTCTTCCTTCATAAACTTTTCCCTTGTTCCTGAATGAGAAAAATTTCTAGAAACTACTGTTTTTTTGAAAAAACTTTTATGGAGAAAAACAATTTTTTTCTCGTTGCTTCTGAAACCAATTATTTCGAAAAAAGCAACATACGTTTTATTAAACCCACTGAAACAAAACAAGCTAGCAAATCGAACTTCTTTTCAAAACTCTTAAAAAATTTAATATTTTACAAAGATTTTTATGGACAGTTCAGAAATAGCTGACGTTGCAGAACTCAAATGACAGAATTCATTGGTCAGTGCTGAAATTTCAAGAAATAAAAGAAAGACGGCTGAAACGGGTATTTAGGGAAAAAATGTTGGCATTGAAATGAATCAATTGATGCTGAGTTGGTAGTGTTCGCGTTCTCAATCATTGGCTTAATTAAACTATTTGTGAGGACTAAATATATTGTCACGAAAGTCAACAGCTTATGAGCCACATCTAATAAATGAAAAATAACGGAGCCATGTAAAAAAAAGTTTAATTAAAGAGTTATTTTCCTACAATTTATTTTCAATTCGTCCAAAGTCCTCAGTTTTAACCGCGTCAATTTGAGATGTCTGTCATTTTAAGCGTTTACGCTTCCACAAAATTGGGATCAAATACAAAAACACTTTGCTTGATAAACATTTTGAGTCACACAGAACTATCCGGAATTCTACTTCCAAACCCAACAAATTTTTTCAATTGGATTCCTTTTTCTTGGTTTTCTGAACCTTGTTTTCTTTGCCTCAAGTTTTTAAAAGATGGATTACCGTAGCCGTGATAGATCAGTTGGGAGAGCGTTAGACTGAAGATCTAAAGGTCCCTGGTTCGATCCCGGGTCGCGGCATTTCTACCTTCATAAACTTTTCCCTTGTTCTTGATTGAGAAAAATTTCTAGAAATTACTGTTTTATTGAAAAAAAAGTGTTTTTCTAGTTGCTTCCGAAACCAAATTTTTTACAAAAAAAAAATAAAATATTTCTTTTCAAAACGGAGGATAAATAAGGATATTTATGGACTGTTCACAAATAGCTGCCGTTTCAGAACTCAAATGACGGAATTCTTTGGTCAGTGGTGAAATTTCAAGACAGAAAAGAAAGACAGTTGAAACGCGTATTTAGGGAAGAAGAGTTGGCATTAAAATGGCTCAATTGATGTTCAGTTTGTTGTTTCGGCGTTTTCAATCATTGGCCTTGTTTAACTATTTGTGAGGTCTAAATGTAATGTCGCGAATTTCAACAGCTGATGAGCCATATCTAATAAATGACAAATAATGAGGCCAGAAAAAAAAGAAGTTTAAACAAAGAAGCATTTATCACAATTTAGTTTTATTTTCTCCAAAGTCCTACGTTTTAACCCCTTCAATTTCAGATGTCTGTCAATTTAAGCGTTTACTCAAACATGGGATCAAATACAAGAACACTTTGCTGGGTAAACATTTTGAGCTACGGGAATTTATCCGGAATTCTGCTTCCAAATCCAACAAGTTTTTTGGATTCTTTATTATTGGTTTACTGAACCCTGTTTTCCTTGCCTCAAGTCTTGATTAAATATATTGCCGTAGCCGTGATAGCCCAGTTGGGAGACCGTTAGACTGAAGATTGGTCCCTGGTTCAATCCCGGCTCGGGGCATTTCTACCTTCATAAAGTTTTCCCTTGTTCTTGAATGAGAAAAATTTTGAGAAACTTAATTGTTTTATTGGAAAAAAAACAGAGTTTTTCTAGATGCTTCCGAAACCAATTTTTTTTTAAAAAAATAACATATTTTTTTCAAAACTCGATGAAACAAAACAAGCTAGCAAATCAAACTTGTTTTCAAAATTCTTATAAAGTCTACCATTTTTTACAAAAAGATATTTATGGACTAATCTCAAATAGCCGACGTTTCAGTACTCAAATTACGGAATTCATTGCGTTGGTCAGTGGTGAAAGTTCAGGAAATAAAAGAAAGATAGCTGAAACGGGTATTTACGGAAGAAGAGTTGGCATTCAAATGGCTCCATTGGTGTTGAGTTGGTCGTTTCGGCGTTTTCAATCATTGGCCTTATTTAACTATTTGTGAGGACTAAATGAAATGTCGCGAATTTCAACAGCTCAGGAGCCACATCTAACAATTGAAAAATATTGAAGCCAGGCTAAAAAGATTTGTAAAGAAGCATTTTACAACAATTTAGTCTCCTTTTGTCCAAAGTCCTCAGTTTTAACCCCGTCAATTTTAGATATCTGTCATTTTAAGCGTTTACTCTTCCGCAAAATTAGGATCAAATACAAAAACACTTTGCGTGATAAACATTTTGAGTCACACAAAACTATCCGGAATTCTGCTTCCAAACCCAACAAATTTTTTCAATTGGATTCCTTTTTCTTTTTTTTTCTGATCCTTGTTTTCTTTGCCCCAAGTTTTTAAAAGCTCGAGTACCGTAGCCGTGATAGCTCAGTTGGGAGAGCGTTAGACTGAAGATCTAAAGGTCCCTGGTTCGATCCCGGGTCGCGGAATTTCTACCTTCATAAAATTTCCCTTGTTCATGAATGAGAAAAATTTCTAGAAATTTAAAATTTCTTCAGAAACAAAAGATTTTTCTCGATGATTCCGAAACCAATTATTTCCAAAAAAGCAACATAGGTTTTATTCAAAACCCACTGAAACGAAAAAGCTAGCAAATCAAACTTGTTTTCAAAAATCTTGAAAAATTTTAAATTTTACAAAAAGGATTTTATGGACTGTTCAGAAATAGCTGACGTTTCATGATTCAAATGACAGAATTCGGTGGTGAAATTTTAAGAAATAAAAGAAAGGCAGCTGAAAGGGGCATTTACGGAAGAAGAGTTGGCATTGAAATGAATCAATAGATGCTGAAATGGTAGTTTTCGCGTTCTCAATCATTTCCCAAAGGCAACATAAGTTTTTTTCAAAACCCACTAAAACAAAACAAGCTAGCAAATCAAACTTGTTTTCAAAACTCTTAGAAACCTCAAATATTTTGCAAAAAAATATTTCTGGACTGTTCAGCGAAGTTTGATTTAGCTGACGTTTCAGAACTCAAACGGCGCAATGTGTTGGTCTGTGGTGAAAATTCGAAAAAAAGGTGAAATGGGTATTTACAGAGGAAGAGTTGGCATTGAAATTGCTCAATTGATGTTGAGTTGGTCGTTTTCGCGTTTTCAATCATTGGCTTAATTTAATTAATTGTGAGGACTAAATGTATTTTTCACAAAGGTCGACAGCTTATGAGCCACATCTAATAAATAAAAAAATAATGAAGCCAGGTAAAAAAAATTTTAAATAAAGAGATTTTTTCCCACAATTTATTTTCGTTTTTTCCATTTTGTCCTCAGTTTTAATACCGTCAAATTGAGATGTCTGTCATTTTAAGCGTTTACTCTTCCACAAAATTGGGATCAAATACAAAAACACTTTGCTTGATACACAATTTGAGCCAAACAAACTTATCTGAAATTCTGCTTCCAAACCCAACAGTATTTTTTAATGGACTGATTGTTCTTGGTTTTCCGAACACTGGTTTTTTTGGGCTCAAATCTTGATTAGCTGGAGCCCCATAGCCGTAATAGCTCAGTTGGGAGAGCGTGAGACTGAATATCTAAAGGTCTCTGGTTCGATCCCGAATCGAGGCATTTCTAACTTCATAAATTTTTCCCTTGTTCTTGAATGAAAACAATTTCAAGAAATTAAAAATTTTATAGTAAAAAATCAAAATTTTTCTCGTTACGTCCGAAATCAAACATTTCCGAATAAATTAACATAATGTTTTTTTTTCAAAACTCACTGAAACAGATTAAACTGGCAAAACATACTTTCAAAACACTTAAAAAATCTGACATTTTTTACAAAGAGATTTTTCTTCAGCTGACATTTCAGAAATCAAATGACGGAATAAGTTGCTCAGTGGTGAAATTTCAAGAAATAAAAGAAAGAGAGCTGAAACGGGTAATTGAAGCCAGGCAAAAAAGATATGTAAAGAAGCATTTTACAACAATTTAGTCTCCTTTTGTCCAAAGTCCTCAGTTTTAACCCCGTCAATTTTAGACGTCTGTCATTTTAAGCGTTTACTCTTCCGCAAAATTAGGATCAAATACAAAAACACTTTGCTTGATAAACATTTTGTGTCACACAAAACTATCCGGAATTCCGCTTCCAAACCCAACAAATTTTTTCAATTGGATTCCTTTTTCTTTTTTTTCTGAACCTTGTTTTCTTTGCCTCAAGTTTTTAAAAGCTCGAGTACCGTAGTCGTGATAGCTCAGTTGGGAGAGCGTTAGACTGAAGATCTAAAGGTCCCTGGTTCGATCCCGGGTCGCGGAATTTCTACCTTCATAAACTTTTCCCTTGTTCTTGAATGAAAAAAATTTCTAGAAATTACTGTTTTATTGAAAAAAAAACAGTGTTTCTCTAGATGCTTCCGAAACCAAATTTTTTACAGAAAAATAAAAAAATCCTTTTGAAAACTCGATGAAGCCAAACAAGCTAGCAAATCAAACTTGTTTTCAGAAATCTTAAAAAGTCTAACATTTTTTACATAAAGATATTTATGGACTGTTCACAAATAGCAGACGTTTCAGAACTCAAATGACGGAATTCATTGGTCAGTGGTGAAATCTCAAGAGAAAAAAGAAAGACAGCTGAAAGGCGTGTTTAGGGAAGAAGAGTTGGCATTAAAATGGCTCAATTGATGTTGAGTTTGTTGTTTCGGCGTTTTCAATCATTGGCCTTATTTAACTATTTGTGAGGACTAAATGTAATTTCGCGAATTTCAACAGCTGATGAGCCATATCTAATAAATGAAAAATAATGAAGCCATAAAAAAAGAAGTTTAAACAAAGAAGCATTTTATCACAATTTAGTTTTATTTTGTCCAAAGTCCTACGTTTTAACCCCTTCAATTTCAGATGTCTGTCAATTTAAGCGTTTACTCAAACATGGGATCAAATACAAGAACACTTTGCTGGGTAAACAGTTTGAGCCACGGGAATTTATCCGGAATTCTGCTTCCAAATCCAACAATTTTTTGGATTCTTTATTATTGGTTTACTGAACCCTGTTCTCCTTGCCTCAAGTCTTGATTAAATATATTGCCGTAGCCGTGATAGCCCAGTTGGGAGACCGTTAGACTGAAGATCGGTCCCTGGTTCAATCCCGTGTCGCGGCATGTCTATCTTCATAAAATTTCCCTTGTTCATGAATGAGAAAAATTTCTAGAAATTTAAAAATTCTTTAGAAACAAAAGGTTTTTCTCGATGATTCCGAAACCAATTATTTCCAAAAAAGCAACATAGGTTTTATTCAAAACCCACTGAAACAAAAAAGCTAGCAAATCAAACTTGTTTTCAAAGCTCTTGAAAAATTTTAAATTTTACAAAAAGATTTTTATGGACTGTTCAGAAATAGCTGACGTTTCATGATTCAAATGACAGAATTCGGTGGTGAAATTTTAAGAAATAAAAGGAAGGCAGCTGAAAGGGGCATTTACGGAAGAAAAGTTGGCATTGAAATTGCTCAATTGATGTTGAGTTGGTCGTTTTCGCGTTTTCAATCATTGGCTTAATTTAATTATTTGTGAGGACTAAATGTATTTTTCACAAAGGTCGACAGCTTATGAGCCACATCTAATAAATAAAAAAAATAATGAAGCCAGGTAAAAAAAATTTAAATAAAGAGGTTTCTTCCCACAATTTATTTTCATTTTGTCCATTTTGTCCTCAGTTTTAATCCTTCAAATTGAGATGTCTGTCATTTTAAGCGTTTACTCTTCCACAAAATTGGGATCAAATACAAAAACGCTTTGCTTGATACACAATTTGAGCCAAACAAATTTATCTGAAATTCTGCTTCCAAACCCAACAGTATTTTTTAATGGACTGATTGTTCTTGGTTTTCCGAACCCTGTTTTTTTGGGCTCAAATCTTGATTAGCTGGAGCCCTATAGCCGTAATAGCTCAGTTGGGAGAGCGTGAGACTGAATATCTAAAGGTCTCTGGTTCGATCGCGAATCGAGGCATTTCTAACTTCATAAATTTTTCTCTTGTTCTTGAATGAAAACAATTTCAAGAAATTAAAAGTTTTATAGTAAAAAATCAAAATTCTTCTCGTTACGTCCGAAACCAAACATTTCCGAAAAAATTCACATAATGGTTTTTTTCAAAACTCACTGAAACAGATTAAACTGGCAAAACATACTTTCAAAACACTTAAAAACTCTCACATATTTTACAAAAAGATCTTTGTTCAGCTGACATTTCAATTGTGATTTAATTTCAGCTGACATTTCAATCAAATGACGGAATTCGTTGGTCAGTGGTCGCGAATGTCACCGAAAGAAAACAATCTAGCAAACCAAAATTATCTTTAAAACGCTTTGAAAATCTTTCATCTTTTACAAAAGAGATATTTATGGACTGTTCAGAACTAGCTGACGTTCCAGAACTCAAATGACGGAATTCGTTGGTCAGTGGTTAAATTCCAAGAAATAAAAGAAAGACAGCTGAGACGGGTATTCAAGGGAAAAGAGTTGGCATTGAAATTGTTCAACTGATGTTGAGTTGGTCGTTTTCACGTTTTCAATCATTGGCCTAATTTAACTATTTGTGAGGACTAAATGCAGTGTCGCCAATGTCAACAGCTTTTGAGCTACATCTAAAAAATCTAAAAAAATGCAATCAGGTAACAAAAGTCTAAATAAAGAAGAATTTTCCCACATTTCAGACCCAATTTGTCCAAAGTCCTTAGTTTTAACCCAATCAAAATGAGCCCCACGAATTTATCCAGAACTCTGCTTCCAAACCCAACAATTTTTCTTTGGATTCTTTATTCTTGGTTTCCTGGAGCTTGTTTTCTTTGCCTCAAGTCTTGATTAGCTGGATTGCCGTAGCCGCGATATCTTAGTTGGGAGAGCGTTTGACTGAAGATCCAATTTTCCCTTGTTCGATCCCGGGTCGCGGTATTTCATACTTAATAAACTTTTCCCTTTTATGAGAAAAATTCTTGAATGAGAAAAGTTTCTAGAAAATTAAAATTGTCATTAAAAAAGTCTTTCTCGTTGCTTCCAAAACCAATTATCTCCAAAAAAAGCAACATAATTTTTTTCAAAACTCAATGAAAGAAAAACAAGCTAGCAAATCAAACTTGTTCTCGAAACTCTTGAAAAAACCTCAAACTGATCAGCAAAATTTGAATTAGCTCACGTTTCAGAACTCAAAGGGCGCAATGTGTTGGGTTAGGGTGAAGTTTCAAGAAATAAAAGTAAGAAAGCTGAAGCGAGTATTTACGGAAGAAGAGTTGGCCTTCAAAGGACTGCATTGATGTTGAGCTTGTCGTTTTGGCGTTTTCAATCATTGGTTTTTTTAAAACTTTTTGTGAGGACTAAACGTAATTTTCACAAAGCTCGACAGCTTATGAGCCACATCTAATAAATAGAAAAAATAATGAAGCCAGGTAAAAAAAAGAAGTTTAAATAAAGAAGCATTTTCCCACAATTTAGTTTCAATTTGTTCAAGGTCCTCAGTTCCATCCCCGTCAATTTCAGATGTATATCATTTTAAGCGTTTACTCTTCCACAAAATGGGATCAAATACAAGAAAACTTTTCTTGATAAACAATTTGAGCCACACGATTTCATCCCGAATTCTGCTTCCAAACCCGACATTTTTTTGGATTCTTTTTTCCTGGTTTCCTAAACCTTGTTTTCTTTGCCTCAGTTCTTGATTAGCTGGATTGCAGTACCCGTGATAGCTCAGGTAGGAGAGCGTCAGTCTGAAGATCCAAAGTTCCCTGGTTGGATCCCGGGTTACGGTATTTCTAACTTCATACATTTTACCTTTATTCTTGAATGACAAAATTTCTTTAAACTGAAAATTTTTATGGAAAAAAAACAATATTTTTCTCGTTGCTTCCCAAATCAATAATTTTAAAGAAAAATAACATAATTTTTTTTCAAAACTCACCGAAACAAAACAATCTAGGAAACCAAACTTATTTTCAAAACGCTTAAAAACTCTCACATATTTTACAATAAAGATATTTATGGACTGTTCTCAAATAGCCAACGTTTCAGAACTCAAATGACGGAACTCATTGGGTTGGTCAGTGGTGAAGCTTCAGGAAATAAAAAAAAGAAAGCTGAAACGGGTATTAAGGGAAGAAGAGTTGGCATTAAAATGGCTCAATTGATGTTGAGTTGCACGTTTTGGCGTTTTCAGCCATTCGTTTTATTTAACTGTTTGAGAGCACTAGTTTTGATGCCAAAAGTTTTTGAGCCACATCTAATTTAAAAAAGTGAAGCCAGGTGAAAAAATTTTTTATAATAACGCTTTTTCCATTATTTTAGTTCCATTTTGTCCAAATTTTTAATGCTTTTTTCAGGTCTCAAATTGGTCTCAAATACCAAAAGACTTTGCTTTATAAACATTTTGAGTCACACGAGCTTATCCGGAGTTCTGCTTCCCAACCCAACAATTTTTTCTTTGGATTCTTTATTCTTGGTTTCCTGGAGCTTGTTTTCTTTGCCTCAAGTCTTGATTAGCTGGATTGCCGTAGCCGTGATATCTCAGCTGGGAGAGCGTTTGACTGAAGATCCAATGGTCCCTTGTTCAATCCCGGGCCGCGGTATTTCATCCTTAATAAACTTTTTCCCTGTTTGGGAAAAATTCTTGAATGAGAAAAATTTCTAGAAATTTAAAACTGTCAACAAAAAAAAAGTTTTTCTCGTTGCTTCCAAAAACAATTATCTCCAAAAAAGTAACATAATTTTTTTTCAAAACTCAATAAAAGAAAAACAAGCTAGCAAATCAAACTTGTTCTCAAAACTCTTATAAAACCTCAATTATTTTGCAAAAAGATATTTCTGGATTGCTCAGCAAAGTTTGAATTAGCTGACGTTTCAGAACTCGAACGGCGCAATGTGTTGGTATGTGGTGAAATTCCAAGAAGTAAAAGCGAGAAAGCTGGAACGGGTATTTACGGAAGAAGAGTAGGCAATCAAAAGGCTCCATTGGTGCTGAATTGGTCGTTTTGGCGTTTTCAATCATTGGCTTAATTTATATTTTCGTGAGGAATAGGTGTAATGTCAAAAATGTCAACAGCTTATAAGCCACATCTAATAAATGAAAAATAATGGAGCCATGTAAAAAAAGGTTTAAATAAAGAAGCATTATCCCCGATTTAGTTTCACATTAAGTCAAAATAGGCCACTATATGTGATGTCACCATTGTCCACAGTTTATGAGCCACATCTCATTAAAAAAGCTGAAGCCAGGTAAAAAAAACTTTATATAAGAAGAATTTTCCATTATTTTAGTTTCATTTTGTCCAAAAACCTAAGTTTTAACCCCTTTAATTTTGCGTTTCTGTGATTTTAAACCTTTGGTCTTCCAAAAAAATGGTATCAAAAACAAGCAGACATTACTTGATAAACATTTTGAGTCACACGAAATTATCCGGAAATTTGGTTCCAAACCCAATAAATTTTTCTTTGGTTTCTTTATTCTTGGTTTCTTGGAGCTCGTTTCCTTTGCCTCAAGTCTTGATTAGCTGGATTGCCGTAAACGTGATAGCTCAGTTGGGAGAGTGTTAGACTGAAGATCCAATGGTCCCTTGTTCGTTCCCGGGTCGCGGCATTTCAAACTTTACAAATTTTTCCGTTGTTGGACAAAAATTCTTGAATGAGAAAAATTTCTAGAAATTTAAAACTTTCATTTAAAAAAATGTTTTTCTCCTTGCTACCGAAACCAAATATTTCCAAAAAAGTATCATTTTTTTTCAAAACTCAATGAAACAAAACAAGTTAGCAAATCAAACTTGTTTCCAAAACTTTTAAGAAAACCTCAAATAGTTTGCAAAAAGATATTTCTGGATTGTTCAATAAAATTTGAATTAGCTGACGTTTCAGAATTCAAACGGCCCAATGTGTTGGTCGGAGGTGAAATTTCAAGAAATAAAAGAAAGAAAGCTGAAACGGGCATATACGGACGAAGAGTTGGCATTCAAAGGGCTCCATTGATGTTGAGTTGGTTGTTTTGGCGTTTGCAATCATTGGTTTAAATTAGCTATTTGTGAGGACAAAATGCAATGTCGCGAATGTCAACAGCTTATGAGCCACATCTATTAATTGAAAAATAATGCAGCAAGGCAAAAAAAGTTTAAATAAAAAAGCATTTTCCCACAATTCAGTTTCAATTTGTCCAAACTCCTCAGTTTTAACCCCGTCAAATTCAGATGTCTGTCATTTTAAGCGTTTACTCTTCCACAAAATTAGTATCAAATACAAAAACACATTGCTTGATAAACATTTTTGTGTCACAAGAAATTATCCGAAATTCTGGTTCCAAACCAATAAATTTCTCTTTGGATTCCTTATTCTTGGTTTCCTGGAGCTTGATTTCTTTGCCTCAAATCTTGATTAGCTGGATTTCCGTAGCCGCGATAGCTCAGTTGGGAGAGCGTTAGACTGAAGATCCAATGATCTCTTGTTCGATCCCGGGTCGCGGCATTTCAACCTTTATAAAGTTTTCCCTTGTATGAGAGAAATTCTTGAATGAGAAAAATTTCTAGAAAATTAAAATTTTCATCGAAAAAAATGGTTTTCTCGTTGCTTCCGAAACCAAAAATTTACAAAATAATTATCATAATTTTGTTCAATACTCACTGAAACAAAAAAGCTAGCAAATCAAACTTGTTTTCAAAACTCATAAAAACCTCAAATAATTCGCTAAAAGATATTTCTGGACTGTTTAGCAGTTATTGAGTTAGCTGACGCTTCAGAACTTACAGGGCGCAATGTGTGGGTCTGTAGTGAAATTTCAAGAAATAAATTTAAAAAAAGCTTAAATAGGTATTTACGGAAGAAGAGTTGGCATTCAAATGGCTCCATTGATGTTGAGCTGCTAATTTTGGCGTTTTCAATCATTGGCTTAAATTAGCTCTTTGTGAGGATGTAATTTAATGTCATGAATGTCAACAGCTTATGAGCCACTTCTAGTAAACGAAAAAAAAGCTAAAAAAGAAGTTCAAATAAAGAAGCATCTTCCCACAAATTATTTTTTTGTCCAAAGTCCTACGTTTTAACCCCGTCAATTTCAGATGTCTGCCATTTTAAGCGTTTAATCTACCACAGAATGGGATCAAAACAAGAACACTTTTCTTGATAAACAATTTGAGTCACAGCAATTTATCCAGAATTCTGCTTCCAAACCCAAAACTTTTTTCTGGATTCTTTCTGTTTTTGGTTTCCTGAACCTTGTTTTCTTTGCCTCAAATATTGACTAGCTGTATGCGTATCCGTGATAGCTCCTCAGTTGGGAGAGTTTAGACTGAAGATCTAAAGGTCCCTGGTTCCATCCCGGATCGCGGCTTTTCTTCCTTCATAAATTTTTTCCTTGTTCTTGAATGAGAAAAAAACTCTAGAAACTCAAAACGTTTTTAGAAAAATTTCCTCTGGTTGCCACCAACACCTATTTTTTTCCAAAAAAGTAACTTAATTTCATTTCAAAATTAATTGAAATGAATCAAACTAGCATATCAGACTTTTTGTCAAAACACTTAAAAATCTCAAAAATTTTGCAGAGATGAATTTACGGACTGATCAGCAAAGTTTGAATTAGCTGATGTTTCTGAACTCAATTGAGGGAAGATAAGGTCTCTGGTGAAAATTCAAGAAATAAATGAAAAGTAAGCTGAAATGGGTATTTACGGAAGAAGAGTTGGCATTCAAATGGCCCCATTGATGTTGAGTTAATAATTTTGGTGCTTTCAATCATTGGCTTAAATTAGCTACTTGTGAGGATTAATGTCACGAATGTCAACAGCTTATGAGCCAAATCTAGTAAACGAAAAAAGCAAGTTAAAAAAGAAGTTTGAATAAAAAAAGCATTTTCCCACAATTCGGTTTCAATTTGTCAAATGTCCTCAGTTTTAACCCCGTCAATTTCAGATGTCTGTCATTTTAAGCGTTTACTCATCCACAAATTTAGTATCAAATACAAAAACATTGCTTAATAAACATTTTTGAGTCACACGAAATTATCCGAAATTCTGGTTCCAAACCCAATAAATTTCTCTTTGGATTCCTTATTCTTGGTTTCCTGGAGCTTGATTTCTTTGCCTCAAATCTTGATTAGCTGGATTGCCGTAGCCGCGATAGCTCTGTTGGGAGAGCGTTAGACTGAAGATCCAATGATGGCTCAATGGATTAATGGCTTAAATTAACTTTTGAGCTTAAATTAGCTTAATTTATTTTTGAGGACTAAATATAATGTCACAAAGTTCAACAGCTTACAAGCCACATCTTATAAAAGAAAAAGAATGAAGCCAGGTGAAAAGAACTTTACATAAAGAAACATTTTCCCGAATTTTAGTTTCTTTTTTCCAACGTCCTAAGTTTTATACCATTTAATTTCACGTCTCTGTAATTTTATGCGTTTGCTCTCCCCAAAAATTAGTATCAAATACAAAAACACTTTGCCTGATAAACATTTTGAGTCACAAGAAGTTACTCGGTACTCTTTTTACAAACACAGCAAAATCACTTCATTGGATTCCTTATTCTTGGTTTCGTAAACCTTGGTTTCTTTGCCTCAATTCTTGATTAGCTGCAGTGTCATAGCCGTGATAGCTCGGTCTTGATCAGTTTTAACCTTGCAGCCGTGATAGCTCAGTTGGTTGGAAGAGCCTTAGAATACAGATAAAACGTTTCTTGGTTGGATTCAGAGTCGCAGCATTTCTACCTTCAAAATTTTCCCCATTTTTGAGTGAGAAATTTTTTGAGATAAAATTTGCTGCGACAAGAAACATTGTTTTTCTCATTGATTCCAAAAACGATTTTTTTTTAAAAAAGTAGTATAGTTTTATGTCAAATTTAATTAAAAATAACAAGCTAGTATATAAAACTTATTTTGAAAACACTTAAAAACACCTCAAAAATTTTGCAAAAAATTTCTTTATGGAGTGAATGTTCTACAAATTTTCAATTAGCTAAAATTTCAATAGACGGAATTCAATGGTCAGTAGTGACATGTCAATAATGATAAGAAAAACAAATTAAATGGGCATTTAGGGAAGAAGATTTGGCAGTCATTTGGCCCAATTGCTGTTGATTTGCTCGTTTTGATGTTTTCAACCATCAGCTTAGTTTTGCTTTTGGTAAAGACTAAATGTAATGTCACAAATGCTTAAATTTGGAAGTCAATTCCAAAAAATGAGAGATTAGGTAGCATGTTGGAAAACAATATAATCAGAAGCATTTTTACCGCATATTCACTTCAATTTGTCTAGATTCCTAAATTTTAATCTGCACAACACACTGAAAATCAATTCAATACTACCAGATGGTGTGCAAAACCTAAGTTTATCACAGGTCTCAAGAATTTTCTATGATGTAAAAATTCTCTATAATTTGCAAAATTATACCATTGTTAAACATATTTTTTAATTTTGAATTACCAAACAAAATGCACCCTTGGCTGAATGCTAAAATGTGCCTATTTATAGGTCCTGATTAAAAAGTTTGACCGATCTAGCTTTTTCATTTTTCGAGATATCGCGGCTTTGGTTTTTTTTTTAAATTTTTCAAGAAAAAAACTTTAAAAAAATTCAAACAAAAATGCTGCAATCTATATTAAAGAGCAGCACAACTTATCGGAATGGAATAGATATAGGATAGAAACAGTGGTAAGTCAAAATTTTCAACATAGATATAGGTGTAAAATAAAACAACCAAAAAAAATGTTTTTTTTTTATTATTATTATTATTAAATTTCATTTATAGCCTTAATTTTACTGCATACAGGGTAGTTCTCTCTCTCTCTCTCTCTCAGTATCATTAACCTTAAAGAATTGGGTTAAAGGTTTGGGTAAAAACGCATGGTTTGGGTAAAGGAATTGGTGTGAATAGAAGTAGAGCGGAAAAATGGACATACCCTGATTTCCAATCTGTCGTCGGTTGTTTTGAGGAGTCTGTATCCACATCTGCCACTGAAGTGGTACTGCAGACCATCGAATGTCTTGTAAATGTGACTCCCAATTGCATAACAGGTAGAGGGACAATTGTCTCTCACACAATCCCAATTCCGCCCCATACATGTACACGTGCTACACTCTCTGCTGATGACGTCACCTGCAAACAGTTTTAAGATCATTTCCGTTTGTTAACCCCCCCCCCCTCCCAAGCTTAGTGGTTGCATATTATTTGCACCCCCACGCACGTGCCATATTTTTACATAATGATTTACTATGTAATGGCATGTGTTGTGTAACTGAGGGGGGGGGGGGGGGGCACAAACGGAAAAGATCCCAAAAATCTAACATACTTTTAAATTACACACAAACGACGATTATAGGAAATTATCTTGTAATATTATACATTACTCTACCAGAGTCTTGAAAAAACCCTAACAATCCCACTTGGACTAGGGTTTGACCTATCTATAGAAACTAAATATACAATGACTCACCTTTCTCGTAATCTGCTCCTTCGAAAGTGCATGTACACTCGTCAGGGTAAACACACACTGAGCTCAGAGGGTATTTGAGAACCATGCCTGTCAACAAAGCCCTCCTTACTGGTCCAATCGAAACTTTATCGATAGACTGTTTTGTTAATTTATGATAGCTACAACTAAATTTAATTTAGAAGTGCGTTTACAAAAAGAACGTTCAATTTACGTCGATCCACATATTCGATGTTTTCGATCAATATATTCGATATTTTCAATCAATATATTCGATAACTTCGACACATTATATAAAAACGTTATATATTGAACGTTTATATTATATATATATATATATATATATATATATATATATATATATATATTGTGTTTAATATATTGAACAAAACACAAGCCGTGATAGCTCAGTTGGGAGAGCGTCAGACTGAAGATCTAAAGGTCCCTGGTTCGGTCCCGGGTCGCGGCATATTTTCATCTATAAAACTTAAATTTAACTTAGCCTTCTTAAGGAATGAGAAAAGTTTTTTAAAGTTTGTTTGTTGAGAACAGGTAATAAAAAATCTAACATATAAACCCACATCTTCGCCCATTTTGTTTTCACAAAAACAACGTTATTTTAATTCCATCGTTCAGCTCCATAATCCGCGATGCGGCCAGCCCAGTCAAAGTTGAATTGTATCAAGTCAGAAATTCAAGCGTTTTTCAACCGTCTCAATAACTTTTTCCTAAAATTTTTCCAGTTTCATCGATTCATCTCTGCATTTGTCAATTTCTGTCAATCATTATTTTGCCGTTTTTAGTGCTCAGAACTATGTTTCCATTTCCTGCAACTGATTTTCGGATTCTCTAGTGTTGGTTCTTTTCTTTGAAGCCTTTGTTAACTGACCTCACAAGCCGTGATAGCTCAGTTGGGAGAGCGTTAGACTGAAGATCTAAAGGTCCCGGGTTCCATCCCGGGTCGCGTCATACTTTCATCAATCAAACTTAAATTTAAATTTGCCTTCTTAAGGAATGAGAAATGTTTTTTAAAGTTTGTTTGCTGAGAACAGGTAATGAAAATCTAACATATAAACCCACATCTTCGCCCATTTTGTTTTCACAAAAACAACGTTATTTTACTTCCATCGTTCAGCTCCATAATCCGCGATGCGGCCAGCCCAGTCAAAGTTGAATTGTATCAAGTCAGAAATTCAAGCGTTTTTCAACCGTCTCAATAACTTTTTCCTAAAATTTTTCCAGTTTCATCGATTCATCTCTGCATTTGTCAATTTCTGTCAATCACTTTTTTGCCGTTTTTAGTGCTCAGAACTATGTTTCCATTTCCTGCAAACTTGCAAACTGTTTTTCGGATACTCTAGTGTTGGTTTCTTTCTTTGAAGTCTTTGTTAACTGACCTCACAAGCCGTGATAGCTCAGTTGGGAGAGCGTTAGACTGAAGATCTAAAGGTCCCTGGTTCGATCCCGGGTCGCGGCATACTTTTCATCAATAATACTTTAATTTACCTTTGCCTTCTTATGGAATGTGAATAAATTTCAAAAATTTGAACAGGTAATAAATAATCAAATATATATAGTACCCTATTTTAGCCCATTCTGTTTTTACAAAAAATATTATATAACTTCCATTGTGGCTCTAAAATCCGCGAGGCGGTCATTTAAATTTGAACTGTATCAAGTCAGAAACATCTGCGTTCTTAAAGCCTCTCAATAGTTTTTTCCTACCTCGTTTAGTTGATTCATCTCTCTATTTGTCAATTTATGCCAAGAATTTTTTTCAGTTTTCAGTGTTATCGTTTTTGGAGCAAAATTCTCACGATAACTATTTAAAGAGAAAGGAAATATGATATATACATACATATATATATATATATATATAATATAATCTATATATATATATATATATATATATATATAATATATATATATATATATATATATATATATATATAATATATAATCTATATCTATATAATATATATATATATATATATATATATGGAAAGTCTTGTTTTGCTTCAGTCGGCGCTTTGCGCAAATTAGACTATTGAGAAGTTTCTTCTATAGCTTTAAAACTTTTTGATTTGAATGGCGACAGACCAAAATCACAAAGGAGAGTGTATTTTCTCAAAAAAGTTGAAATTATATCTATCAAATAAATCAGTTAAACAATTTAGTTACAACTACGACAGCAAAGTTGTTTTCCCTCGGACAAAGTTACCATAGCTCAACATCCACTAAGAATGCCAATAAATTGTGAGCCACCCAAGCATAAAAAACTATGTTCGCGCAAAAACTTTAATTTTTGTACAAATATAGTATTTTTCTTTTAAACTTAGTATTTGTTTGAACTCTGGTTCACAAGTTAAAATTTTTAACTAAAAATAACTGTATCAAAAACCCAAAAAACTTTGCAAGTCTTTTTGTGAAAAGACACCTTACTAATCTTTAAGGAATGACACTCTCACTAAGTGCAAGCGAAATCAATAAAATAGCAGGAATAGTCCTGACCTGTGATTCAAAACCTTTTCATTGACTTAAAAAACTGACCTAGATCGGACCACGGATGGATTGGGAAGCCAATGTGAATCTGATGAAAAACAAAAACAAAACAGTGAGATCAAATGTCAAATTGCATTTTGTGAACAAAAATCCGCTTTTAAGCAATCGAATTATTGTTCAAAAACAATTTCCGTATCATACTTTAAATTTATGGAGAGAAAACATTCAAGTCACGAAACCACTCACTTTTTCGCTGAACTTCCTTTAACGGCGTAGCCACGTCTTCGCCAAAAAAATTAGACTTTCAAATAAACTGTACCTGCTGCCACAAACTTGCTCCTTTCAAAGCGGAGAAAATCTTAAAGTAGGAAAAAATCACTCT
This sequence comes from Convolutriloba macropyga, assembly GCF_964194025.1. Classification (NCBI taxonomy): domain Eukaryota; kingdom Metazoa; phylum Xenacoelomorpha; order Acoela; family Convolutidae; genus Convolutriloba; species Convolutriloba macropyga. The sequence goes on along the minus strand of NC_134479.1, from coordinate 7,185,368 downwards.
CTCATTTCTCAACTTTATGAAAATGTTTACCGAAACATTTTTATAAAATTTTATTCACTCCCTGAACTTCCGGTTTTTTCGCTCGCTCACTCATCAAAAAAAATACATAACCGGATGAATTCCGGAAACGACTAGAAGACGACTTTGAAAAGAACTCACTTTTTAAATATCTATCAAAAGCATGGAAGATGATAAAACAAACACCTTAATTGAAAAATTTAAACTAAAATTTCGATCTTAAAACCAAATTAACCTGACAAAAAAATGGAATTCCAGTTACGTTTTCTACTTGTACAACTACAAACGCAAACGGAAGAAATTACTTCATGAAATCCAGACACAAAATTTCTCGCACAATTTTAGCCAAATCAAAATAAGCACACAAATGTCTTTAATTTTCAAAAACAAAGGGAAAAACCGTTAAAGACTAGGTAAAATTGTAACCAATTTTTTTTGTCAAATCTCAATGAAAAAGTTTTTTGGTAACAAAAAACCCGCAATTAATTTTGTAATTGAAACTCTTTTCGGCCACTAGGCTTTTATTCAGTTACAAGTCAAAGCAATAAACCACGAATGGTCCAAAAATAACTAAAATAGCCTAAAAACTATGTAACTATTTGAAAACTTCATGATTGCTTAAAATTTCCTTTAACTCCCAAAAATCTTTCAAACTCAAGCAAAAAATCTGAAAAATATAACTTTAGTCCAAAATAGCTTTTCAGGCTTCATAAATTAAAAAAAAAAACAAACAAAAATACATCTTCAAAAAGTCGCACGTAAACAAAATTTTTGCTCGCTAAGCGAAAATTTTTCCGCGCCCTTATTTGTCGCTCGGTGTCAAAAGAAGGCCTGAACAAAAAACACTCTTTTTCTCCGCTCTTTGATATTGTTCATTGAAACAACGTATTCAATTTTCTTTCACTCCCTGAACTTCCGTTTTCTTCTCACTTGCTCACTTTTCAAAAAAATCAGAAAACCATAACGCCTCCTCGAGTCGTAAAAAAAGCAGCCCCCCAAAAGGCAGCGCCCCAATTCTTTGCATTGTAATAAAAGCGTTAGGTTTATCCTTTCTTGGGTAGCTAAGATCATTTTTATTCACGGAAACTAACTGAGAAGAACAAAATCAACAAAACTAGTTTTGAGGTTGATATTGGCCAGTCTTGTGCAGATAATTGAATAGAAAAATGTAATGAAATATTTTAGGTGTGAAACATTGAAAAAATGTCATGAAAGGTTTATTATAGAAAAAATGTTATGTAAACTGCAGGTGTGGAAACATTAGATTTCCTGATAAGCTGAACGGATGTCGAAAAAAATCCAAAGTACAATAATCCACTTTTTTGGATTCTAAAAAATGAGAACCTGATCAGTTTCGGTCCCATCAGCTTAGTGCTCTATGGTAAAAAACAACTTGTAACTTGTTGTCTTGAACAGGACTGGGGGAAAGGAAAAACTTGTGGAACCAAGTCTGTCCGTACCCTGTGGACATACACATGCCCCTGGCACTACTGCATGTGGACATGTGGCATTGTTGTCATCCGGGGTGTCACAGGTGGGGAGACAGGGGGACACTTCTGTCTGGAACTCAAGGTTACCAGGGCACTGGGATGCACAGGGAGGGTCATCTATCACACAGTTGAACACACCCCCCTCACATTGGCTGAAAAATACAACATTCAGAGCAGTTTCGCCGCTTTCTAACGCTTTTAAGCGCAATTCTTACATAACTTTCCAAAAATGATTTGCATTTTCGAGCTGGCAGGAAGCAACTTGATCTTGATTGAATACCCCCCCGGCATTGCCTACACCTTTAGTTCTCCGCTTAATAAAGGTGGAAGTTGTGGAATTTAAGAGTGGAATGTTTGGTAACAAGGGTGAAAAGGGAAGTGGAATTAAACGATTGAAAATTCATTTATGGTCAATAGTGGAATAGTGGTCACGTGCAGTAGCCCAATCTTATACTGTCATCTCTTATAGTTACAATTGTGTCCATAAATGGTCAGCTGCAATACACTAGACAAGAAGCGACTTAGGAAAAGATATTGGATATGAAAGGAATGTTAAATCATTATTGAAAGAACCGTGGCTAGTTGTATGAATAGACAATTGTGTCGAAATTACTTGTCGCCTCGAACATTCACATAATGTAAAAAAAAATTCCAGATTAACATGGGTACCCGTACCTAACTCTAAGTCGAATTCAGTACTGAGTCAGAGTCTAAATCAGGTAACATTTTGCACTGAATTTGTCTGATTCAGAGCTAATTCAGTGATTCATTCTGAATTTTCTTCTGAATTAGAAGAATACAGAATATTTTCTCTGAAACTTGCTCAGATTCAGTGAAATTCAGAAATCACTTCACAGTTGGTTCTGAAATCCTTATTAAGTACTAAATCTTAAAATTAAAATTTCTCTGAAACTGTTCTGAATCAGTACTGATTATTGTCACTGAACCGTAGGTACGGGTAGTGTTCTTACCAGTGCATGCATCCCTCGTCATAGACATTTCCATTCATGGTTATATTGTCCATGTGGTAACAGTCACATGAGCCTTCCACTTCACACGTGTTAGACGACTCATCCCACACCTGTCAACAACAAACAACCAATAAATAAACAAACAAACAAACAAACACACAAAGTGATATAAAGTAGCTCATCAATTCTCATGAAAATAATAGAATTGCCTAGAAAAGTTTAACTTACTGAATCTGTTATTTGGTATTTGGGCTAGAAAAAAGATTATATCGCACGATGAAATGTGTGAGGTGTTTTCAACTTCATTTATGAAATTGTCAAAAAAATTAGAAATGCCCCTGCTGGGTGATTATTGACTGGTCCGGGGCCTTCCAGCACTAATCAGTAAAGATCCCAGGAACAAGCCAGCTCTGTTCAAACCATTTGGGTCACACACGGGTGGTATAGTGCGACTCAACTAACAGGGTCTGGATATAATTATAGTCGCACGATAGTCTGGACAATGGTTGTTCGAAAGATTGACCATAGAGACAAAAGTCTCAACACAGTCTGATCAGAGCTGGCTTAGGCCTGGAACCTTATCATGGGATTGTGCTTTGTGAAAACCGGTAATTTATTAACTTTTGTTTTTATCTTGACTCAAAGTATGTTACGATGTCTTTCAAAACTAGATGAAACTTTGTTACCTCTCCTTCCGGACATGCGCAGCCTGGCAGCCTTCTATTCTGACAAGTGAGACCCAGTATACTACTCTGGGATAGTTGTCTGCAACTGTAGCCACAGACTGGCGCCCTCTCAGTATAAGTCATCTGTGCATTCGGACATCCCCCCTGTTGACATCCTGTCACTGATTGCCACACATCCAGAGCTGAGGAGTCATTCAGGAATTGGCCACACCTGGAAGTTACACATCTTACACTCGCATTTGTTTAATTGATTACCAGCACCTTTCGGTGCATAAAGTTTTTTTGCATTAAATGAACCGAACGCTTTGTAAGAAATGCGCAGCTGAATGCTCTGAAATGCGCTAATGCCCAATAACTTAATACAATAACCGGCCAATTGCATAATGGCTCCAAATTACACTTGAGTGTCGTCGTATACAGATAAAAACTGGTTCAGAAATTATCGATAAAAACTGGTTCAAAATTATTTATGAAATTGTCAAAAAAAATTAGGAAATGCCCTTCGCTATAAAACTATGAAAAAATAAAATAAACGATAAATTGATATGGCTTGTTCAATTTCTAAGCCTTTTTTATTAGAGACTTTTATAACATATATGAGTTTCTTGACCTCATAGAGATCCAAGTTTTAAGGTTCGAAGTCTTTTTGTTGAGTAGGGTAAGTCACGGATGATCAAAAAATTAATCACGCATATGACCTAAAATCTTTCGCTAGAATGAAGGAGAGAATTATAACTCTAAAACTACTTCCATCAAGGTACTTCTGCTACAGTTGAAATCTTTTGAAAAAAAAAGACAAATGATATACGCAACAATAATCACAATACAGAGAAAACCGAGGATAGAGAAAAGGAACGAAAAAGTGCCTAAATTCAAAGTCTCATCACATTTTCTTAAATGGTTTCCGAAACTTTTGAAGGTTTGTCATCAATTCCCGGGTGGTATTTATTATAATAAATACTTGCTTGGTGGCTACAGCATTGCAGAAAAAACGATAAATAATAACTAAAACAGAGAGTCAGAAATATCGGAAGCCTAATAAAAAATAGCAGAAAAATTTCTTTTAAAGAAACTGACCGGACAACCGGACAAATAATCCTCGTAGCAGAAAAAAGAATCAATGGGTTATACATAGAGATTTTTAAAAGAAAAATTTTAATAGAGGTTCAGAAGGAAATGGCCAGCAAACTTCCGAAATAGATTTTAAAAAGATTTCAAAACACTAAATAACAAAATTATTGCAACAAGGGGACTCTCCCTGAAAAAGAATTTTGAAAAATCAGTTACAAACAGTTAAAGCGCCTCATGAAGGGTAAAATGCCTCAAAAAAGTCCACTATACGATAACAAATTCTCACAAAAATTACAAATAAGTGTTGAAAAATGTGAGACAAATGATTTTGAGAAAAAGTTAATAAATACCGAAAACACTCCCTAACATAGGTAATAAACATTGTGATTCGTTAGTCACCAAAAAATTTGTCAAAGAAAACTTCTCCATGGTAAAAGTAAAAATGTTAATTTTACTTATTCCAACAGAATTGTCCACATGGGTTCAATGTGTATCTGAACATTAGTTCTGATTCCTTGCAAGGAAATGAAATTACGATTTAGTGTGCAACTGATCTAGAAACAGGCACGTACTTGCCGGTGTATTAAAAGGTTTTCTATGTTGTCGCTGTCTGAAAGCTGTTACTTTTGCAGTCACTTGCTAAGCATGATGGAAAATAGGATAGACCAGAAGTTTGTATGACTTTGTTTGTTTTTCGGCAAAGTGAACTGACGTATTTTTAGGATACGTACCTCCCTAGCAGACCAGATCCTTTGTCAGTGTACAAAATAACACCATTTAAAAATGACATTCCTTCGATATCAAACTGATTCAGAAAACATTTTGTATGATAAGAAACGCCGGCATTGTTAATCAGGGTAGTTCTATACTGAGAAGAGAGATCTCTGCATATAACTTGGAATCTTGTTGTATTTTTGCTTATGCTGCACAAGAACACAGAAATTGAAATTAAATCATGAACATCACACTGATCTTTTCCGTTTATTTATTCAATTTCAAATGAAGGAACTGACTAAAAAGTGAGCAATTAATTGTTCGCGTGTTTATCCTTCATATGCAACCAATTATCTTTACTATAAATCTATCAAGAAAATGCATGTTTTCAAATCAAGTTGTTGAGATGAGACTACGGTTTTTGTATTTTGATTAAATTCTTATTTGTCATGGATAATCAATTTTTGTATTACGGTTTTTGTGTTTTCTTGCTACCTGGCTTTGAAACCTTGTTTCATGTAGTGATAATATTTGAAATTAAGGTATTACAAATAGCTGATTTTTGTCATAATTCTTCAAACAAGAAACTCCAGTTTTGAATTTAGGGTTGTATTGTACAGTAGAGTTTCTTATGTTAAGAGTTATAACAAAAATCAGCTATTCGTAATACAATAATTTCAAATATTATCACTACATGAAACAACAATAAAATCCAGATTATCAAGAAACCAAACAAACCGTAATAGAAAAAATGAATATCCATTACAATTACCCAGGTTTAGGTCCAGACCCAAATTGAGCTATGATCAGACTATGCAGACTGAAATGACCTCTGATCAGACTTTCCAGACCGAAGTTACCTCTGATCAGACCTTCCAGACCAAAATGATTTCTGATCAGACTTTCCAGACAAAAATGTCCTCTGATCAGACCGAACGCAGACCATTGTCCAGACTATAGTGCGCTTATGATCAGACCCAAATTCAGACCATTGTCCAGACTATAAACAGACTATGATCAGACCATTTTCAGACCATGGTCCAGACTCAATTTCAGACCATTGCCCAGACCTTAATCAGACTATGATCAGACTCAAGTGCGCTCAAAATAGTCTGATCAGAGAAAGGTTTTAATTATGAACAAATCTCTTAATTTGCTATAATATATTCATTTCATAAAAACTGGTGTTTGCAGTATAAAAATCATCAAAGGAACAGCCAATTCTGAAAATATTGCTAATGAAAACGAAACCTAACTGTTGAGAAAAAAATTTAGTTACCATACCCCTTAGTTCATATTTCTGACTCAATGGATGAACTTAGACAGCTTTCCACAAGAAACGTCGTGGTCTTCAGTTAATCAAAATTTCCTCTTGAGGGGACCGGCATTTGCTATCAGCTGGCCTCGTTGTTTCTGATCAGAGTCATCGGACTTTAGATGAGTCTCTGATCGGAACGCTGCTTTATTGTTGCCTCTTGGCAGAGCCAACATCAGTCAATAAAAAAAAACAAAAAAAATTGAAAAAATAATGCACTCGAAATCAAACCTTCCAGACCGAATTGACCTCTGATCAGAACGAACCCAGACCATGGTCCAGACTATAAAGACTGTGATCAGACCTTCCAGACCAAATTGAGCTCTGATCAGACCGAAATCAGACCATGGTCCAGACTATTGTGTGCTCGAACCGCTTTCCAGACCCTGTAATTTCGGTCTGGGAACACAGGGGTGTGCGCTCGATTGGGTCTGATCATATCTCAATTTGTGTCTGGACCAAAACCTGGGTAAGAATTTAATCAAGATACAAAAACCGTAGTCTCATCTCAACAATTTGATTTAAAAACATACATTTTCATGATACAATTATAGTTAAGATAATTGGTTGCATGGGAATCATAAAACCGCAAACAAAAAATCCAGTCAATCAAAATCACAAAAACCAAAGACGGCATTATGTTTAGAGTCTCAAAATCTAATTCTTCTTGTCGTACAAAACAACAAAAAGTTTTTAATCAATTGCACGAATAGTTTCCGTCAGTACTATATAATGTAAAGTTCGAAAAATAAAATTTCTTTTTAAAATCAGAGCACATGAAACTCTCATTTTGTTGATCTTCTTTTCATTATATACTGATGAAGGCTCTGGTCTGCATGAAACGTTGCCTACTTGGTTTACATTTGGTTAAGCTCTGCAAGAAAAAAGTGGACAAAGCTAAAAATAAAAATTGAGACTGTTTTTAGTCAATTCGTTGTTTTTGATGGGAACAAATTATTGAAAATTGGAGAAAAAAATTTTTACTGCAAAAATATAAGAGAGAAATACTAAAACAATTTTAAAGTTAAGGTCTCCTATTTTAGGAAAATAAAACAGGCATAAATATTTTTAGACATTGATAATGATAACATTCATAACTTTTAGGGGACTTTATTGAATGGCAAATATTAACTGAACAAAAAAATTCCTTTGAGTTTACAGTATTTCAACGAGCTAATGTTCGGTCGAGGCAACTGAGAAAATTCAATTTCTATTGTTACAACTTCTCAAAAGTGTCTAATGGCATCAAATTTTTATTGAAGTATTTTATGAAATTTCCATCACTTTTATAACAGGATTCAATTTTTGCATCGTAATATATTGTAAAAGTGCACTTAACTTACTTATTAACTAACTTCTTCTTATTATTTTAAATAATGGTTCTTAATTAAGATAACTGAAGTAAGTTTCCTTATGGCAACGGTAAATTCTTGGAAGAAGTAATTTTTTAGCGCGAATCTCTCACTTGTTGGTCAAATAGGATTCATTACATGCTTCTAATGCTATAAAATTGAATCTCAATTTAAACCTAAAAAAATTCAGTACTAACAGACGCATGTAATGCTGTTTTAGTCGGTTCACAAAACTTGAAACGAATTTCTCAAAACTTGAAAAAATGAAACTTCTCGAAAACAATTGATAAAAAATGTGGCTCACCTGTGTGCATAAGCAGCCAGAGCGGAGCACCTGACACTTCTGTAGACTTCATTTGAGACAGAAACAGTTGGGTTGAGCATGGGGAAGGAACAGAAGTCGTATCTGCACTGGAACCAGTAGTCGTTGGGGTCCACGTGACTGTGGCACTCTCCAAATGGTCCAGAGGGATCTATCAGTGTCCAGCAGTGAGAGTTGGCAGGGGTCTCACTGGAACAGAGGACGATCAGAGGTTATAAATAAGAAAAGATAACGAAATTATTATTAGTCTTTATCTCTTTAAAAAGTTAAATTTGACAGAAAAATTTTCCACCTGTACCAGTAATCTTATTTGATGTTGATAACGTCAAATTTTTATTGTTTCCCAAAAACACGATATATTTTGATTAACTTTTTCAGGAAAATCTTAGAAGATGAATAGAGTTTTTAAAATTTCAACTATTCCTGCTACTCTGATAATCATAATTTTTCCATAATTGTATTTTTTTTAGTAATCGATGATCATTCCGGCTGTGCGGCTCATCTTTTGGATATACTAAACACTTTGTTCAAATCCACTTCAGTCAGTGCAGTGTACCTCCTCCCCCCCCCCCCCCCGGACCCTTACCCCAACAAATGTTGACTCACAGTGTGGTAGAAACGTGGTCACAGGGTGTCTTGACATTCTGGTACTCAGTGTTGCTGGATGGGTTGAAGCAGGATGACTCATCCACTGCCCAGTCTTTGGCAAAAGTGGACACGTGACCATCAACCATCCTGTTCCTCAGTCTCAGATCATCACGTGGGTTGTGGTTGTACACACCACACAGACCCTCAACCTAAAATATCACTATCACTATAATTATTTTTTCTCGATTTTTTACTTTTTGTATGAACCGATAGCTAATTTGTTAACAGGCTAGGACCCGGACTGAACGCCAAGTCAATATCAGTACTGGACGCGTCTAACTGCAAGTCTTTTGTCAGTACTGTATCGGAGCAATGACCATGTCACTTTTTACACATGTCAGTCTAAATGCAAGTCTCGGCTAGGACTTACAAGTCTAAAATTGTAAAAAAAAAATTAGAACGTTCTGGTGTAAATTGCGCCTACGATAAGCTTGACAAGAAACTCTCCTTCTTAACCGTATACTTGGCTAGAGAAATAAAGCCTCGAGGAAAAAGAAATTTTTTGGAGACCAAAATTCCGCATTTTCAAGGTTAAAATTTTATTTTAATAACATTTACGGAAACCGAGAAAAATTAACATGACAAAAATAAATTCATTAAACGTTCACGATATTTTAACTGTCGTTTCATAAGTCAATGATTAAACCAGTTTTTCATTAAGTGTTGTCGGGCTTTTGATGGTGATGATGCCATGGGATCAAATTAAATCGTCAACAAACATCGATAATCGGCTTACTTCAGACTAATTGCTGTCGAAAGAAAGTTGGATGATCACTTCCTTAGCCTTAAAGTAATAGCAAGAGACTGTATGTTCACAAAGGTGCTTCAATTGATGTCATTAAAAGATATTCTAAAGCACTATAATTTAGATCGAAAAATTACTGCAACTTTGGCGCACTTTAACTGATTTTTAGTCTTTGAGGTCGGCTGCTTAATGTTGTGAATGAAAAATCAATTTAGACAACGCAAAACTCATGAAGCCAAAGAATTCATTTAAAACATTAGACTGAAATTTTCAGTCATATTCACAGACTATGCTATCGAAATTGTCTCAAACTTCATACTTAATTGTGATTTACTTTCTGAATTTGTTATTTTTCTCCCAAAATGCACAACTAAATTGAGCTGTAAAAGCCCCAACGGTATACAAAAACCCTTACAATGATTCCAAAACTGTTACAAAAAACTCCAAAATTAACCCCTAAACCCAACATTCTTAAAACTATTTAAAAAAAAAACAAGAAATTAACTTTCATTTTCAGCCCTAAATATTAATTAAATCAAATTCCGAAGAGCGAGTCAGCTCATTACAGCTGCACCACGATCTATTTAAATTTTTGTCAAAAAATTGTTTTGTAATTTTTAAATTAAAAAGATTCAAATTTTTAAAAATTTTTAAATTCACAACAATTAATCACTTACTTGGTATTTACCCAAAATTTTTCTGGTAAGGTTTGCAGCATTAAAACCAAATCGTCCAATATCAATTTTTTTTTCAAAAATCTGTCAAAAAAAGAACCTGGAGACCATTTTTCATCTTTTAAAAAGTTCCTTAAACCAAAAAGAGATCAAAAGGAGGTACCTTTAATTGCGTCAGATATAAGCAAACAAAATGACCAATGTAGATGTAATATGGAAGAACTTTTTAACAGAATATTTGTAATATAATTTTAAGCATAAAAGGAGTGTTTTCAATTGAAAATGTCAGTGCCAGTAATATAAATCCGACAGGCAATTATCATTTTTAAACTTATTAACTTGTTTTTCAATATTTATTTACCGTTCTTCAAAACACTTCATCGAAAACCTGTTTTTCATTAACATAATTAGGTCGATATCATCTTTGCAGATGTCTGCGGTTTTTGTTTTTCCTGCAGAAATTGTTACAGTTTTTGTTTTTAGATGAATTGCTCCGCTTTTTTCACTCAATAGCAGAGACCTTGATGGCTTGGTAAAAACTCTAACACTTTTGATTTCTAGTTCTTTTTCAGCCTTAAATTTAAAAAAAATTATTCAATTCGCTACGTTTCGCCTCATCCGCAGCCCCTTTTAAACTCATTTAGCCTCTTTTTTCGTTTTAAAATTTCAATTAGTTTCAATGCAGTTGCTGAAATAAAAGTAATTCGAATGGACTTGGGCAAGGAAAAAGAGCAACGTTCCGGACAAATCACAAGAACGTTTGCTCAGTTTATACCCTTCTTTTATTATATAGTTTAAAAAAACAAAGTTAGAAAAAGTCAACACGCTGATAAAATAAAAAGTTGATTCGGCACTAGATCATGATATTTCATCTGTTTTTAAAACTTTTATTAAAACCTTTGGTATTTCACATTCAATTCAATGTTTCCGATGTCAACAATAAACTATAAAAATAATGGGTGCCAGCAATATAGCCCCAGCAAGAGCTACAACCTCCCATTATGCTGCATTTGCAATAATTGGGGGTATATGTTTTCCACCGCTAAGCGGAGAGGGTTACATCAAATTAAGTAATTAATGTAACAAAAGTAAAAAATATTAAGATAAAAATTGTTCACAAATTCACCAAAATGAACTACTAAATTGAGCAGTGAAAGCCCCAACGGTATACAAAATTCAACGGTATACCAAAACGGTTACGAAAAACTCGAAATTTAATCCCTAAATCCAACATTCTTAACACTACTTTTAAAAAACAAGCAATTAACTTTCATTTTCAGCCGTAAAGGTTAATTAGATCAATTTTCGAAGAGCGAGCCTGCTAGTTGCGCCACGCTCTCTTTTAATGCTTGTACTAAAGAGTATTTTTTCGTGATTCTTAAAGTAAAAAGCTAACTATTCAAAAAATTTAAACACTTATTTGCTTTGTACCCAAAGTTTTATGATATAAATTTGCCGCATTGAAACCAAATCATCCAATATCAACTTTTTTTCTCAAAAATCGATAAAAAATAGAACCTGGAGACCACTTTTCATCTTTAAAAAGTTCCCTAAAACCAATAACATAGATCAAAAAAGAGGAACCTTGAATTGCGTCAGACATAAGCAAACAAAATGAGCAATGTAGATAAAATACGAAAGAACATTATAACAGAATATTTGTCATTTATTTTTAGGCAAAAATGACTGTTCTCAATTGAAAATGTCAGTTTTCACAAATACATTTAAAAGAATACACGAAAAGAACAAAAAGAAGCAAGCTTATTTTGTTCCAAATCAATTATGTCAACTGGCGTTCTAGTTATTCACTATACGAAGGCAGAAAAAATTGAAACATGGGCAACAATTCTTTTCTTTCTCATTTCCTTTCTAAATCCGACAGGCAATTATCATGTTTAAACTTATTAACTTGTTTTTCAATATTTATTCATCGTTCTTCAAAACACTTCATCGAGAACCTGTTTTTCATTCTCATAATTAGGTCGATATCATCTTAGCAGTTGTCTGCAGTTTTTGTATCTCCTGCAGAAATTGTTATAGTTTTTGTTATTAGATGAATTGCTCCGCTTTTTTCACTCAATAGCAGAGACCTTGATGGCTTGGTAAAAATTCTAACACTTTTGATTTCTAGTTCTTTTTCAGACATAATATTAAAAAAAAATTATTCAATTCGCTACGTTTCGCCTCATCCGCAGCCTCTTTTAAACTCATTTAGCCTCTTTTTTCGTTTTAAAATTTCAATTAGTTTCAATGCAGTTGCTGAAATAAAAGTAATTCAAATGGACTTGGGCAAGGAAAAAGAGCAACGTCACGGACAAGTCACAAGAACGTTTGCTCAGTTTATAACCTTCATTTATTATCATGTACAATAAAAAAACTCAGAAATAGTCAATAAGCTGATAAGAGTAAAATGTTGAATCGGCACTAAATCATGATATTTCGTCTGATTTTAAAACTTTTATAAAAAAACCATTGGTATTTTATATTCAAGTCAATGTTTCAAATCAATTTGCAATAATTGGGGATATACGTTTTTGACCTCTAAGCGGAGAGGGTTACATCAAATTAAATAATTAATGTAAAAAAAGTAAAATATTCAGAGTAAAATAAAAAAAAATAGGTGCGTACAAATCATACGGAGGCTTTAAGGGATAGATAATACGAAGGCTTGTTGTGTTAAAAACGGAAAAGATACATGCATTATTACAAAAGTAAAAACTTTTCAAATGCTGCCGCGACCCTGGCTCGAACCTGGGACCTTTAGATCTTCAGTCTAACGCTCTCCCAACTGAGTTACTACGGCTGAACTCTTTCCTCAAAATTGTATCAAACTTCATATAAGAGGAAAACAATTGTGATTCATTTTCTGAATTTATAATTTGTCTCCCAAAATGCACAACTAGATTGAGCAGTAAAAGCAACAGCGGTAAACAAAAACCGTTACTTTGACTCCAAAACCGTTATGAAAAACCCAAAAATTAATCCCTAAACCCAACAATCTATCTAAAAACAATTTCAATTAAACGTAATTTTTGGAGCAAAATTTATAGGGCATCGAAAAACTTATCGGACAGAATTTTTTTTTAAATTCAGCCCCAATGATTAGTTAGATCCAGTTTCGAAGTGGCAGCTCGCTCATCGCAGTTGCGCCAAGTTCTATTTGAATGCTTGTTCAAAATGCAATTTTTCGAATTTGTAAATTAGATTTTTTTCGAATTTTTAAATTAAAAAGGCTAATTATTCAAAAAATTTACTTAGTCTTCTTTAAACATTAACAATTGGTTTTCTGTAGACGTTTTCCGCATTAACGCCAATCGTCTAAATATCAATTTTTTTCAAAAAAACTGTAAAATAATCAATCGAACTGGAGACCATTTTTTCATCTTTTCAAAAATTACCTTAAACAAAAATTATAGAGCAAAGTTGAGGTACACTGAATTGCTGCAGATTTAAGCAAACGAATGACCAATTTTGATGTAATATGAAAAAACAATATAACCGAAAATTCATCATCTAATTTTAGAAATAAAGTTAGATGATGAAATTAGAACAATTTTAGAAATGTCAACACTATACTTTATTAATAATAGGTCCCAGCAATACAGCCCCAGTAAGATTTACAATCTCCCATCAAGGTACATTTGCAATAATTGGGGGCATAAGTTTTTGACCTCTAAGTGGAGAGGGTTACTTCAAAAAATTATAAATTATTATAGTAATATGTTAAATATTAGGAGTAAAATTAAAAGTAAAAAAAAAGACAGGTGCGACTGTTTGTGCAAATAATAAGGAGGCTTTGAGCGATAATACGGAGGCTTATTGGGTTGAAAACGGAAAAGATACATTTTTGATTAGAACAAAAGTGCAAAGAGTTCAAATTCTGCCGCGACCCGGGATCGAACCAGGGATCTTTTCCTCTTCAGTCCAACGCTCTCCCAACTGAGCTATTACGGTAGACCTAAACTTCCTGTATGCTAAAAAAAACATCTGACTGACTAATTTGGTCCCTTTGAATTCTGCGTTAGGGTTTTTTGGAGTACTGTGCACAATTCTCTCGGCTTGTATTCAAAAAACGTTTATTAAAAAAATACTATTTTTTAACTGAGGTACTATTTGTTAGAAGCAGCACTTTTTTTCAGAACAATGTACGTTTTTTAAATTATGAATTCTTCAACAATCAAAAAATTAATAAAAGCATGCTTGCCGCCACCCAGGTTTGATCCATAAACCTTCAGATCTTTACTGCTATTTTATACTGCAGTTTTGTTTTATTTTTGTTTTGGGTTATCGACTCCCGTCTTGTTTTAGTTGTTGTGGAAAACTCAACATGTACGTTTTCATTTTGTAGTTTATCAGTTTTCGTATGGTTAATTTTAGTAATTCCGCAAATGTCGTTCCCATGACCGGAATGGAAAATTAGAAGGCTCTATTAACCACGTAGAGTATACTGGAAAAATCTTGAAAGCCACTTTTTAACTCAACAAACAAAATTTTAACTGGACAATCTTTAAGCTATAAAATATGTATTTAATTTTGATTTGTTCTGTGAGCCCAGTGAAACGAAACTTGATACACGTTGCCATGATATGCAAGATCTTGTTAACTCGTGCAAAACTTGAAACATCTTGCCAAGATCTTGATAGACAAACATTTCTTGGAACACCTTGATATGATCTTGACAAGATCTTATCCAGACATGTCAAGAACTTTAATTGGCGTAACTTGATAAGATCAGATAATTATTGACATATAGAAAATTTTGTTTCTAAGCAACCCGGAATGAGGTGGTGGAAAAATGAACTGGGAATCCAGAGAAAAATCAGTTTCTCTGCATAAACTTGTTTTTGGGGTAATTTGGATCGTTCAGAAAAAAGTTTGTTCCGTTGTGCGTTGAATAAGTATCCCACGTCACGTGAAAAGCACTTATAAAACATTCAATACTCTCATTTGGTTGTTTTGAAGTTTGGCAAGCAAAAAATTCATGAAAATTGTTGAAATCTGCAATGCAAGTTGTCTTTTTTCGGCCCTCTGACGATCGGGACCAGTTAGTTATCACTAGTAGACGTCTTTGTTTCCAAATAGAACCAGATTTTTGGTATACTTGGGTCTTGTAGCAGATAACTTAACTTTTCTTTGGGTCTCAAAAAAAATCTGTAAAAAGTCTTCAATTTTTCGAGGTGTTGTAGATGTGAGATTTTTTCATTTTTTCCCGTTATTTTTTTTACTTCCCTGGTTTGTGCTTTTGGTACCAAAAGCAAATTGTTTAAAAACTCTATCAGAATGTGGAAATTTAAAAAATGTTGGAATTTTCAAGAGAAAATCGTTTTTTGAAAAATTTCGTGCTCGATTCAAATTTTTTTAGATATGAAGAGAATAATAAGCTGATATCTGACTGTTAAACGGTATTACCGGCGTTAATAATGTATACCAGGACGACCATTTTTGTTATAAAAAAGGTGTTTTTATGGGACTTTAGTGGGGGCCTTCCCGATGGCGGTCCTGTATAAGGTGTGTACTATGTACATACCGAGCTAGCACCCACTTTAAAATTTAACTATACTGGAAAAAGTAGGCTCAATTGTTGGTTGATAAACTAGCGCGAGCTGAATTTTCCGACAAATCTTGATAATTCTTGATAACTCTTGATAAATCTTGATAAATCGTGCTTAATCATATGAATTCGTGCTAAATCTTGTTTGAAGGTGCTTTTTAATTTTTACAACTTGGTATATCTTGCCATGTCATGGTTAGTCTTTCTTGGAAATCTTGCCAAGATCTTGTTTCTTGATAGCCATGCAAAGATCATACAAGTTCGTACATATCTTGATGTTTTCTTGCCATGTAACATGGCAAGATCTTGGCAAGATGTTCCATGTTTTATCATGTTTCTTGTCATGGCTATCAAGTTTCGTTTCACTGGGAGGGCTTAAGAGAACGTTTTTTCGACTGCACAGGTTTTCTGCTATAATTCTTTCAGTAACTCCGCCACTGTCGGTTCCAAGCGCGTAATAAAAAAGGAGGAGGAACAAAAATTTTACTGCAGAAATCTCAAAAAAGTCGATTTTTAACTCGATTAGAGATTTTTCCGACAGTTGCCAGGCTAATTTCTCATTGTACGGCCGTTTTGGCAACAAAATAACGAGCATACAAATTGGTATATACAGTGAAAAATACATTAAATACATCCAAAAAATTTTAAAAATACTGTAAATTCTATTATATTAACTAAAGTAATGAAAAACTCAAAGTTAATAGAATTGTTGATCTCAATGAAAGAGCGGGAAATAAGTCTGCTAAAGTTGTCAAAAAATGGGGAAAAAACGGCAAATGGTCTCAAAAACTGGTCATTCTATTTATACCCCCAGGTTAGGGGGGTCGAGAACTGAAAAGATGCAAAAACTACTTGATGACGTCATAATGTAAATGGGTAATGTGACAAACTGACCAGATCAACGTAGTAGGAAGAGAGGTGTATGTAGACAAGAGACACTTTGTCATACATGACTTGGATTCCAGCACCCTGGATCAGATTCATCTCTGTCGTCACTCTGGACACATAGATGCCATCCAAACTGTACGCATGAAACAATTCAAACATCAAAACATTCATCCCATTCTGCAGAGTCGCGTAACCTTGCTCTTAAAACATGCATGAGCAAGTTTTAAAACACAGAAGTCTGCAGCCCCATAGGATAAGTTAGACAAAAGTTGACAAACATGAGCTTTTGGCGCATTGCGCCTTTTTTAAGCCAGACGAGCATCGTCCAATTTAATTTTTTTTCATTCGCTCTCGTGTGATTAATTGAGGTTTATATAGTAATAATAATAATAATAATAATAATAATAATAATAATAATAATAATAATAATAATAATAATAATAATAATAATAATAATAATAATAATAATAATAATAATAATAATAATAATAATAATAATAATAATAATAATAATAATAATAATAATAATAATAATAATAATAATAAAGATGAATTCAAGCCAATAGTGCAGCTGAACTAGCAGCATCAAAACTAAAAAATAATTGTACCCGTACCTAAAGCTCAGTCAAATTCAATAATGAATCAGAACTAATCTCAGAACGTTATCAGTACTGATTCAGAGTCTGATTCAGGCTCTGATTTTTCTCTGAATTAGGGAAAATTCTTAACTATGTTCGTGAGCCAAGCTAGCTTTTACCATTGCTTTCGCTCTCAGGTCCTTAAAAAATTGCTGTAGTTAATCATAACTGACATACCAAAATCAACTAAATAAAGTTATCAGTAAAATGGCTTCAGCAATCAGATCATTATATTTGGTTCGTTATCAGGTACCGCTAAAAACAAGAATAAATCTTTTTAAATCACTAGTTTTGTCTCATTTAGATTTTAGCGCAATTTTTTTTCAAAATTTACCATCTTACTCTATTGACAGAATTAACAAACAGATAAACTGGGGAATAAAAGTTTGCTTTATGAAAACCAAATGCGATACTGCCAGAGATCTACTTCTGGAGACTAAAATTCTTCCAGCAGAGCTCCAAATAACACGGGTGTCTTTAAATAGGTTTTTCAATATTCTCCAACAAACAAGAAATCGCTCTAATAAACATTTTAAATTTTTAGAAAACGTGCCTATTATTGTAAACAAACGAACCCATAACCTTTTCTTAGAACAAAAATGTAAGTCAAAATGGAGTAATGGTTCAATTGTTCGTAACTTTATTCGAAAATGGAACACACTTCCAATTACAATTAGAAAAGAAACGTCGAAGACCAAAATTAAACAAAAAGTTACAGCGGAAATGCTTAAACGACACGAAAGAGTTCCAATAGACAGAAGGGTTGCAGGATTTAAACTTTTTTTTATTAAATTATTTTACGAAAACCGAACCTTAGTTTGTTATAAATTAGAAAAAAATAATGTTTGATTATTAAATTTCTAACATGTAACATTAACCAAGTGGTTAGTTTAATTTACATGTTTGCAGATTAATAAAAGTGCTGAAAATTTGGGCACGATGAGATCTTCAGCTTCTGTTGGAATTAACTAGTATAACTTCAATCTCTTTTCAAAATTAGTATGAGGTTGCCGCACAATAACCGCTTAATTTCTAAGATCGCAAAGAGATCAAAGTTAATTCCAATTTTATCATGTACTGAGTTAGCAATGAAGCAGCAAACATGAGTGAGTTCAAGTGATGTAAAATGTTCTACACAGTTCGGGCGAGATCTTTCAATTCGACATTCACTTGAATGTTGAAATTTTAAAAGAAATTAAACTAGCAGCTCCATTAAAGCGCTAAATATTAACTATGAATCCCCATAATGGGCTGCTGTTATTTTCGTTGACAGAAAGTGAGAAACAGAGAAAACATTAGAATTTTAAGAATGATGACGTTTTGAAAACATTTATTTAGATCAGAAAAGTTCACAACTTATCACTTACAAAATGCTTGCTTATTCTCAACTTCATTCATTTAAATCCGTAAAGAAGCTCAACATGAAGGAAAGGGGACACGTGAAAAATTCGAAAAAAATTATGGGAAAAAAATCAGCAAAACGTGTTGTTTTTTCAATCTTTATACAATGCAAATGAATTTCAATTACTAGCGTGCTCTCCTCATAAAATATTGAATCCAAAGTATTGAAACCAGTACTATATTCAAAGACGTGATAACAAACATTCAGAACTTTGATCAATAGATACGTCATATCTGAGTGTTTAAATTCGTATTTAACTTCTTTCACTTCAGTCCGTAAAGCAACTCAACAAAAAGGAAGGGGGCACAAAAACGAGTCAAAATTGGCGACAAAATAAAAAAACGTGCTATTTCTTAACTCTTCGATAAACTTGAAATTCAACTACAAACTTGTCCTCCTCATAAAAAATTGAATCCAATACATCTCCAAAAATTCGAGCACAAACATTTAGAACTCTGATCAATAGGCCAAATAAAATCTGAGATTTGAAAACAGACGTTGAACGAAAATCTGGATAACTCCGAGCACCAGCAGTCATGGCCGAGTGGTTAAGGCGTCTGACTAGAAATCAGATGGGATCTTCCCGCGCAGGTTCGAATCCTGCAGACTGCGAAGATTCACAAGATATCAATAACAAGTTCTTGCAAATTCTCAATTTTTTTCTTTCACTCCTTAAAAAAAAACTTAAAAGAAGAAGGACACATGAAAGATTCGGAAAAGGTTGGAAAAAATCAACAAAACGTTTTACTTTTAAATCTTTACACAATGTAATTGAATTTCAAATCTAGGCTTGTCCTCCTCCTAAAATATCGAAACCAACAAATCTTCAAAGATTTAATCACAAACTTTTAGAAATTTGCTTAAAAGATACGTCAAATTTGAGTTTTTCAATCTTTATAGAATGCGAAAACTTTGGTTTCGATTTGAACAGTTCACAAATTATCACATAAAAACCTTGCATATTCTCAACTTCATTCATTTCACTACGTAAAGAAACTCATTATAAAAGAAAGGGGACACATAAAAAAAATCGGAAAACTTTGGAAAAATCTTTTTAAATGTTTACACAATGTAATAGAATTTCAACTCTAAGCTTGTCGTCCTCCTATTAAAATATCAAAACCAACAAATCTTCAAAGATTTAATCACAAACTTTTAGAAATTTGCTTAAAAGATACGTCAAATTTGAGTTTTTCAATCTTTATAGAATGCGAAAACTTTGGTTTCGATTTGAACAGTTCACAAATTATCACATAAAAACCTTGCATATTCTCAACTTCATTCATTTCACTACGTAAAGAAACTCATTATAAAAGAAAGGGGACACATAAAAAATTCGGAAAACTTTGGAAAAATCTTTTTAAATCTTTACACAATGTAAAAGAATTTCAACTCTAAGCTTGTCGTCCTCCTATTAAAATATCGACACCAACAAATCTTCAAAGATTTAATCACAAACTTTTAGAAACTTGCATAACAGATACGTCAAATTTGAGTTTTTGAAATCGACGTTCAACGACATTCTTGAGTAACCGAAAGATGCAGCAGTCATGGCCGAGTGGTTAAAGCGTCTGACTTGAAATCAGATCGGGTGTTCACACGAAGGATCCAATCCTGCTGACTGCGAAGATTTTTGTTTAGATTTGCACAGTTCACAAAGTATCACATACAAATCTTGCACATTCTCAACTGCATTCGTTTGACTCCGTAAAGTATTTCAACACAAAAGAAAAGGGACACTTGAACGACATGGAAAAACTATGGAAAAAAGTCAACAAAACGTGTTATTTTCCAATCTTTATACAATGTAATTGAACTTTAGCTACTAGCTTGTCCTCCTCCTAAAACATTGAAACCAATACATCTACAAGGACTCGAACACAAAAACTTAGAAACTTGAGCAATAGGTTGGTCAAATCTGATTTTGTAAAAACAAAGTTGATTGACATTCTTGAGTAAGCGTAAGACCCAGCAGTCATAACCAAGTGGTTACGGCGTCTGCCTGGATATCATATGGGATGTTCCCGCGCAGGTTTGAATCCTTCTGAATGCAAAATTTTTGGTTTTGATTTGAACAGTTCACAATTTATCACATACACATCTTGCATATTCTCAATTTCAATCATTTCAATCCGTGAAGAAACTCAACTTGAATGACAGGGACACATGAAAGACTCGGAAAAACGTTGCAAAACTCAAGAAAACGTTTTATTTTTCAATCTTTATACAATGTAATTGAATTTCAACTACTAGCTTGCCGTCCTCCTAAAATATTGAAACCAATACATCTTCAAAGATTTAATCACAAACCTATAGAATTTTTTTCAATAGATACGTCAGTTTTGAGTTTTTAAAACCGACGTTGGACGACATTCTCGATTATACAGAGCCCCAGCAGTCATGGCCGGGTGGTTAAGGCGTCTGACGAGACGTCAGATTTGATGTTCCCGCCTAATTTCGAATCCTACAGACTGCAAAAAGATTTATATAGGTTTGTTATTTAGCTTGCCCTCCGTCTAAAACATTGAAACCAATACATATTCGGAGAACCAATCACAAACATTTAAAACTGACCAATAGGTACGTCGAATCTGAGTTTTAAAAACCAACCTTGAACCACATTCTCGATTTTACAAAACACCCATTAGTCACGGCCGAGTGGTTAGGGCGTGTAGCTAGAAATCCGATGGAGTGTTCCCGCGCAGGTTCTAATCTTGCGGACTGCGAAGATTTTTGTTTACAGCTTGAATAGTTCACAACCTATCAGCTACAAATCCTGCATATTTTCAACACCATTCATTTCACTCCTTAAAGAAACACAAAATAAAAGAAAGGGGACAAATGAAAGATTCGGACAACAAAACTTGTTATTTATCAATCTTTTTACAATGCATTCGAATTTCATCAACTACTTTGTCCCCCTTCTAAAACAGTGAAACCAGTACATCTACAAAGACTCAATCACAAACCATTAGAAATTTGATCAATAGGCCACATAAAATCTGAGGTTTGAAATCCGACATTGAACGATGTTCTCGAGTATACAGAACACCCAGCAGTCAGGGCCGAGTGGTTAAGGCGTCTGACTAGAAAGCAGATGGTGTCTTCCCGCGCAGGTTGAAATCCTGCGGACTGCGAATTGATTTATTTAGATTTCAGAAGTTTACTACCTATCAATTAAAAAAATGCTTGCATATTCTCAATTTCATTCATTTCAATCCGTCAAGAAAGTCAACAGAAATGAAGGGGATAGATGAAAGAGTCGAAAAAAGTGAGAAAAAAAGAACAAAACGTGTTTTTTTTTTCAATCTATGACGTAATTGAATTTTAACTACTAGCTTGCCCTCCTCATAAAGTATTGAAACCAATACATTTTGCAAGACTCCATCACGAACAATTAGAAATTTGATCAAAAGGCCACATAAAATCTCAGATTTGAAATCCGACGTTGAACGATGTTCTCGAGTATACAGAACACCCAGCAGTCATGGCCGAGTGGTTAAGGCGTCTCACTAGAAAGCAGATGGTGTCTTCCCGCGCAGGTTGAAATCCTGCTCACTGCGAATTAATTTATTTAGATTTCAGAAGTTTACAACTTATCACTTACAAAATGCTTGCATATTATCAATTTCACTCAATTGAATCCGTAATGAAAGTCAACAGATATGATGAAAGAGTCGAAAAAAGTGGAGAAAAAAGAACAAAATGTGATATTTTTTCAACCTACGATGTAATTGAATTTTAACTACTAGTTTGCCCTCCTCAAAAAGTATTGAAACCAATGCATATTTAAAGACTCCATCACAAACACTCAGATGGAATCTTCCCGCAAAGGTTCGAATCCTGCTGACCGCCAAAAGATGCATTTAGATTTGCAAAGTTCACAACTTATTACTTACAAAATGCTTGCATATTCTCAATTTCATTCATTTCAATCCGTAAAGAAAGTCAACCGAATTGGCGAAATGATGAAAGAGTCGAAAAAAAGTGAACAAAACGTGCTATTTTTTTTAAAAATCTACGATGTAGTTGATATTTAAATACTAGCTTGCCCTCCTCATAAAGTATTGAAACGAATACATTTTCCAAGACTCCATCACAAACAATGAGAAATTTGATCAATAGGCCACATAAAATCTGAGATTCGAAATCTGACGTTGAACGATGTTCTCGAGTATACAGAACACCCAGCAGTGATGGCCGAGAGGTTACGGCGTCTGACTAGAAATCGCATGTGATCTTCCCGCGCAGGTTCGAATCTTTTTTCAGAGATTTTTTTAGTTCAGAAATGTTCACAAATTATCAATTACGAAATGTTTGCATATTCTCAATTTCATTCATTTCAATCCGTAAAGAAAGTCAACCGAAATGATTAAAGAGTCGAAAAAAGTGAAAAAAAGAAGAAAAGGTGTTATTTTCTCAATCTACGATGCAACTGAGTTTTAACTACTGGCTTGTCTTCTTTATAAAGTATTGAAACCAATACATATTCAAAGACTCCATTAAAAACACTTAAAAATTTGATCAATAGGAACGCCAAATCTGAGTTTTCTAAACCGACAATGAACGACATTCTCGATTATACAGAGCATCCGGCATTCATGGCCGAGTGGTTAAGGCGTCTTACTAGAAATCAGATGGCATCTTCCCGCGCAGGTTCGAATCCTGCTGACTGCGAAAAGATTTATTTAGATTTGAAAAATTCACAAATTATCACCTACGAAAGGCTTGCTTATTCTCAATTTCATTCAATTCAATCCGTAAAGAAAGTCAACCGAAATGATAAAAAAGTCGAAAAAAGTGAAAAAAAGAAGAAGAGGTGTTATTTTCTCAATCTACGATGTAATTGAATTTCAACTACTGGCTTGTCCTCCTTATAAAGTAATGAAACCATTACATATTCAAAGACTCCATTACAAACACTTAGAAATTTGATCAATAGGAACGTCAAATCTGAGCTTTATAAACCGACAATGAACTACATTCACGATTATAAAGAGCACCCAGCAGTCATGGCCGAGTAGTTAAGGCGTCTGACTTGAAATCAAAAGGGATGTTCCCGCACAGGCTAGAACTTTGCTGACTGCGAAGATTTTTGCTTAAATTTGAAGAGTTCAAGTCTTATCACATACAAATCTTGCATATTTGTATGACAAAATGCTTGCTTACAAAATGCTTGCTTATTCTCAATTTCATTCAATTCAATCCGTAAAGAAAGGCAACCGAAATGATAAAAGAGTCGAAAAAAGTGAAAAAAAGAAGAAGAGGTGTTTTTTATTTTCTCAATCTACGATGTAATTGAATTTTAACTACTGGCTTGTCCTCCTTATAAAGTATTGAAACCATTACATATTCAAAGACTCCATTACAAACACTTAGAAATTTGATCAATAGGAACGTCAAATCTGAGCTTTATAAACCGACAATGAACTACATTCACGATTATAAAGAGCACCCAGCAGTCATGGCCGAGTGGTTAAGGCGTCTGATTTGAAGTTAAAAGGGATGTTCCCGCACAGGCTAGAAGTCCGATGACTGCAAAGATTTTGCTTAGATTTGAACAGTTCATATATTATCGCATGCAAAACTTCATTCTGAACTTCTTTCATTTCAATCCGTAAAGAAACTGAACATAAAGGAAAGGGGACACGTTAAAAATTCAAAAATTTTTTGGGAAAAAATCAGCTAAAGGTGTTGTTTTTTCAATTTTTATACAATGTAATTCAATTTCAACTACTAGCTTGCACTTCCCATAAAATATCGAATCCAATACATCTTGAAAGACGTGATCACAAACACTTAGAAATTTGATCAATAGATACGTCAAATCTGATTGTTTAAAATCGCGTTTAACTTCTTTCATTTCAGCACGTAAAGCAACTCAACATAAAAGTAGGGGAAACAAAAACGAGTCGAACATGGTGAAAAGATCAACAAAACGTGTTATTTCTCAAATCTACGATGTAATTGAATTTTAACTACTAGCTTGCCCTCCTCATAAAGAATTGAGACCAATACATATTCAAAGACTTCATCACAAACAATTACAAAATTGATCAAAAGGCCACATAAAATCTGAGATTTGAAATCCGACGTTGAACGATGTTCTCGAGTATACAGAACACCCAGCAGTCATGGCCTAGTGGTTAAGGCGTCTCCCTAGAAATCAGATGGTATCTTCCCGCGCAGGTTCGAATCCTGCTGACTGCAAAAAGATTTATTTAGATTTGAAAAATTCACAAAGTATCACCTACAAAATGCTTGCTTATTCTCAAATTCATTCATTTCAATCCGTAAAGAAAGGCAACCGAAATGATGAAAGAGTCGAAAAAAGTGAACAAAAGAAGAAGAGGTGTTATTTTCTCAATCTACGATGTAATTGAATTTTAACTACTGGCTTGTCCTCCTTATAAAGTATTGAAACCATTACATATTCAAAGACTCCATTACAAACACTTAGAAATTTGATCAATAGGAACGTCAAATCTGAGCTTTATAAACCGACAATGAACTACATTCACGATTATAAAGAGCACCCAGCAGTCATGGCCGAGTAGTTAAGGCGTCTGACTTGAAATCAAAAGGGATGTTCCCGCACAGGCTAGAACTTTGCTGACTGCGAAGATTTTTGCTTAAATTTGAAGAGTTCAAGTCTTATCACATACAGATCTTGCATATTTGTATGACAAAATGCTTGCTTACAAAATGCTTGCTTATTCTCAATTTCATTAATTTCAATCCGTAAAGAAAGTCATCCTAAATGATGGAAGAGTCGAAAAAAAGTGAAAAAAGAACAAATCGTTTTACTTTTTCAATCTACGATGTAATTGAATTTTAACTACTAGCTTGTCCTCCTCATAAAATATTGAAACCAGTACTATATTCAAAGATGCGATCACAAACATTTAGAATTTTGATCAATGGATACGTCAAATCTGAGTGTTCAAAATCCTGTTTAACTTCTTTCAATTCAGTCCGTAAAGCAACTCAACATAAAAGTAGGGGAAACAAAAACGAGTCGAACATGGTGAAAAGATCATCAAAACGTGTTATTTCTCGAATCTATGATGTAATTGAATTTTAACTACTAGCTTGCCCTCCTCATAAAGAATTGAAACCAATACATATTCAAAGGCTCTATCACAAACAATTACAAATTTGATCAATAGACATCATAAAATCTGAGATTTGAAAAACCGACGTTGAGCGACATTCTCGATTATTCAGTTCACCAGCAATCATTGCTGAGTGGTTAAGGCGTCTGACTAGAAGTCAGATGGGAGCTTCCCGCGCAGGTTCGAATCCTGCTGCTTACGAAAAGATTTATTTATATTACAAAAGTTACCAACTTATCACTTACAAAATGCTTGCATATTCTCAATTTCATTCACTTCAATTCGTAAAGAAAGTCAACCGCAATGATGAAAGAGTCCAAAAAAGTGAAAAAAAGAGCGAAACGTGTTAATTTTTCAATCTACGATGTAATTGAATTTTTACTACTAGCTTGCCCTCCTCATAAATTTTTGAAACCAATACATGTTCAAAGACTTTATCACAAACAATTAGATATTTGATCAATAGGAACGTCAAATCTGAGATTTTTGAACCGAAAAAGAACGCCATTCTCGATTAGACAGAGCAGCCACCAGTCATGGCCGAGTGGTTAAGGCGTCTGATTTGAAATCAAAAGGGATGTTCCCGCACAGGCTAGAATTCTGATGACTGCACTGATTTTTGCTTAGATTTTAACAGTTCAAATCTTATCACATACAAAATTTACATATTCTCAACTTCATTCATTTAAATCCGTAAAGAAACTCAACATAAAGGAAAGGGGACACGTGAAAAATTCGAAAAATTTTTTGGGAAAAAATCAGCTAAACGAGTTATTTTTTCAATCTTTATACAATGTAATTGAATTTCAACTATTAGCTTGCCCTCCTCATAAAATATTGAATCCAATACATCTTCAAAGACGTGATCACAAACGTATAGAAATTTGATCAATAGATACGTCAAATCTGAGTGTTTGAAATCATGTTTAACTTCTTTCAATTCAGTCCGTAAAGCAACTCAACATAAAAGAAGGGAAAACAAAAACGAGTCGAACATGGTGAAAAGATCAACAAAACGTGATATTTCTTAAATCTACGATGTAATTGAATTTTAACTACTAGCTTGCACTCCTCATAAAGTGTTGAAACCAATACATATTCAAAGACTCCATCACAAACTATTAGAAATTTGATCAATAGACAACATAAAATCTGAGACTTGAAAACCGACGTTGAACGACGTTCTCGATTTCACAGAGCACAAGCAGTCATGGCCGAGTGGTTAAGGCGTCTAATTAGACACAAGAGAGGATCTTCCCTCGCAGGTTCGAATCCTGCTAACTGCGAAAACATTTATTTAGATCAGAAAAGTTCACAACTTATCACTTACAAAATGCTTGCTTATTCTCAACTTCATTCATTTAAATCCGTAAAGAAGCTCAACATGAAGGAAAGGGGACACGTGAAAAATTCGAAAAAAATTATGGGAAAAAAATCAGCAAAACGTGTTGTTTTTTCAATCTTTATACAATGCAAATGAATTTCAATTACTAGCGTGCTCTCCTCATAAAATATTGAATCCAAAGTATTGAAACCAGTACTATATTCAAAGACGTGATAACAAACATTCAGAACTTTGATCAATAGATACGTCATATCTGAGTGTTTAAATTCGTATTTAACTTCTTTCACTTCAGTCCGTAAAGCAACTCAACAAAAAGGAAGGGGGCACAAAAACGAGTCAAAATTGGTGACAAAATAAAAAAACGTGCTATTTCTTAACTCTTCGATAAACTTGAAATTCAACTACAAACTTGTCCTCCTCATAAAAAATTGAATCCAATACATCTCCAAAAATTCGAGCACAAACATTTAGAACTCTGATCAATAGGCCAAATAAAATCTGAGATTTGAAAACAGACGTTGAACGAAAATCTGGATAACTCCGAGCACCAGCAGTCATGGCCGAGTGGTTAAGGCGTCTGACTAGAAATCAGATGGGATCTTCCCGCGCAGGTTCGAATCCTGCAGACTGCGAAGATTCACAAGATATCAATAACAAGTTCTTGCAAATTCTCAATTTTTTTCTTTCACTCCTTAAAAAAAAACTTAAAAGAAGAAGGACACATGAAAGATTCGGAAAAGGTTGGAAAAAATCAACAAAACGTTTTATTTTTAAATCTTTACACAATGTAATTGAATTTCAAATCTAGGCTTGTCCTCCTCCTAAAATATCGAAACCAACACATCTTCAATTTTTGAAACCAATACATGTTCAAAGACTTTATCACCAACAATTAGATATTTGATCAATAGGAACGTCAAATCTGAGATTTTTGAACCGAAAAAGAACGCCATTCTCGATTAGACAGAGCAGCCACCAGTCATGGCCGAGTGGTTAAGGCGTCTGATTTGAAATCAAAAGGGATGTTCCCGCACAGGCTAGAATTCTGATGACTGCACTGATTTTTGCTTAGATTTTAACAGTTCAAATCTTATCACATACAAAATTTACATATTCTCAACTTCATTCATTTAAATCCGTAAAGAAACTCAACATAAAGGAAAGGGGACACGTGAAAAATTCGAAAAATTTTTTGGGAAAAAATCAGCTAAACGAGTTATTTTTTCAATCTTTATACAATGTAATTGAATTTCAACTATTAGCTTGCCCTCCTCATAAAATATTGAATCCAATACATCTTCAAAGACGTGATCACAAACGTATAGAAATTTGATCAATAGATACGTCAAATCTGAGTGTTTGAAATCATGTTTAACTTCTTTCAATTCAGTCCGTAAAGCAACTCAACATAAAAGAAGGGAAAACAAAAACGAGTCGAACATGGTGAAAAGATCAACAAAACGTGATATTTCTTAAATCTACGATGTAATTGAATTTTAACTACTAGCTTGCACTCCTCATAAAGTGTTGAAACCAATACATATTCAAAGACTCCATCACAAACTATTAGAAATTTGATCAATAGACAACATAAAATCTGAGACTTGAAAACCGACGTTGAACGACGTTCTCGATTTCACAGAGCACAAGCAGTCATGGCCGAGTGGTTAAGGCGTCTAATTAGACACAAGAGAGGATCTTCCCTCGCAGGTTCGAATCCTGCTAACTGCGAAAACATTTATTTAGATCAGAAAAGTTCACAACTTATCACTTACAAAATGCTTGCTTATTCTCAACTTCATTCATTTAAATCCGTAAAGAAGCTCAACATGAAGGAAAGGGGACACGTGAAAAATTCGAAAAAAATTATGGGAAAAAAATCAGCAAAACGTGTTGTTTTTTCAATCTTTATACAATGCAAATGAATTTCAATTACTAGCGTGCTCTCCTCATAAAATATTGAATCCAAAGTATTGAAACCAGTACTATATTCAAAGACGTGATAACAAACATTCAGAACTTTGATCAATAGATACGTCATATCTGAGTGTTTAAATTCGTATTTAACTTCTTTCACTTCAGTCCGTAAAGCAACTCAACAAAAAGGAAGGGGGCACAAAAACGAGTCAAAATTGGTGACAAAATAAAAAAACGTGCTATTTCTTAACTCTTCGATAAACTTGAAATTCAACTACAAACTTGTCCTCCTCATAAAAAATTGAATCCAATACATCTCCAAAAATTCGAGCACAAACATTTAGAACTCTGATCAATAGGCCAAATAAAATCTGAGATTTGAAAACAGACGTTGAACGAAAATCTGGATAACTCCGAGCACCAGCAGTCATGGCCGAGTGGTTAAGGCGTCTGACTAGAAATCAGATGGGATCTTCCCGCGCAGGTTCGAATCCTGCAGACTGCGAAGATTCACAAGATATCAATAACAAGTTCTTGCAAATTCTCAATTTTTTTCTTTCACTCCTTAAAAAAAAACTTAAAAGAAGAAGGACACATGAAAGATTCGGAAAAGGTGGGAAAAAATCAACAAAACGTTTTATTTTTAAATCTTTACACAATGTAATTGAATTTCAAATCTAGGCTTGTCCTCCTCCTAAAATATCGAAACCAACAAATCTTCAAAGATTTAATCACAAACTTTTAGAAATTTGCTTAAAAGATACGTCAAATTTGAGTTTTTCAATCTTTATAGAATGCGAAAACTTTGGTTTCGATTTGAACAGTTCACAAATTATCACATAAAAACCTTGCATATTCTCAACTTCATTCATTTCACTACGTAAAGAAACTCATTATAAAAGAAAGGGGACACATAAAAAATTCGGAAAACTTTGGAAAAATCTTTTTAAATCTTTACACAATATAAAAGAATTTCAACTCTAAGCTTGTCGTCCTCCTATTAAAATATCGAAACCAACAAATCTTCAAAGATTTAATCACAAACTTTTAGAAACTTGCTTAACAGATACGTCAAATTTGAGTTTTTGAAATCGACGTTCAACGACATTCTTGAGTAACCGCAAGATGCAGCAGTCATGGTCGAGTGGTTAAAGCGTCTGACTTGAAATCAGATGGGGTGTTCACACGAAGGTTCCAATCCTGCTGACTGCGAAGATTTTTGTTTAGATTTGCACAGTTCACAAAGTATCACATACAAATCTTGCACATTCTCAACTGCATTCGTTTGACTCCGTAAAGTAATTCAACACAAAAGAAAAGGGACACTTGAACGACATGGAAAAACTATGGAAAAAAGTCAACAAAACGTGTTTTATATTTATGTAGTTCAGAAAAGTTCACAATTTATCACTTACAAAATGTTTGCATATTCTCAAATTCATTCATTTCAATCCGTAAAGAAAGTCAACCGAAATGATGAAAGAGTGGAAAAAATTGAAAAAAAAAGAACAAAACATGTTATTTTTTCAATCTACGATGTAATTGAATTTTAACTAATAGCTTGCCCTCCTTTTAAATAATTGCAAACAACACATATTCAACGACTCAATCACAAACATTTAGAATATTGATCAATACGAACGTCAAATCTGAGTTTTATATACCGACGATGAACGACATTCTCGATTATACAGAGCACCCAGCATTCATGGCCGAGTGGTTAAGGCGTCTGACTTGAAATCAAAAGGGATGTTCCCGCACAGGCTAGAATTCTGATGACTGCAAAGATTTTGCTTTGATTTGAACAGTTCAAATCTTATCACATACAAAACCTACATATTCTGAACTTCATTCATTTAAATCCGTAAAGAAACTCAGCATAAAGGAGAGGAGGCACAGGAAAAATTCGAAAAAAATTTTGGGAAAAATTCAGCAAAAATATTGAAACCAATCTATCTCCAAAGATTCGATCACAAACAATTAGAACTCTGATCAATAGGCCACATAAAATCTGAGATTTGAAAACCGACAATGAACGATGATCTCGATTATACAGAGCACCAGCAGTCATGGCCGAGTGGTTAAGGCGTTTGACTAGAAATCAGATGGGACCTTCCCGCGCAGGTTCGAATCCTGCTGACAGCGAAAATATTTTATTACATATGAATAGTTATCACTACTTATCACTTACAAAATGCTGGCATATTCTCACTTTCATTCAATTCAATCCGTAAAGAAAATCAACAGAAATAATGGGCGATAGATGAGTCGAAAAAAGTGAAAAAAAGAACAAAACGTGCTATTTTTTCAATCTACGATGTAATTGAATTTCAACTACTAGCTTTCCCTCCTCACGAAGTATTGAATCCAGTACTATATTCAAAGACGTGATCACAAACATTTAGAAATTTGATCAATAGATACGTCAGATCTGAGTGTTTAAAATCGTGTTTAATTTCTTTCAATTCAGTCCGTAAAGCAACTCAACATAAAAGTAGGAGGACACAAAAACGAGTCGAAAATGGTGAAAAAATCAACAAAACGTGTTATTTTTTATACGTACGTTGCAATTGAATTTTAACTACTAGCTTGCCCTCCTCATAATGTATTGAAACCAATCTATAAATTAATCGCGTGAACACATAAGGCGGCATCCTATTTATTAAATGCATGACAGATTATAAGGCACCGTGTTTAACGGAAGGCGAAAATGCATGTTTAAGAGGCCTCTGAGGAGCATTATTTAAGAACTATCGAAGAGCATGTTTAAGATCTCTCGCGCAGCATGGTTAAGAGGGCAGATTGCGAGAGGTCAATGACCGCAAAAATTGCTCTCGTAAAAGGTCAATTTTCGAAAAAGCGCTGACTGCAAGCGAGCCATTGACCAAAAACCAAAAAGAATCAATGACCAATAATCCAGCTGCCAAAAGGTTCACGCGCCGCACAAAAAAAGGATGCAAGAAAAGTCTTTCACCAAAAAGATGTCAATTTGAAATAGATCCAAAAAGAGGGTATTGCTATTTTCGGCCCTTATTTGATTTCTTTTTATTTCGTCGACAATATGTTAGTTGCGAACATATGAGGTTAAACTACTCTATTTAATCTCTCTCAAACGATCTTTGTGGCATTTATTTTAGTCCTGTTGGTCATTTTTTATGCGATTTTTCTTTTGACCGACTTTTTGTCCTCAAAAACAGGATAAACAGGTAGCCGGGCGTTAAGTTCTCTTAGAACCTCTCAGATCACTAATCTCAAAGAATAAAAATTCAAAGAAACTAATTTGCAGACTTGTACTTATGGTGTGGAGGGCGGTTCTTAGAATATGACTCCCCGCACATAGGCCCTTCTCACTCCCCCCAAAACCCACCCCTGCACATCGTTCAGGCCGTAAGGGTCCCGTGCAGCCAAAGACCCCCTCCCACCGTCCCCCACTATTGTCCCAATCCCTCCCCCCATTTTTGGTCACCTGGTGCGTCCCGCTGTGCTCACCTCACGCCCCTTCAATTAAGCTGAAACTAGCCGTACTAAACCATGGCTGGCTGCTGACGAAGTCAACCGGTCGTTTGAGAGCAATTCGCTCGACGTTTTTCGGCAATTTCTTTTTTTTAATAGCCGCCCTCATCTTCTAAGCCAGCTATTATAGCGCTATTTTTTTTTACTTCGTCGAATAAAAAAATGCTTCGCTTTACAACATTTTGCCGCTTTTTCAACATTTTGCGTGAAATCTTTTTGACTTCTCTCGGCGAGTTTATCTCTTCTCTAATTCTGCTAAAAGTGATTTTGAACATCAGTTGCTCAGCAAAGCAATTCAAAATGAACAGATTCAGCATATAAAGTTAAAGTCAGAAGTAGAAACGGGATAAACCCATAAAGCCCAATTTTAGATGCCCGCTATTTGAACGTCGTTCCTATAAGTTTTAGTTACCATCTCTAATGCTTATTGGTTTTGATAATAGCCCCTGTAGCCTCTCTCTAAGAAACAGAAGTACGTTATGTTCAACTACGAAATGCCATCAAAATAAATCGGACTTAAAAAATGTTTTTGTACAAAATTTTTTTTTCAATAACTTTCATTCTTTCAATCCCAATCATGCTTATTGGAATCAACGGCGGCTATTTTCCGGCAATCTGCCGGGTATGTTTTATTTTGAGAAGAATTGTCAACAAATCTCTGTGAGTATCAAAGATAGATTTGAATATTTCAAATTATTAGGTTAAGGAGATAGCACTTTAAGAATGTGTTTAATAATGTATTCATTTTTTGTTTTGTCAATCCCAATCGCTGTTATAGTAATCAATCGCGGCTTTTACAACAATAAAGCTACTGGGAAGGCCGTAGTTTAATGTTAAAAGGTCATTTAGGAGTTTTTGAGCCCAAAATATTTTTGGTGTTTTTTCGGCATTTTTCGAAATTTTTGGTGGGCCAAAATTGAGGCTGGTTAAAGTTCATAAAAGTCTTTCGGAAGACATAAGTACTTTTCATGATCATTTTGAAAGCTATCTGTTTGGAACTCTAAACAAAAACACGCAAATTTATACTAATTACTTTTTTGCAATTTCAGGTTTTTTTAATAGTTTTTGTCATTTGTTGAGTTAAGGTGTTAAGGAACCTGCTCTAGGGTTTGATAAAAGATTATTGCAACGTTTCCAGTGGCAATGGAATGATTTTCAAAGTTTTAACATCAGAAGTTCTAGCATTGTTCTTACAAAACTCGCAATTTTTATTTAATTTTCTCTATCTATTTTTAGGTTTCTCCAGCCTCAAGAGCCAAAGATCCTCCTCAATGGTTTGATAATAGATTGCTGCACTGTTTCTGGATGTAATGGAATGTTTTCCAATATTTTAACATTGCAAATGATTAACAGCGCTCCTGTCCACACATGTTTTAATATCCCTTAAACATTCAGTATGGTGTTTTCTATGTATTTTTAAAAAGTTCAATGACCGAAAAGCTGTATTTTCCAAAAGAGTGAATGACCGAAAAGCTAACTATGCCATGACGGTCATTGAACGAAAGACTATCATTGACCGAAAAGCTGCGTGTGCCAAAAGGGGCAATGAATGAATAGCCTAGGATGCAAAAACAGGTCGATGACCGAAAAGTTGTCAATACAAAAAGAGTCGATGACCAAAAAACTGATTACACAAAAAAGTTCAGGAATGAGAAATACTGATGCATCGCAGATAACGACAGAAAGATTCTCTACGTAAAGGTTTTTACCGAAATAAAATTGAATATGGAAAATGCTCTTCAAAATATTTTGTTCCGATTCTTTTATTAGGCGCTATTATTTTGGCGCTCTTTTTTTAATTTTCGCCTTAGTTTTTCAGCGCGTTTTTCGTTTCACATCAAGATTGACTCCTGAATTACCTCCCTCTCTGTTTCAACTGAATGGATTTTTTTGATTTACTCATTGAATCACGTAATGTAGTTTTTTTCTCTCTTCTCACTTTTTCTCTCTTTCTTATATGTCTTCCGTCTCTTTCTTTTCTGCCTTCCTTTTCTCTCTTTCTTGTCTGTCGTGTTTCTCTTTTTTTTCATCTCTTGTTTTTCTGTCTTTCTGTTCTATGTTTCTTTTAACATTCCTCTTTTACTTTCTCATATCTTTCCTCTTTCTTTTCTCGCTTTTGTTCTCTTTTTTCCTCTGTTTCGTTTCTCTCTTTTATCTATTTCGTTTCTCTCTTTATTTTTTCTGTCTTTTTTCTCTTCTCTTGCTTTTCTCTTCCTTCACTCTTGCTTTTCTCTTCTTCTTGATTTTCTTTCTCTTCGCTCTTTTTCTGCTTTTTCTTTCTGTCTTTAGTTTCTCTATTTCTTTACTCTCTTTAAATTCTCTCTTCTTTTCCCTTTCCTTTCTGTATCATTTTCTCTTTTGCTTTTAACTTCCTTTTGTCTTTGTTTTCTGTCGTTCTCTCTTGTTTTCTCTTTCTTTTCTGTCTTTCGTTTCTGCGTTTTCTTTCGCTTTTGTTTCTTTTCTATCTTTCCCGTTTTTTTCTTACTTTTCTCTTTATTTGCGGTCTTTTTTTTCTCTATCTTTTTCGTTTCTCTATTTCGTTCCTCTTTAATTCGTTTTTTTGTTTCATTTCCTCTCTTTCTTTGCTCACCTCTTTTTTTGCTTCTCTTTTCTTCTTTTCTATTTTTTCTCCCTTTCTTTCATCTGTTCTGTCTATTTCTCTTTCTTTTCTCTCTTTACTCTCTTCTTTTTCTTTTCTTTTTTCTTTTTTTCTTGCGTTTTTCACTTCTTTTGTCTTTTTAATCTTTTCTTTCCTTCTTCCATGTCTACTTTTTCTCTGTTTCTTCTCTCTTTCTTTCTTCTTATTGTGTGTTTTTCAGAAGCTCCTAATCTTGATATGTTTTAGCGCTCCTTAAACATGCAGCCTACCTTATTTCATGCGTTACGCATTGCCACATGGTATGACATGTGGAAATTCGTTATTTGTCTTAACACAAGTCTTAGCGCACCTTAAATAAGAACCCCTATGGCTGTTAGACGAGGGGCATGTGTTTGTGCCCGAGGTGGTACGAGGAAAGGTGAGTTATTGAAACTCCTTTTTTGAAGAATATTCTTATGATGCTTTTGCGGGCCTGCTAGTGTTTTATAGGCATCACTGATCAGCAAGTTTTAACAATACTACCGAAGAGCACGATTAAGCGGTTGCCTAATTGGGGTTAACGACCGAAAAAGTGTGCTTTAAGGTCATTAACCTCTTCATGTTTCTAAAAGGTCTTTGACCGAAAAATGTTGCAAAAAGGTCATTGACCGAAAAGAGTTGCCAAAAGGTCATTGACCCAAAATGTTGCTAAGAGATTGTTTCATCTACCGAAAAATGCTTTGCGAAAAAGCGTGTTACCAGAATTTTTGAAAAAGACAATAATCGGTGTTG
Organism: Convolutriloba macropyga; assembly: GCF_964194025.1. Lineage (NCBI taxonomy): Eukaryota > Metazoa > Xenacoelomorpha > Acoela > Convolutidae > Convolutriloba > Convolutriloba macropyga. Next base: position 7,149,623 of record NC_134479.1, on the reverse strand, counting down.
CAATAAACAAAAACAATAGTGTCGAAAAAATCATTGGCCAATTAGTTTTTCAAAAAGGGGTCTGTGACCAAAAATTTCATTAGAATACGGTCTGTGAACGATAAGTTCTGATAGTGAAAAGGTCATTTTTCGAAATGGTGTCACGAGAAAGAGGTCTTTATGATTGAAAAAAAAAACATTTATTTGTGAAGGAAAAGTCACTCACCGAAAACGCCATGGATTGAAATTTGGATAATCGAAATTTGGTTTGTCAAAGTTTCACTGTACGGAAGTTTTTTCAATACAGACGAATTCAACGAAAAAAATTTGCCGATGCAAGAACCAAAGTTAGGTGCCAAAAATACATATGACAAAACTGAAGTCCTGAAATAAATACAAAGTTTTTAGCATAGTAGAGGACTTTTTATATTAAGGGCTGTCACTAATAAATTATTGCATACAAAACTTGATAAGTATAGAATCTTCCTTCTTTAATTTTTTCGAAGAAAATTTTGTTGGTGGCATTAGCCAGCACTTTAACTCAGTTCTGTGTTTGTTGACTTCTTAAAAGCAATCGCAAAAGCTTGCCAACGATTACTTTTTATCAGCACATTCCTCGTCCTGGGCACATCCATCGTGTTCTCATTAGCACATTCAACCTGTATATGAGAACCGGAATTCATTGTTTCGCCCACGATCTCTTTTCTCTTCGTTTGAACTGTTGTAACTCTCCCTCTCTTCAATTTCTTCCTCTATCTATTTTTTCTGTTGTTCGATACTCTGTTTTTTCTGCTCAAGTTTTCTCTAACTGTGATATTTTTGCAATAATTTTTTTGCTTTTTTGAGCCTGCTCACGATCTCGCTCTTCTTGTACTTTCTCTCATGATTGCATCTTCTTTCTTTTTGGTGTCCCATTTTCCTTCATTCTGTCGTTTTAGTTTTTTCTTGCGTTCTTTCTCTTGCTCACTTTCACTTTTCCCCCTTCTCTGTCTTTCTCTTTTCTGGTGTTTTTACTAACCTCTTTCCTTTTTAATTGTGTTTTTGATTCGATTTTTTGTGTCCTATTGTTTTTCTTACGGTGGGTTCCTGATGTTATGATTTTTGTTGCATTGTGTTCTTTCTTTTCTTTCTTCTGTCGTCAATTTCCATTTTTCGTTTTCTTTTTCTCGTTAATTCCTTTTTGGCTCCCGTTGGATTTCTTCCGGACTCTTGTTTTGTTCGGTTTTCCTTCACTGCTTTCAACCTTCTTTTGTTCTGTCTTTTCGGTTTTTTCCGTATTTTAACCTATTTGCTCTCCACTCATTATATATTTCTGCTGCTATCGATCTTTCTCTTTCTCTCCCTCTATACACCTCATTCTATCTGTTTTGATTTTTAATGCTCTGTGAGAGTCTTCATTTTTTGTTAGTGTGTCCAAAGTAGTTTTGCAAATAGTTCATTGAAACTTTCGCATGTACACCAGTTATCACGAATAAGTTTTCAATAGAATATCAATAGTTAAAGTTTCAAAATAAGATGCGTTCAGATAGCCTCTACGGACCTGCTAGTACTTATTAAAGGACTCCATCACAAACAATTAGAAATTTTATCACTAGGCCACATAACTTCTGAGTTTTAAAAACCGACGTTGAACGACGTTCACGATTATACCGAGCACCAGCTGTCATGTCCGAGTGCTTAAGGCGTCTGACAAGAAATCAGATGGCATCTTCCTGTCGTCTGGCAAATCAGATGGAAAAAATCAGCTAAACGAGTTATTTTTTCAATCTTTATACAATGTAATTGAATTTCAACTATTAGCTTGCCCTCCTCATAAAATATTGAATCCAATACATCTTCAAAGACGTGATCACAAACGTATAGAAATTTGATCAATAGATACGTCAAATCTGAGTGTTTGAAATCATGTTTAACTTCTTTCAATTCAGTCCGTAAAGCAACTCAACATAAAAGAAGGGAAAACAAAAACGAGTCGAACATGGTGAAAAGATCAACAAAACGTGATATTTCTTAAATCTACGATGTAATTAATTCTTAACTACTAGCTTGCCCTCCTCATAAAGTATTGAAACCAGTACTATATTCAAAGACGTGATCACAAACATTTAGAATTTTGATCAATGGATACGTCAAATCTGAGTGTTTAAAATCGTGTTTAACTTCTCTCAATTCAGTCCGTAATGCAACTCAACATAAAAGAAGGCGGCACAACAAAGAGTCGAAAATGATAAAAAAAATTTTAAAAAAAGGTGTTATTTCTTAACTCTTCGATGTACTTGAAATTCAACTACTAACTTGTCATCCTCCTAAAATATAGAAACCAATAGATTTCCAAAGATTCGATCAAAAACAATTAGAACTCTGATCAATAGGCCACATAAAATCTGAGATTTGAATACCAACGTTGAATGACGTTCTCGATTATAAAGAGCACCAGCAGTCTTGGCCGAGTGGTTAAGGCGTCGGACTAGAAATCAGATGGGATCTTCCCGCGCAGGTTCGAATCCTGCTGACTGCGAAAACATTTAATTAGATATGAATAGTTCACAACTTATCACTTACAAAATGCTTGCATATTCTCAATTTCATTCATTTCAATCCATAAAGAAAGTCACCCGAAATGATGAAAGAGTCGAAAAAATGTGAAAAAAAGAACAAAACGTGTTATTTTTTCAATCTACGATGTAATTGAATTTTAACTACTAGCTTGTCCTCCTCATAAAGTATTGAAACCAGTACATATTCAAAGAGTCATCACAAACACTTAGACATTTGATCAATAGGAACGTCAAATCTTAGTTTTATAAACCGACAATGAATGACATTCCCGATTGTACAGAACACCCAGCAGTCATGGCCGAGTGGATAAGGCGTCTGACTTGAAATCAAAAGGAATGTTCCAGCACAGGCTACAATTCTGATGACTGCAAAGATTTTTGTTTAGATTTGAACAGTTCAAATCTTATCACATACAAAAATTTCATATTCTGAACTTCAGTCATTTAAATGTGTAAGAAAGTCAACATAAAGGAAAGTGGACACGTGAAAAATTCGAAAAAAATTTTGGGAAAAAATCAGCAAAACGTGTTGTTTTTTCAATCTTTATACAATGTAATTGAATTTCAACTACTAGCTTGCTCTTCTCATAAAATATTGAATCCAAAGTATTGAAACCAGTACTATATTCAAAGACGTGATCACAAACATTTAGAAATTTGATCAATAGATACGTCAAAGCCGAATGTTTAAAATCGTGTTTAACTTCTTTTAATACAGTCCGTAAAGAACTCAACATAAAAGAAGGGGGCACAAAAACGAGTCGAAAAATGGTGAAAAAACAAAAAAAAGTGTTATTTCTTAACTCTTCGATCTTCTTGAAATTCAACTACTAACTTGTCCTCCTCCTAAAATATTGAATCCGATATATCTCCAAAGATTCGATCACAAACAATTAGAACTCTGATCAATAGGGCACATAAAATCTGAGATTTAAAAACCGACGCGGAACGACGTTCACGATTACACCGAGCACCAGCAGTCATGGCCGAGTGGTTAAGGCGTCTGACTAGAAATCAGATGTGATCTTCCCGCGCAGGTTCGAATCCTGCTGACTGCGAAAACAATTATTTAGATATGAAAAGTTCACAGCTTTTCACTGACAAAATGCTGGCATATTCTCACTTTCATTTATTTCAATTCATATAGAAAGTCAACAGAAATAATGGGGGATAGATGAGTCGAAAAAATTGAAAAAAAAAGAACAAAACGTGTTATTTTTTCAATCTACGATGTAATTGACTTTTAACTACTAGCTTGCCCTCCTCATAAAATATTGAAACCAGTACTATATTCAAAGTCGTGATCACAAACATTTAGAATTTTGGTCAATGGTTACGTCAAATCTGAGTGTTTAAAATCGTGTTTAACTTCTTTCAGTTCGGTCGGTAAAGCAACTCAACATAAAATTAGGGGGACACAAAAACGAGTCAAAAATGGTGAGAAAATTAACAAAACGTGTTATTTCTTAAATCTACGATGTAATTGAGTTTTTGATCATTAGGCCACATAAAATCTGACTCTTAAAAACCGACGCTGAACGACGTTCACGATTACACCGAGCACCAGCAGTCATGTCCGAGTGGTTAAAGCGTGTGACTAGAAATCAGATGGGGTCTTCCCGCGAAGGTTCGAATCCTGCTCACTGCGAAAACATTTATTTAGATTTGAAAATTTCACAAATTATCACTTACAAAATGCTTGCATATTCGCAATTTCATTCATTTCAATCCATAAAGAAAGTCACCCGAAATGATGAAAGAGTCGAAGAAATGTGAAAAAAAAAGAACAAAACGTGTTACTTTTTCAATCTACCATATAATTGAATTTTAACTACTAGCTTGTCCTCCTCATAAAGTGTTGAAACCAATACATATTCAAAGAGTCATCACAAACACTTAGTCATTATATCAATAGGAACGTCAAATCTGAGTTTTATAAACCGAAAATGAACGATATTCCCGACTGTACAGAGCACCCAGCAGTCATGGCCGGGTGGTTAAGGCATCTGACTTGAAATCAAAAGGAATGTTCCCGCACAGGCTACAATTCTGATGACTGCGAAGATTTTTGTTTAGATTTGAACAGTTCAAATCTTATCACATACAAAACTTTCATATTCTGAACTTCATTCAGTTAAATCCGTAAAGAAAGTCAACATAAAAGAAATGGGACACGTGAAAAATTCGAAAAAAATATTTTGGAAAAAACTCAGCAAAACGTGATGTTTTTCAAGCTTTATACAAAAAAATTGAATTTCAACTACTAGATTGCTCTGCTCATAAAATTTTGAATCCAATACATCTTCAAAGAAGTGATCACAAACATTTAGAATTTTGATCAATAGATACGTCAAAGCCGAATGTTTAAAATCGTGTTTAACTTCTTTCAATTCAGTCCGTAATGCAACTCAACAAAAGAGAAGGGGGCACAAAAACGAGTCGAAAATGATAAAAAAAATATAAAAACGTGTTATTTCTTAACTCTTCGATGCACTTGAAATTCAACTACTAACTTGTCCTCCTCCTAAATTTTTGAAACCAATACATCTCCAAAGAACCGATCACAAACAATTAGAACACTGATCAATAGGCCTCATAAAATCTGAGATTTGAAAACCGACGTTGAACGACGTTCTCGATTATAAAGAGCACCAGCAGTCATGGCTGAGTGGTTAAGGCGTCTGACTAGAAATCAGATGTGATCTTCCCGCGCAGGTTCGAATCCTGCTGACTGCGAAAACATTTATTCAGATATGAAAAGTTCACAGCTTATCACTTACAAAATGCTGGCATAATCTCACTTTCATTCATTTCAATCCGTAAAGAAAGTCACCCGAAATGATGAAAGAGTTGGAAAAATGTGAAAAAAAGAACAAAACGTGTTATTTTTTCAATCTAAGATGTAATTGAATTTCAACTACTAGCTTTCCCTCCTCACAAAGTATTGAAACCAGTACTATATTCAAAGACGTGATCACAAACATTTAGAAATTTGATCAATAGATATGTCAGATCTGAGTGTTTAAAATCCTGTTTAACTTCTTTCAATTCAGTCCGTAAAGCAATTCAACATAAAAGTAGGGGGACACAAAAACGAGTCGGAAATGGTGAGAAAATCAACAAAACGTGTAATTTCTGAAATCTACGATGTAATTGAATTTTAACTACTAGCCTGCCCTCCTCATAAAATATTGAAACCAATTCATATTCAAAGAGTCATCACAAACACTAAGACATTTGATCAATAGGAACGTCAAATCTTACTTTTTTAAACCGACAATGAACGATATTCCCGACTGTACAGAGCACCCAGCAGTCATGGCCGGGTGGTTAAGGCATCTGACTTGAAATCAAAAGGAATGTTCCCGCACAGGCTACAATTCTGATGACTGCAATGATTTTTGCTTAGATTTGAACAGTTCAAATCTTATCACATACAAATCTTACATATTCTCAACTTCATTCATTTAAATCCGTAAAGAAACTCAACATAAAGGAAAGGGGACACGTGAAAAACTCGAAAAAAAAATTGGGAAAAAATCAGCTAAACGTGTTATTTTTTCAATCTTTATACAATGTAATTGAAATTTCAACTATTAGCTCGCCCTCCTCATAAAGTATCGAAACCAGTATTATTTTCAAAGACGTTATCACAAACATTTTGAAATTTTATCAATAGATACGTCAAAGCTGAATGTTTAAAATTGTGTTTAACTTCTCTCAATTCAGTCCGTAATGCAACTCAACATAAAAGAAGGCGGCACAACAACGAGTCGAAAATGATAAAAAAATTTAAAAAAAACGTGTTATTTCTTAACTCTTCGATGTACTTGAAATTCAACTACTAACTTGTCATCCTCCTAATATATAGAAACCAATAGATTTCCAAAGATTCGATCAAAAACAATTAGAACTCTGATCAATAGGCCACATAAAACCTGAGTTTTAAAAACCGACGTTGAACGACGTTCACGACTACACCGAGCACCAGCAGTTATGTCCGAGTGAATAAGGCGTCTGACTAGAAATCAGATGGGATCTTCCCGCGCAGGTTCGAATCCTGCTCACTGCGAAAACATTTATTTAAATATGAAAAGTTCACAGCTTATCACCTACAAAATCCTGGCATATTCTCACTTTCATTCATTACAATTCGCATAGAAAGTCAACAGAAATAATGGGGGATATATGCGTCGAAAAAATTGAAAAAGAAATAACAAAACGTGTTAATTTTTCAATCTACGAAGTAATTGATTTTTAACTACTAGCTTGCCCTCCTCATAAAGTATCGAAACCAGTATTATTTTCAAAGACGTGATCACAAACATTTAGAATTTTGATCAATGGATACGTCAAATCTGAGTGTTTGAAATCGTGTTTAACTTCTTTCAGTTCAGTCCGTAAAGCAACTCAACATAAAAGTAGGGGGACACAAAAACGAGTCGAAAATGGTGAGAAAATCAACACAACATGTTATTTCTTAAATCTATTAAATCTACGATGTAATTGAATTTTAACTACTAGCTTGCCTCCTCATCCTATATTTTATTTGTATGACATTATAAGGTACCATGGTTAATGAAAGGCGAAAAAGCATGTTTAAGAGCTCTCGAAGAGCATGTTTAAGAGCTCTCATGCAGCATGGTTAAGAATATATCACGAGAGGTCAATGACTGAAAAAAAATCTATTAAAAGGTCAATGTTCGAAAAAGAGCAGATAGAAAGAGTCATTGACCGAATTCTGAAATGAGCCAATGATTGCGCAACATGGAGTGCCAATGCGCCCAACGCTGTCAGAAATGCAAGAGAAGTCAGTCACCGAAAAATCGCAGAGGCAAATTATTTCAGTAGGAAAAGGATGCAAAAAGTTTCAAATCGTTAGCCCAAAAAGCCCAATTTTTCATTTCTCTCCCCTTAATTGATAGCTGCGATCGTGATAGCTGAGCGCAGCTACTACTGGCCTTCTCTTGATTTTAAATTTTGTCTTCAAGAGTTTTGTTGCAATCAGTTGGGGGTACACTCATTCTAGCATCTATCTATATATTAATTCTAACTCAAAATGCTGTACCACCATGTTCCTCAAATTTTTTAACGGTCCTTAAACATGCAGTCTAGCGTAATGCATGCTGTTTGAGACGCGCTAAATTTAAATTACCATTGTTCAATTTTTGCACTCATAAACTGTGCCGCATAGCGAAAACACTCCAGGCAATTAGCCACTAACCAAAAATTTGCTCATTAGAAAGATCAATTGGCGTGAGCAATAGGCATCAAAATCGAAGAGGATAAGAGCAATGACTCTCCTGCGAGGTGCATTTGTTCACGTCTAATTAAAGGTGCGAATAGACGCATAATTATCTGGACCACAAATTTGAGAAGCTGACTTTGTGTTTTTTGTTCTTTTTCGTTCCTTTTCGTTTTTTCCTCTCTTTCCTTCCAATCTTTCCCTTTCTGCAACTTTCTTGTCTTTTCCTTCTTTCTCTTTATTTTTTCATTCCTCCTCTCTTTTTCGTCTTCTCCTCCATTTTTTTGTTTTCTCTTGCTTTTTCTTTTCTCTCTTTATTTTCGCTTTTTTCATTTTACTTGTCTTTCTTATCTGCCTTTTTTCTCTTTTTGTGCTTGCGTTTTCGTTGCTTAAATTAATACATACGTTTTCAGACGCGCTGTACTGCCTTAATTGGTGCTCATAAAGCAAGCCGGAACTCAAAAACAAGCAGCCTAATCTGACCAAAATTGTGCTGATATGGAAATGGTTTGATAATTTAGACGTAGGCGATAGGCATCGGTAGCGTAAGAGTTAAGACCAGTTGTTGTTAATAGTGGCAGGGTCTCGAGTTTGAGTATTGGCCGAGAAACACTGGTATATTTCTTGTTAAAAATTGGCAAGTCGTTGCTTTCTTTCTCTTTCTCTCTCTCTCTTTCTCTCGCTCTCTTATCAAATATAGGCTCTTATTTTGTGCAGGCTTTTGCGCTCATAGAGCATGACGCACTGCAAAACAATCGATCCCAATTGCCGATTACCAAAAGTTTGCTGATATAGAAATGTGTCTTATGAGTTTTTTGTGTCATGCGTTCTTCTTCGCTCCTTTTGGTTTTTCTTTTCTTTTTTCTTCTCCTTTTTCTTGTCTTTCTCTTTCTTGTAATATTTAAGCACTTTATCTGGCCATGTTTTGCGCTCATTGAGCAAGTCGCATATAAAAAACAAGCCACTCAGAAAGCCGTTGAACAAAAAACTGCAGATGTTGAAAGAGCAACACAAATGCCATAGGCGTCGGCAGCGTAAGTTATCAGACCTATGACTGCTAATTAAGGGACATAAGATCGCACCCAAGTTGGTGCGAAAAATGGCTATTATTTCGTTGGCACTAAAACGAAAAGGGTGAATTGTTGTTTTTCATCCTTTTCTATCTATCCTTCTTTTTCTTTCCGTTTAATTTAATAAATCTTCCTCTGTTAAAGTGCTTTTCTTTTCTATCTATTCATTCTTTTAAATGTAAGTCGCTCCTATACTCACTTGCTCAAAGTGTCCTAAAAGCTGTAACTGAGCGTTACACATTCGCTGTGAGACGCGCTATACCACCATAATTAAACTTCTATTATTCAAATATTTTTGCCTAAAAAATGCCGCGCCGAAACGCCATTGACTAAAATTTGGCTGCATATAGAAAGAGCAATCGACAAAACTGAAATGCATTGGTAGCGTAAGGGACAAGACCAATGGCTGTAAGGCGAGGGGCATTATTTCGTGTCCGAGCTGTTGCGGACCCACTGTTTTCGCAAAATTAGTAATTTTTACTTTTCACCCTTTACTGTGTTTTTGGTTCCCTCTGTCATCCATTCTCGGTACTCCTCTTTTATCTTCCTGTGTTATACCTGTTCTATCGTTATAATTGTTCTATATATTTTAATTATATTTAGTTAGTGCTATCAAACTATGTATAAGTTCCTAATCTTTGCGTATTTTATGGCTTCTTAAACACGAAACCTAGCTTAGTACATGCGTTTTGAGCAGCACTAAGCAACGATCGAGAAGTTCGTTATCTGCAATTTCATAGCGCTCCTTAAATACACCAAAGCCAAAATGGTCGCTTAATAAAAAGTTGCTGCTAAATAGTAATGGAGGCAAAGGATACGCTTCGGTAGCGTAAGCGGTAAGAGCTGTTGCTGTTAAACGAAGGGCATGGGTTCCAGCATGAGTTATTACGAAACAGAAAACCTGAATTCCTTTAAACCTGTCAGGATATGATTTTGTTATGTTTTTGCGGGCCTGCTAGTAAAATATTGAAACCAATATATCTCCAAAGATGCGGTCACAAACAATTAGAACTCTGATCAATAGGCCACATAAAATCTGAGTTTCCAAAACCGACGTTGAACGATGTTCTCAATTATAACGAGCACCAGCAGTCATGGCTGAGTGGTTAAGGCGTCTGACTAGAAATCAGATGGGATCTTCCCGCGCAGGTTCGAATCCTGCTGACTGCGAAAACATTTATTTAGATATGAAATGTTCACAGCTTATCACTTACAAAATGCTGGCATATTCTCACTTTCATTCATTTCAATCCGTAAAGAAAGTCACCCGAAATGATGAAAGAGTCGGAAAAATGTGAAAAAAAACAAAACGTGTTATTTTTTCAATCTACGATATAATTTAATTTTAACTACTAGCTTGTCCTCCTCATAAAGTATTGAAACCAATACATATTCAAAGAGTCATCACAAACACTTAGACATTTGATCAATAGGAACATCAAATCTGAGTTTTATACACCGACAATGAACGATATTCCCGATTGTACAGAGCACCCAGCAGTCATGGCCGAGTGGTTAAGGCGTCTTACTTGAAATCAAAAGGGATGTTCCAGCACAGGCTAGAATTCTGATGACTGCGAAGATCTTTGCTTAGATTTGAACAGTTCAAATCTTATCACATACAAAACTTTCATATTCTGAACTTCATTCAGTTAAACCCGTAAAGAAAGTCAACATAAAAGAAACGGGACACGTGAAAAATTCGAAAAAATATTTTAGGAAAAACTCAGCAAAGCGTGTTGTTTTTTCACTCTTTATACAATATAATTGAATTTAAACTACTAGCTTGCTCTCCTCATAAAATATTGAATCCAGTACATCTTAGATTTGAATACCGACGTTCAACGACGTTCTAGATTATAAAGAGCACCAGCAGTCATGGCCGAGTGGTTAAGGCGTCTGACTAGAAATCAGATGGGATCTTCCCGCGCAGGTTCGAATCCTGCTGACTGCGAAAATATTTTTTTAGATATGAAAAGTTCACAGCTTATCACCTACAAAATCCTGGCATCTTCTCACTTTCATTCATTGCAATTCGTATAGAAAGTCAACAGAAATAATGGGGGATAGATGCTTCGAAAAAATTGAAAAAAAAAAGAACAAAATGTGTTATTTTTTCAATCTACGAAGTAATTAATTTTTAACTACTAGCTTGCCCTTCTCATAAAGTATTGAAACCAGTACTATTTTCAAAGTCGTGATCACAAACATTTAGAATTTTGGTCAATGGTTACGTCAAATCTGAGTGTTTAAAATCGTGTTTAACTTCTTTCAGTTCGGTCGGTAAAGCAACTCAACATAAAATTAGGGGGACACAAAAACGAGTCAAAAATGGTGAGAAAATTAACAAAACGTGTTATTTCTTAAATCTACGATGTAATTGAGTTTTTGATCATTAGGCCACATAAAATCTGACTCTTAAAAACCGACGCTGAACGACGTTCACGATTACACCGAGCACCAGCAGTCATGTCCGAGTGGTTAAAGCGTGTGACTAGAAATCAGATGGGGTCTTCCCGCGAAGGTTCGAATCCTGCTCACTGCGAAAACATTTATTTAGATTTGAAAATTTCACAACTTATCACTTACAAAATGCTTGCATATTCTCAATTTCATTCATTTCAATCCGTAAAGAAAGTCACCCAAAATGATGAAAGAGTCGAAAAAAAAGTGAAACAAGAACAAAACGCGTTATCTTTTCCATCTACGATGTAATTGATTCTTAACTACTAGCTTGCCCTCCTCATAAAGTATTGAAACCAGTACTATATTCAAAGACGTGATCACAAACATTTAGAATTTTGATCAATGGATACGTCAAATCTGAGTGTTTAAAATCGTGTTTAACTTCTCTCAATTCAGTCCGTAATGCAACTCAACATAAAAGAAGGCGGCACAACAACGAGTCGAAAATGATAAAAAAATTTAAAAAAACGTGTTATTTCTTAACTCTTCGATGTACTTGAAATTCAACTACTAACTTGTCATCCTCCTAATATATAGAAACCAATAGATTTCCAAAGATTCGATCAAAAACAATTAGAACTCTGATCAATAGGCCACATAAAATCTGAGATTTGAATACCGACGTTGAATGACGTTCTCGATTATAAAGAGCACCAGCAGTCTTGGCCGAGTGGTTAAGGCGTCGGACTAGAAATAAGATGGGATCTTCCCGCGCAGGTTCGAATCCTGCTGACTGCATAAACATTTATTTAGATATGAAAAGTTCACAGCTTATCACCTAAAAAATCGTGGCATATTCTCACTTTCATTCATTACAATTCGTATAGAAAGTCAACAAAAATAATGGGGGATAGATGCGTCGAAAAAATTGAAAAAAAGAACAAAACGTGTTATTTTTTCAATCTACGAAGTAATTGATTTTTAACTAATAGCTTGCCCTTCTCATAAAGTATTGAAACCAGTACTAATTTCAAAGACGGGATCACAAACATTTAGAATTTTGATCAATGGATACGTCAAATCTGATTGTTTAAAATCGTGTTTAACTTCTTTCAGTTCAGTCCGTAAAGCAACTCAACATAAAAGTAGGGGGACACAAAAACGAGTCAAAAATGGTGAGAAAATCAACAAAACGTGTTATTTCTTAAATCTACGATGTAATTGAATTTTAACTACTAGCTTGCCCTCCTCATAAAGTATTGAAACAATTACATATTCAAAGACTCCATCGCAAACAATTAGAAATTTGATCAATAGGCCACATAAAATCTGACTTTTAAAAACCGACGCTGATCGACTTTCACAATTATACCGAGAACCAGCAGTCATGTCCGAGTGGTTAAGGCGAGTGACTAGAAATCAGATGGGATCTTCCCGCGAAGCTTCGAATCCTGCTCACTGCGAAAACATTTATTTAGATTTGAAAATTTCACAACTTATCATTTACAAAATGCTTGCATATTCTCAATTTCATTCATTTCAATCCGTAAAGAAAGTCACCCGAAATGATGAAAGAGTCGAAAAAAGTGAAAAAAAGAACAAAACATGTTATCTTTTCAATCTACGATGTAATTGATTCTTAACTACTAGCTTGCCCTCCTCATAAAGTATTGAAACCAGTACTATATTCAAAGACGTGATCACAAACATTTAGAATTTTGATCAATGGATACGTCAAATCTGAGTGTTTAAAGTCGTGTTTAACTTCTCTCAATTCAGTCCGTAATGCAACTCAGCATAAAAGAAGGGGGCACAAAAACGAGTCGAAAATGATAAAAAAAAATAAAAAAACGTGTTATTTCTTAACTCTTCGATGTACTTGAAATTCAACTACTAACTTGTCATCCTCCTAAAATATAGAAACCAATACATTTCCAAAGATTCGATCACAAACAATTAGAACTCTGATCAATAGGCCACATAAAACCTGAGTTTTAAAAACCGACGCGGAACGACGTTCACGATTACACCGAGCACCAGCAGTCATGGCCGAGTGGTTAAGGCGTCTGACTAGAAATCAGATGTGATCTTCCCGCGCAGGTTCGAATCCTGCTGACTGCGAAAACAATTATTTAGATATGAAAAGTTCACAGCTTTTCACTGACAAAATGCTGGCATATTCTCACTTTCATTTATTTCAATTCATATAGAAAGTCAACAGAAATAATGGGGGATAGATGAGTCGAAAAAATTGAAAAAAAAAGAACAAAACGTGTTATTTTTTCAATCTACGATGTAATTGACTTTTAACTACTAGCTTGCCCTCCTCATAAAATATTGAAACCAGTACTATATTCAAAGACGTGTTCACAAACATTTAGACTTTTGATCAATGGATACGTCAAATCTGAGTGTTCAAAATCCTGTTTAACTTCTTTCAATTCAGTCCGTAAAGCAATTCAACATAAAAGTAGGGTAACACAAAAACAAGTCGAAAATGGTGATCAAATCAACAAAACGTGTAATTTCTTAAATCCACGATGTAATTGAATTTTAAATACTAGCCTGCCATCCTCATAAAGTATTGAAACCAATACATATTCAAAGACTCCATCACAAACAATTAGAAATTTGATCAAAAGGCCACATAAAACCTGAGTTTTAAAAACCGACGTTGAACCACGTTCACGATTACACCGAGCACCAGGAGTTATGTCTGAGTGGTTAAGGCGTGTGACTAGAAATCAGATGGGTTCTTCCCGCGATGGTTCGAATCCTGCTGACTTCGAAAACATTTATTTAGATTTGAAAATTTCACAACTTATTACTTACAAAATGCTTGCTTATTCTCAATTTCATTCATTTGAATCCGTAAAGAAAGTCACCCGAAATGATGGAAGATTCGAAAAAAAGTCAAAAAAAGAACAAAACGTTATATTTTTTCAATTTACGATGTGATTGAATTTTAACTACTAGCTTGTCCTCCTCTTAAAGTATCGAAACCAATACATTTTCAAAGAGTCATCACAAACACTTAGACATTTGATCAATAGGAACGTCAAATCTTAGTTTTATAAACAAACAATGAACAACATTCCCGATTGTACAGAGCACCCAGCAGTCATGGCCGAGTAGTTAGGGCGTCTGACTTGAAATCAAAACGGATGTTCCCGCACAGGCTAGAACTTTGCTGACTGCGAAGATTTTTGCTTAAATTTGAAGAGTTCAAGTCTTATCACATACAAATCTTGCATATTTGTATGACAAAATGCTTGCTTATTCTCAATTTCATTCATTTCAATCCGTAAAGAAAGTCATCCTAAATGATGGAAGAGTCGAAAAGAAGTGAAAAAAGAACAAAACGTTTTACTTTTTCAATCTACGATGTAATTGAATTTTAACTACTAGCTTGTCCTCCTCATAAAATATTGAAACCAGTACTATATTCAAAGATGTGATCACAAACATTTAGAATTTTGATCAATGGATACGTCAAATCTGAGTGTTCAAAATCTTGTTTTACTTCTTTCAATTCAGTCCGTAAAGCAATTCAACATAAAAGTAGGGGGACACAAAAACGAGTCGAAAATGGTGATAAAATCAACAAAACGTGTAATTTCTTAAATCCACGATGTAATTGAATTTTAACTACTAGCTTGTCCTCCTCTTAAAGTATCGAAACCAATACATATTCAAAGAGTCATCACAAACACTTGGACATTTGATCAATAGGAACGTCAAATCTGAGTTTTATAAACAAACCTTGAACAACATTCCCGATTGTACAGAGCACCCAGCAGTCAGGGCCGAGTGGTTAAGGCGTCTGACTTGAAATCAAAAGGGATGTTCCCGCACAGGCTAGAATTCTGCTGACTGCGAAGATTTTTGCTTAAATTTGAACAGTTCAAGTCTTATCACATACAAATCTTGCATATTTTCAACTTCATTCATTTCAATCCGTTAAGAAACTCAACATAAAAGAAAGGGGACACGTGAAAAATACGGAAAATTTTTGGGAAAAAAATCAACAAAACGTGTTATTTTTTCAATCTTTATACAATGTAATTGAATTTTATCCACTAGCTTGCCCTCCTCATAAAGTATTGAAACCAATACATATTCAAAGACTCCATCACAAACAATTAGAAATTTGACCAATAGGCCACATAAAATCTGAGATTTGAAAACCGACGATGAGCCACGTTCACGATTATACCACTGACCAGCAATCATCGCCGGGTGGTTAAGGCGTGTGACTAGAAATCAAATGGGTTCTTGCCTTGCAGGTTCGAATCCTGCTGACTGCGAAATTATTTATTTATATTTGAAAATTTCACAACTTATCACTTACAAAATGCTTGCATATTCTCAATTTCATTCATTTCAGTCCGTAGAGAAAGTCACCCGAAATGATGGGAGAGTCAAAAAATGTGAAAAAGAACAAAACGTGTTATTTTTTCGATCTACGATGTAACTTAGCTTTAACTACTAGCTTGTCCTCCTCATAAATTATTGAAACCAATATATATTAAAAGACTCATCACAAACACTTAGAAATTTGATCAATAGGAACGTCAAATCTGAGTTTTATAAACCGACAATGAACGACATTCTCGATTATTTAGAGCACCAGCAGTCATGGCCGAGTGGTTAAGGCGTCTGACTAGAAATCAGATGGTATCTTCCCGCGCAGGTTCGAATCCTGCTGACTGCGATGATTTTTGTTTAGATTTGATCAGTTCAAAATTTATCACATACATTTTTTTGCATATTTTCAATTGCATTCATTTCACTCATTTCACACTTAAAAAGGTCAACATAAAAAAAGGAGACAGAAGAAAGATTCCGAAAAAGTTTCGAAAAAAATCAACAAAACGTGTTATTTTTCAATCATTATACAATTTAACTGAAATCCACTTACTAGCCTATCCTCCGCCTAAATTATTGAACCCAATACATCGCCAAGGACTTGATCAAAAACATTAAGAAATTTGATCAATAGGTACGTCAAATCTGATTTTGTAAAACCAAGGTTGAACGACATTCTCGATTATACCGATTACCCATTAGTCATGGCCGATTGGTAAAAGTGTGTGACATGAAATCAGTTGGCAAGTTCCCGCAATCGTAAATCAATTAGTCACATCATATGTGAGTATTTCAAACCGACGTTGAACAATTTTCGCCATTATAAAGATCACCCAGCAGTGATGGTCATGTGTTTAGGGCTTCTGACTAAAAATCGGATGGGATGTTCACGCGCATTTCGAATCCTGTCGAATGCAAAGATATTTGTTTAGCTTTGAATTGTTCACAACATATCACATACAAATTCTCATTTTCTTTGCTTTCACTCCATAACTAAACATAAAAGAGAGGGTACACATGAAGAAGTCGGCAAAAAGTTGGGAAAAAACCATCAACAAACGTGTTGTTTTTACCGTTTTTAAGATAAAATTCAATTTCAAAAACAACCTCCTCTTAAAACAGTGAAACCGATACGTCTTCTAAGGCTCGATCGCAAACATTTTTGATTTTGATCAATCAGTCACATTAAATCTGAGTTTTCAAAACCGACGTTGAACGACCTTCTCGATTATACCGATCACCAATCAGTCATGGTCGATTGGTAAAAGCGTCTGACATGAAAGTAAATGAGGTGTTCCCACGCAGTTCGAATCCTGCTTATAGGGAAGTGTTTTTATTAAGATTTGAATTATTCACAACTTATCACAAACAAAATCTTTCATATTGTCAAATTCTTTGATTTCAATCAGAAAAGAAACTCAACATAGGGGACAGGGGGCAAATGAAATAGTCGGAAAATGATGGAAAAACAATCAACAAAACGTGTTATTTTTCCATCTTTATACAATTTAACTGAAATCCACCTACTAGACTGCTCTCCTCATAAAATACTAAATCCAATACATCTTCAAAGACGTGATCACAAAGATTTAGATATTTAATCAATAGATACGTCAAATCTGGGCGTTTGAAATCGTGTTTAACTTATTTCAATTCAGTCCGTAATGCAACTCAACATATAAGAAGGGGGCGCAAAAACGAGTCGAAAATGATGAAAAAAAACGTGTTATTTCTTAACTCTTCGATGTACTTGAAATTCAACTACTAACTTGTCCTCCTCCTAAAATACTGAAACCACTACATCTCCAAATATTCGATCGCAAACATTTAGAAGTTTGATCGATACGCCACATCAAACCTGAGTTTTGAAAACCGACGTTGAAGAACGTTCTCGATTATACCGAGCTCCCAGCAATCATGGCCGAGCTGTTAGGGCGTCTGACTAGAAATGAGATGTGATGTTATCTCGCAGGTTTGAATACTGCTGACTGCGAAGAGATTTCTTTAGATTTGAAAAGTTCACAACTAATCACTTAAAAAATCTTATTCTCAACTTCTTTAATTTCACTACGCAAAAACTCAACTTGAAAGAGGGGAAAAAACTCAACCTGAAAGACGGGGACAAATGGAAAATTCGGAAAATGTTGGAAAAAATCAACAAAACGTGTTATTTTTCAATCATTATACAATTTAACTGAAATCCACTTACTAGCCTGTCCTCCGCCTAAAATATTGAACCCAATACATCGCCAAGGACTCGATCAAAAACATTAAGAAATTTGATCAATAGGTACGTCAAATCTGATTTTGTAAAACCAAGGTTGAACGACATTCTCGATCATACCGATTACCCATTAGTCATGGCCGATTGGTAAAAGTGTGTGACATGAAATCAGTTGGCAAGTTCCCGCAATCGTAAATCAATTAGTCACATCATATGTGAGTATTTCAAATCGACGTTGAACAATTTTCGCCATTATAAAGATCACCCAGCAGTGATAGTCATGTGTTTAGGGCTTCTGACTAAAAATCGGATGGGATGTTCACGCGCATTTCGAATCCTGTCGAATGCAAAGATATTTGTTTAGCTTTGAATTGTTCACAACATATCACATACAAATTCTCATTTTCTTTGCTTTCACTCCATAACTAAACATAAAAGAGAGGGTACACATGAAGAAGTCGGCAAAATGTTGGGAAAAAACCATCAACAAACGTGTTGTTTTTACCGTTTTTAAGATAAAATTCAATTTCAAAAACAACCTCCTCTTAAAACAGTGAAACCGATACATCTTCAAAGGCTCGATCGCAAACATTTTTGATTTTGATCAATCAGTCACTTTAAATCTGAGTTTTCAAAACCGACGTTGAACGACCTTCTCGATTATACCGATCACCCATCAGTCATGGTCGATTGGTAAAAGCGTCTGACATGAAATTAAATGAGGTGTTCCCACGCAGTTCGAATCCTGCTAATAGGGAAGTGTTTTTATTAAGATTTGAATTATTCACAACTTATCACAAACAAAATCTTTCATATTGTCAAATTCTTTGATTTCAATCAGAAAAGAAACTCAACATAGGGGACAGGGGGCAAATGAAATAGTCGGAAAATGATGGAAAAACAATCAACAAAACGTGTTATTTTTCCATCTTTATACAATTTAACTGAAATCCACCTACTAGATTGCTCTCCTCATAAAATACTAAATCCAATACATCTTCAAAGACGTGATCACAAAGATTTAGAAATTTAATCAATAGATACCTCAAATCTGGGCGTTTGAAATCGTGTTTAACTTATTTCAATTCAGTCCGTAATGCAACTCAACATATAAAAAGGGGGCGCAAAAACGAGTCGAAAATGATGAAAAAAAACGTGTTATTTCTTAACTCTTCGATGTACTTGAAATTCAACTACTAACTTGTCCTCCTCCTAAAATACTGAAACCACTACATCTCCAAATATTCGATCGCAAACATTTAGAAGTTTGATCGATACGCCACATCAAACCTGAGTTTTGAAAACCGACGTTGAAGAACGTTCTCGATTATACCGAGCTCCCAGCAATCATGGCCGAGCTGTTAGGGCGTCTGACTAGAAATGAGATGTGATGTTATCTCGCAGGTTTGAATACTGCTGACTGCGAAGAGATTTCTTTAGATTTGAAAAGTTCACAACTAATCACTTAAAAAATCTTATTCTCAACTTCTTTAATTTCACTACGCAAAAACTCAACTTGAAAGAGGGGAAAAAACTCAACCTGAAAGACGGGGACAAATGGAAAATTCGGAAAATGTTGGAAAAAATCAACAAAACGTGTTACTTTTTCAATTTAAGTTCTAATTGAATTTCACCTACTAGCTTGCCCTCGTCCTAAAATATTAAAATCAATACAAATTCAATGAACCGATCACAATTATTTACAACATTGATCAATAGGTACGTCAAATCTGAGTTTTAAAAACCAACATTGAACGAACTTCTCGATTAGACAGAGCATGCACTAGTCATGGTCGAGTGTTTAGGGCGTGTGACTTGAAATCAAAAGGGATGTTCCCGCGCAGATTCGAATCCTGCTGACTGCGACAACTTTGTTTAGATTTGATCAGTTCAAAAATTATCACATACATTTCTTTGCATATTTTTAATTGCATTAATTTCACTCATTTCACACGTAAAAAAAGTCAACATAAAAGAAAGACTCGGGACAGAAGAAAGATTTGGAAAAAGTTTCGAAACAAATCAACAAAACGTGTTATTTTTCAATCATTATACAATTTAACTGAAATCCACTTACTAGCCTGTCCTCCGCCTAAAATATTGAACCCAATACATCGCCAAGGACTCGATCAAAAACATTAAGAAATTTGATCAATAGGTACATCAAATCTGATTTTGTAAAACCAAGGTTGAACGACATTGTCGATTATACCGATTACCCATTAGTCATGGCCGATTGGTAGAAGTGTGTGACATGAAATCAGATGGCAAATTCCCTTGATCGTAAATCAATTAGTCAAATCAAATGTGACTATTTCAAACCGACATTGAACAGTTTTCGCCATTATAAAGATCACCCAGCAATGATGGCCATGTGTTTAAGGCTTCTGACTAAAATTCAGATGGGATGTTCACGCGCATTTCGAATCTTGCCGACTGCAAAGATATTTGTTTAGCTTTGAATTGTTCACAACATATCACATATAAATTCTCATTTTCTTTGCTTTCACTCCATAACTAAACATAAATAAGAGGGTACACATATAACAGTCGGCAAAATGTTGGGAAAAACCATCAACAAACGTGTTGTTTTTACAGTTTTTAAGATAAAATTCAATCTCAAAAACCCCCTCCTCTTAAAACATTGAAGCCGATACATCTTCAAAGGCTCGATCGCAAACATTTTGGATTTTGATCAATCAGTCACATTAAATCTGAATTTTCAAAACCGACGTTGAACGACCTTCTCGATTATACCGATCACCCATCAGTCATGGTTGATTGGTAAAAACGTCTGACATGAAATTAAATGAGGTGTTCCCGCGCAGTGCGAATCCTGCTAATAGCGAAGTGTTTTTATTAAGATTTGAATTATTCATAACTTATCACATACAAAATCTTTCACTTTCTCAACTTCTTTTATTTCAATCAGAAAGAAAAGAAACTCAACGTAGGGGACAGAGGCAAATGAAATAGTTGGAAAATGATGGAAAAAAAATCAACAAAACGTGTTATTTTTCAATCATTATACAATTTAACTGAAATCCACTTACTAGCCTGTCCTCCTCCTAAAACATTGAACCCCATACATCGCCAAGGACTCGATCAAAAACATTAAGAAATTTGATCAATAGGTACGTCAAATCTGATTTTGTAAAACCAAGGTTGAACGACATTCTCGATTATACCGATTACCCATTAGTCATGGCCGATTGGTAAAAGTGTGTGACAGGAAATCAGATGGCAAATTCCCGCGATCGTAAATCAATTAGTCAAATCAAATGTGACTATTTCAAACCGACATTGAACAGTTTTCGCCATTATAAAGATCACCCAGCAATGATGGCCATGTGTTTAAGGCTTCTGACTAAAAATCAGATGGGATGTTCACGCGCATTTCGAATCCTGCCGACTGCAAAGATATTTGTTTAGCTTTGAATTGTTCACAACATATCACATACAAATTCTCATTTTCTTTGCTTTCACTCCATAACTAAACAAAAAATAGAGGGTACACATAAAAAAGTCGGCAAAATGTTGGGAAAAAACCATCAACAAACGTGTTGTTTTTACAGTTTTTAAGATAAAATTCAATTTCAAAAACCACCTCCTCTCAAAACATTGAAACTGATACATCTTCAAAGGCTCGATCGCAAACATTTTGGATTTTGATCAATCAGGCACATCAAATCTGAGTTTTTAAAACCAACGTTGAACAAAATTTTCGATTATAGAGATCACTCAGGAGTCATGCCCGAGAGGACAAATGTTGAAAAAAAATCAACAGAACGTCCACGTTTTTTCCCATCTTTATTGGATGTAATTTAGTTTCAACTACCAGCTGGCCCTCCTCCTAAAACATTGAAGCCATTACATCTTCAAAGACTCGATTAAAAACATTCAGAAAATTGGTCAATAAGTCACATCAAATATAAGATTTATGAGTACTATATTCAAAGACGTGATCACAAACATTTAGAAGTTTGATCAATAGATACGTCAAATCTGAGTGTTTAAAAGTGTGTTTAACTTCTTTCAATTCAGTCCGTAAAGCAACTCAACATAAAAGAAACAACGAGTCGAACTTGGTGAAAAAAACGTGTTATTTCTTAACTCTTTGATGTACTTGAAATTCAACTACCAACTTGTCCTCCTCCTAAAATAATGAATCCAATATATCTCCAAAGATTCGATCACAAACGATTAGAACTCTGATCAATAGACCACAGAAAATCTGAGATTTGAAAACGACGTTGAACGACGAACTCGATTATACAGAGCACCAGCAGTCATGGCCGGGTGGTTAAGGCGTGTGACTAGAAATCAGATGGGATCTTCCCGCGCAGGTTCGAATCCTACTGACTGCGAAAACATTCATTTATATTTGAAAATTTCACAACTTATCACTTACAAAATGCTTGCATATTCTCAATTTCATTCATTTTATTCCGTAAAGAAAGTCACCCGAAATGATGGGAGAGTCAAAAAATGTGAAAAAAAGACCAAAACGTGTTATTTTTTCAATCTACGATGTAATTTAGCTTTAACTACTAGCTTGTCTTCCTAATAAATTATTGAAACCAATACATTTTCAAAGAGTCATAACAAACACTTAGAAATTTGATCAATAGGAACGTCAAATCTGAGTTTTATAAACCGACAAGGAACGACATTCTCGACTATACAGACCACCCAGCAGTCACGGCCGAGTGGTTAAGGCGTCTGACTTGAAATCAAACGGGATGTTCCCGCACAGGCTAGATTTCTGATGATTGCAAACATTTTTGCTTAGATTTGAACAGTTCAAATCTTATCACATACAAATCTTACATATTCTCAACTTCATTCATTTAAATCCGTAAAGAAACTCAACATAAAGGAAAGGGGACACGTGAAAAACTCGAAAAAAAAATTGGGAAAAAATCAGAAAAACGTGTTGTTTTTTCAATTTTTATACAATGCAGTTGAATTTCAACTACTAGCTCGCTCTCCTCATAAAATATTGAATCCAATACATCTTCAAAGACGTGATCACAAACAATTAGAAAATTGATCAATAGATACGTCAAATCTGAGTGTTTAAAATTGTGTTTAACTTCTTTCAATTCAGTCCGTAAAGCAACTCAACATAAAAGAAGGGGGCACAAAAACGAGTCGAAAATGGTGAAAAAATGAAAAAAAAAACGTGCTATTTCTTAACTCTCCGATTTACCTGAATTTCAACTACTAACTTGTCCTCCTCCTAAAATATTGAAAGCAATACATCTCCAAAAAAGAACAGAATGTGTTAATTTTTCAATCTACGATGTAATTGAATATTAACTACCAGTTTGCCCTCCTCAAAAAGTATTGAAACCAATGCATATTTAAAGACTCCATCACAAACACTCAGATGGAATCTTCCCGCAAAGGTTCGAATCCTGCTGACCGCCAAAAGATGCATTTAGATTTGCAAAGTTCACAACTTATTACTTACAAAATGCTTGCATATTCTCACTTTCATTCATTTCAATCCGTAAAGAAAGTCACCCGAAATGATGAAAGAGTCGGAAAAATGTGAAAAAAAAACAAAACGTGTTATTTTTTCAATCTACGATGTAACTTAGCTTTAACTACTAGCTTGTCCTCCTCATAAATTATTGAAACCAATATATATTAAAAGAGTCATCACAAACACTTAGAAATTTGATCAATAGGTACGTCAAACTTGAGTTTTATAAACCGACAATTAACGACATTCTCGATTATTTAGAGCAACAGCAGTCATGGCCGAGTCACGTTAAGGCGTCTGACTATAAAACAGATTTGTTTCTTCAAGCGCAGGTTCGAATCCTGCTGACTGCGCAAAGGTTTATTTAGATTTGAAAAGTTTACAACTTACCACTTACAAAATTCTTCCAAATTCTCACTTTCAATCATTTCAATCCGTAAAGAAATTCAACAAATAATGAGGGATAGATGAAAGAGTAAAAAAAGTGAAAAGAACAAAACGTCTTATGTTTTCAATCTACGATATAATTGAATTTTAACTAATAGCTTGCCCTCCTCCTAAAATATTGAAACCGATACAAATTCAATGAGCCGATCACAATTATTTACAACATTGATCAATAGGTACGTCAAATCTGAGTTTTAAAAACCAACATTGAACGAACTTCTCGATTAGACAGAGCATGCACTAGTCATGGTCGAGTGTTTAGGGCGTGTGACTTGAAATCAAAAGGGATGTTCCCGCGCAGAGTCGAATCCTGCTGACTGCGACAATTTTTGTTTAGATTTGATCAGTTCAAAATTTATCACATACATTTTTTTGCATATTTTCAATTGCATTCATTTCACTCATTTCACACGTAAAAAAAATCAACATAAAAGAAAGGGGACAGAAGAAAGATTCGGAAAAAGTTTCGAAAAAAATCAACAAAACGTGTTATTTTTCAATTATTATACAATTTAACTGAAATCCACCTAGTAGCTTGTCCTCCTCCTAAAATATTGAACCCCATACATCGCCAAGGACTCGATCAAAAACATTAAGAAATTTGATCAATAGGTACATCAAACCTGATTTTGTAAAACCAAGGTTGAACGACATTGTCGATTATACCGATTACCCATTAGTCATGGCCGATTGGTAGAAGTGTGTGACATGAAATCAGATGGCAAATTCCCTTGATCGTAAATCAATTAGTCACATCAAATGTGACTATTTCAAACCGACATTGAACAATTTTCGCCATTATAAAGATCACCCAGCAATGATGGCCATGTGTTTAAGGCTTCTGACTAAAATTCAGATGGGATGTTCACGCGCATTTCGAATCTTGCCGACTGCAAAGATATTTGTTTAGCTTTGAATTGTTCACAACATATCACATATAAATTCTCATTTTCTTTGCTTTCACTCCATAACTAAACATAAAATAGAGGGTACACATAAAAAAGTCGGCAAAATGTTGGGAAAAAACCATCAACAAATGTGTTGTTTTTACAGTTTTTAAGATAAAATTCAATTTCAAAAACCACCTCCTCTTAAAACATTGAAACCGATACATCTTCAAAGACTCGATCGCAAACATTTTGGATTTTGATCAATCAGTCACAATAAATCCGAGTTTTCAAAACCGACGTTGAACGACCTTCTCGATTATACCGATCACCCATCAGTCATGGTCGATTGGTAAAAGCGTCTGACATGAAATTAAATGAGGTGTTCCCACGCAGTTCGGATCCTGCTAATAGCGAAGTGTTTTTATTAAGATTTGAATTATTCATAACTTATCACATACAAAATCTTTCACTTTCTCAACTTCTTTTATTTCAATCAGAAAGAAAAGAAACTCAACATAGGGGACAGAGGCAAATGAAATAGTTGGAAAATGATGGAAAAACAATCAACAAAACGTGTTATTTTTCAATCATTATACAATTTAACTAAAATCCACCTAATAGATTGCTCTACTCATAAAATATTGAATCCAATACATCTTCAAAGACGTGATCACAAACATTTATAATTTTGATCAATAGATACGTCAAATCTGAGTGTTTAAAATCGTGTTTAACTTCTTTCAATTCAGTCCGTAATGCAACTCAACATAAAAGAAGGGGGCACAAAAACGAGTCGAAAATGATGAAAAAAAAACGTGTTATTTCTTAACTCTTCGATGTACTTGAAACTCAACTACTAACTTGTCCTCCTCCTAAAATACTGAAACCAATACATCTCCAAAGATTCGATTGCAAACATTTAGAAGTTTGATCGATACGCCACATCAAACCTGAGTTTTGAAAACCGACGTTGAAGAACGTTCTCGATTATATCGAGCTCCCATTAGTCATGGCCGAGCTGTTAGGACGTCTGACTAGAAATGAGATGTGATGTTACCGCGCAGGTTCGAATACTGCTGACTGCGAAATGATTTGTTTAGATTTGAAAAGTTCACAACTTATCACTTAAAAAATCTTATTCTCAACTTCTTTCATTTCGCTCCGAAAAAACTCAACTTGAAAGACGGGGACAATTGGAAGATTCGGAAAATGTCGGAAAAAATTAACAAAACGTTTTACTTTTTCAATTTAAGTTGTAATTGAATTTCAACTACTAGCTTGCCCTCGTCCTAAAATATTAAAACCAATACAAATTCAATGAACCGATCACAAATATTTAGAAAATTGATTAATGAGTACGTCAAATCTGAGTTTTAAAAACGAACATTGAACGACCTTCTCGATTATACAGCGCACCCACTAGTCCTGGTTGAGTGTTTAGGGCGTGTGACTTGAAATCAAAAGGGATGTTCCCGCGCAGATTCGAATCCTGCTGACTGCAAAGATATTTGTTTAGCTTTGAATTGTTCACAACATATCACATACAAATTCTCATTTTCTTTGCTTTCACTCCATAACTAAACATAAATAAGAGGGTACACATATAACAGTCGGCAAAATGTTGGGAAAAAACCATCAACAAACGTGTTGTTTTTACAGTTTTTAAGATAAAATTCAATCTCAAAAACCACCTCCTCTTAAAACATTGAAGCCGATACATCTTCAAAGGCTCGATCGCAAACATTTTGGATTTTGATCAATCAGTCACATTAAATCTGAGTTTTCAAAACCGACGTTGAACGACCTTCTCGATTATACCGATCACCCATCAGTCATGGTTGATTGGTAAAAACGTCTGACATGAAATTAAATGAGGTGTTCCCGCGCAGTGCGAATCCTGCTAATAGCGAAGTGTTTTTATTAAGATTTGAATTATTCACAACTTATCACATACAAAATCTTTCATATTCTCAACTTCTTTGATTTCAATCGGAAAAAAAACTCAACATAGGAGACAGGGGGCAAATGAAATAGTCGGAAAATGATGGAAAAACAATCAACAAAACATGTTATTTTTAAAATCATCCTATGATGTAATTCAATTTCAACTAGCAGTTAGCCTTCCTCCTAAAATATTGATAACAATAGATCTTCAAAGATTCGATCAGATGTTGGGAAAAAAACCATCAACAAACGTGTTGTTTTTACAGTTTTTAAGATAAAATTCAATTTCAAAAACCACCTCCTCTCAAAACATTGAAACCGATACATCTTCAAAGGCTCGATCGCAAACATTTTGGATTTTGATCAATCAGTCACATCAAATCTGAGGTTTTAAAACCAACGTTGAACAAAATTTTCGATTATAGAGATCACTCAGGAGTCATGCCCGAGAAGAAAAATGTTGAAAAAAATCAACAGAACGTCCATCTTTTTTCCCATCTTTATAGGATGTAATTCAGTTTCAATTACTAGCTGGCCCTCCTCCTAAAACATTGAAGCCATTACATCTTCAAAGACTCTATTAAAAACATTCAGAAATTTGGTCAATAAGTCACATCAAATACGAGATTTTAAAACCGACGTTCAACACAGTTCTCGATTTAAAACAGAAGCCACCAGTCATCGCCGATTGGTTAATGCACGTGACTAGTAATCAGATTTGATCTTCACATGCAGGTTCTAATACTGCTAACTCCGCTGACCTTTGTTTAGGTTTGACATTCTCCCCTTAACACATACAATTTGTTGTACATTCTCTACTTGATGAGTTGAGGCCTGCTGACTTCGAGATTCAAAGACAACTGTTGGCACGTTCACCCCAGACCACACACAGTTTTCTGCGTCTTTTTTCTTATTTTAACTTTTTCATCTGACATCAGCACACATGGTGGCAAAACACTATTATCAAGAGAGGGAACTTGAAGATTATTAAATTCCAATCAACAGTTTGACCTCCTCTTATGATAAACAAACTAACGCCACTTCAGTCAGGGACACGCTTAAAAACAATTCAAAACGAATTGATCAATCTTGATCAAAATGTGAATGTTTGTAGCCAACTTTGAACCACATGCTCAATTGTCGTTGTTCTAAGATAGAAATAAGATAGAAGTAAGAAAAAATGATCACGCGCCGATTCAAATCCTGCCCACTTGCCTGACTTTTGTTTAGATTTGAACTAATCGTAACTTATCACGTATAATTTTTTGCATATTCTCAACTTCTTTGATTTCACTTCGTAAAGAAACAATATAAATGAGAGGGGACACAAAAAACAATCGAAAAATGTACGCAATAATAGAACAAATATCAAAACGTTTTATTTTTACACTATTTGTATGATATAATTCAATTTCAATCACCAGTACGGTCTCCTATTAAAAAATAGAAAACAGTACATCCTCAAAAACATATTCAAAAATTTTAAGAAATTTAATGGATAAATCAAATAAAATCCGACTTTTTGCGACGTTGATCAATATTCTCGATTACACAGAGAGTACAGCAGTCATGAACGAGTTGTTAAGGAGTCAGACGTGAAATTAGATTTCATCTTCCAATGCAGGTCACAATCCTGTTGACTGAGCAGACTTTCGATTAAATTTGATATTCACCACGCAACATAATTTCTAACTGATTTTTTGAGGCCAACTGACTTCAATATTTTGAAGACAAGTGTTAAGATTTGACAGGTTTACCACTTACCATATACATTTTCCTGTATATTTTTTACTGCTTTTCATTTAACGTTTTAAAAAAATAACAGACAAACTGGCAAAACACTATAATCAAGAGAAAAGAACAAGAAAAGAATTAAATTTCTATCAACAGTATGACCTCCTCCTCCTTCTGACTGCGAAAAACTTTCTTTATGTCTGACCTGTTCGCCAATTATCACATACAAATTCATGAAAATTCTCAACTTCTTTCAATTTCATTTCGTAAGGAAGCATGATATAAAAGAGAGGGAACACATGAAAGCATCGGAGATATGTCTGGAGAAAAAATAAGCGTGTTATTTTTACACTCTTTTAATTATTCAATCACCAGTATCACCTCCTCTTAAAATATAAAAGCAATCCTATATATTAAATTTAGGACATTATTAGAGACCGTTTCAAATGAGAACAAAGAATGCATATTTAACAAACACGAAATACACTTTTAAGGGTCCTCTGAATAACATTTTTTAAGCTTCCGAAGATGCTTCCGACGAGCACGTTTAAAGGGATCATGATGATAAGAGAAAAACTGAATTAGTTTTCAGTAAATTCTGCGTCCTATTGCATTAAATTGCTGTTTAAAAAAGATTTTTTTGTTAAGAACTAGGGAACCTTAGTCAAGTGCCATTTTGACTGGTTTTGGAAGCCGAGGTAGAGGGTTCGAGCCTTCCAGAGTACATAAGGGAGGTGTAAGTTGGTGGAAAGAGACAACGCTTGTTCGGGTTGGTTCTACAATATTGTTTGCAAACGTAGTACGCTTATTAGGAAGATATTTCTCTCTCCATTGTGAAATCTCTGGACAATAATGATGAAACCATTTAAACGAAACCCAGATCTTTCACAACTGACTTTTTCTATCCAATTAGTTTTTTTTGTCCGCATTGCATCATTGCCTAATTAGACCAATGTCGATAACTTTTGCCACAGCAATGTACAAAAAGATTTCAACTACAGGCGAGCATGGAATCGTATATTATTTCATATCCCGACAACTTCTAAAAAGGGAATTTATGAGGAAGAGGAAGGATAGGGACTGGGTGATTCCTTTGCTTGCTGAAACAACAGTTCTCTCACCCTCAATGTTGCACCCAATTCACAGTCTTATTACCCATAAGCACTGAATCATAGAATCACACTCTCAATTTGCATTTTTTTCTCAAGAGCTTATCTAGGCCAGACCACAATGCTATCTCGTAAGGTCTTTCATTAGGTTGCAAAATTTACTTTTGCACAAAACCCATTTTTTGAGGCTTTTAGAGACAACAATTACAACAGACAATTCAATTAGACGAAAATCTTTTCGGGCTATTTTTGGTTAATTACTTAAAAGACTTTAAGAACATGTTTTGGAAATAAATTTTCTCAAGACATATCGAGACACATCGACGAAAACTAGCATGTCCTCAAAAACACGATCAAAAGAATTCACAAATGCGATCAATGAGTCGCATCAAATCTGAATGTTCTCACGATGAAATTACACATTTGAAGGTTGTCTCAAAAAAATTCAGAAATTTGACCAACAAGTCACATTACCACTTATCAAATACAAATCCTTGCATGTTCTCAACATTTTTTGATCTTTAAAACAGAACCATTGTTCAAACAGAAATATTGTTCACAGAGGCAAGGAACATGCTCAAAATAAATTCAGGAAGTTGATCAATAACTTACATCAAATCTGAATGTTTGTAGCTGACAACGAACCACTTCCTCGATTTCGAAAAGCCAAGCAAGCATGGACTATTGGTTAAGGGCCTTTGACGCAAAATCAAATGGGATTTTCTCACGCAGCTTTAAATGCTGCTGACTGCTAACTTTTCAAGAAGTTTTGTTTAGCTTTGGTCTGGTAACATTTTATCACATACAATTTCTTGCATATTCTCGACTTCGTT
The DNA here is from genome assembly GCF_964194025.1 of Convolutriloba macropyga. NCBI lineage: Eukaryota > Metazoa > Xenacoelomorpha > Acoela > Convolutidae > Convolutriloba > Convolutriloba macropyga. The sequence continues at coordinate 7,119,325 of NC_134479.1, read as the reverse complement.
CGATTTCAGTTTGTGAATAAAACCGACATGATGAAAAAAACATCTTACAAGACAGAGGATATGTATATAATATAATTTCAATCGAGGGTATGGTTTGACCTGCTCTTAACATATTCAAACCAATATCGCCTTGGAAAACGCCAAGAAACTCTTCAAAATTTTGATCGAACATCAGATACGTCAATTTTTAATTGTCTGAAACGGGACTTCACCAGCACTCTCAACTTATCAGCTCCAAAATAAGTAATGGTGGAGTCGGCAAAGCAGTTGACTAAAAATCAGATGGCAAGGTTCGAATCTTCAACTGTGAAAGTAGAGATAAGTGTAACCAGAGAAAAGATTAGGTGCACAAATGAGGTATAAATTAGGTGCACTTTTATGTAAATGAAGCACTTTAAAGATAATTTTACTGAAGCTATTTTTTTATGTGTGAACATCTCTGAACAAAAAATTAACATCTATGAATATCATTCAAACTTAACAAAAGAATTAAGTAAAACACTCTTTGAAACTTTTGACGACCTTGTTTACTAAGTATATATATTTTTTTTATTTTTCTGAAACCACTCACAATTGGGTTGCAATTGTAAAAGATAGTGATTAAAAACATAATTGGCGCTAAGAATTATAAAGAATTTATCTGATTACAGAAATGGCTTTTCTGCGCGCCTTAGCATTGTAAAGGTAAATTACCTGAAAAGTTAAGGTAAATTGTGCAAGTAAATTACACCTTAAATTTGGCCTCATCAGTTAAATTGTGCAGATGTAGGAACGCCAAAATACACGCACAGTTCTGGTAAATTTCCCTGAATTTTCAGCTGAAGAATATTTAACTGAATAAGATATATTATTGCTGCAATGCTAATGTTACTCTAAATCGCAAACTTAAGAAAAATAAAGTGATTAATAGAACTTTGTCTTGGTATGAACGGTGTAGTCTAAACCTCAACTGTGGTTCGGAACCTCAACTTGGGTTCTGTGAAACTGACCTTCGAGAGTACTCCTTGACTCCCATCAAGTGTCCATTGACAATAATGTCCTCTAATTCCATCTCTATCTTGTGGGCTATCCCCCCATACACCCCAACTACATTCACCTCCAGTGCCTTGTGACAGCCATAGGGCACATTCGGGTCAGCGCAGATCGTCTTCAGAATGATCTCAATGTCTTTCTCGTCGTCTTCGTAAGTCTAAACCGAAACACACAAAATTAGCAATCCTGTTATAATTATCCAAAAGAGAAGTCAAAGAATATCTATTTGATTTAGCTGAGAAGAACTTTAAGTACAAATCACATCCATATGGATGGACAGTGTTTGAGGGAAATCAAACTCAAGTCCCGTTAGGGACTTACTAAGCTTGGTGAAACAAACTTTAGTGAAATTCATTTATATTATTATATTATATTGGCAAATATAGCATAATTTTGCTACATTATATTATAACTTATTATGATGTGCTCATAAATTCAACAATAGTGAGCTTCGATGCTTTCATGAATAAAACAAAATTTCGAATTTTAAACGCAAGGAAATTTGCTTTTTATTTGGTTGACAAAAAGTGTTGTTACACTTCGCGATTAAACACACGCTACTTCATGAAATTTATGACCAGTTTTTCTTAGAAACGCATTCAAACCAATAAAGACTCAGTCCGTGCTCTTTACACTACGTGTGTAAAAAGCACCTGAATCATTGAGGATATTTTCATACGGAAATCAGAAATCAGCTTATGTCTGATCTACAAAAAGGGAGACGTGAGAATGAACGAAAGTTTCACAGAATCCTATTTGATAAAGTTAGCGAATACATTCGGATAGAGATAATTCTCAATAAAACACAATTTCGATTTCGAAAATAAAGTATCAATAGATGTTTTTTTTTTAATATTTGGTTGAAATTTTACAAATAAACTGTGAAAATAATCAGAAGCCAAATATCATGTTAAAATTTTTTGCCTGAATCTGAGACGACGAATTCTTTAACCAGTTTCAAAATTTGGTCTCATTTAATTTAAAAAATGTATCTCATCGCATAGCAGACAATTTGTCCGACTGAAAAAAAAAATAAAAATTCCATTGGTAGGGTAACTAACAACTCTGGTGATTCTGAACAACTTGAGAAAATCATGTCATTTCTTTTTGTTATATATCGAGGACACTGAAGAAAAAGTACAAGAACGCTTTAATATATTAGTTTGCTGGCCGTTAAAGTTTTCAATGTACCAAAATCTAACTAAGCAAAAAAACACTCACAACAACAACAAAAACGGAAGGTTCAGGAAACAACGTAAGTAACTGACAAAAGCAGGCAAAAAAGGTCTACCTCTCTGCTAGAGAGGAAACAACATTTTTGGAAAAGTCAAAAAGTTGAATTGAATTAAGTTCCTTGAAAACAGTTTACAATTAATAACTATAAACGTTTTCAAGAAGTACGTCAGATAAGCTTTACAGCTCGTTTAGGTGACGTCCCTTTTGAAAAACTCATCAATTATATTTTACTTTCCAGAAAATTAAGAACGAGTTAGTTTGTACCTCAGCCACTAATCAGCCAAAAGTTAATGTAAAAAAAGACTTTCTGTCGAAAAGATAGTTTTTGAAAATTTGATCTACTAAATTTTTGAGCTGCTTTGAATTCATTTTTTGAATTTCAATATCTGAAGGGAAGAGGTAATTCGATTTGCAAAAATTATAAGTCTTAGTCAGCCTTAACCGCAGTGAGTTTCCAAGTGCTGCATTATTAAATTTGACCTGCCTTATTAAACTGTTTTTGAGGTTCCGTGTGTGGTATTTACAGGATGACACGTTTTCATGATCAATGAAAGAGCAAGGAGATCTCTTTGCAATTTCTTCAACAGTTTCCTTCAGAAGTTCAAGAAAGTATAACTCAAGTAATTATAATAACGTATGCAAACAGATGGATGCAAACTTTTTATTTAATTTATTCAGGATTTTGCCAAGATATTGTTTCTTGACAGCGATGCGAAGATAATGGCAAGAATTACCAAGATTTATCGTGTTTCTTATTAAGGTGTACCAAGTTTCAATTCACTGGGTTCTGCAAACAGATCAATAACTGCCAAAAAAAACATAGACAAAAACAATACTTCGGTTGAGAAGTTTATCTCTCCTACGAACTCAGAGAAGAAAAAGACAGATATTTCGGTTACACAATTCGCTCTTTGTAACCGTATCTATCTGTATCAAGTTAAAAAAAACTAATTTGAGCGTTAACAATTTCAGCAGAGAGCCCCTTGCTTAGATTATCATTTTCTCTTCGATTTCTAATTCAGATTGATATTTTTCCATACTCTGCAATAAGCTGCAATAATTGCAAAAAAGAATCATTTTTTCAGAAAAAAAACGGGCTCATACATAGGAAGGACATAATTGTTCATACCTAGCATCACATGAGAAAAACAATAAATTTGCCTCTAAATTACAGAAGAATTGAACTAATGAAATCGAATGGTTCTACGTTTCCAAGTTATGGGAAGAAAAACTGTTTAGGCAAACAACTATCTTTACTGGATTGAAAAAATCATATAAAGTAGAAATAAAATTTTCTTTACATTGATACTTGGGTATAATTATATAACCCTCAGAAATGATATGTTAAACAGAAATGCTTTAACAAACTAAATGTAATTTTATGATAATATTGGCAATTGTTACCTGTGCGAGAACGTAGTCACACGTTCCAGGGTAGTGAATGGACAGACCATCGAATGTCTTGATGTGACCGTGTCCTCTCACTTCACATACTGAGTCACAGATATAGTTAGTACAGTCCCAGTAACCGCCACGGCACACACTGAAACAACGTTGACATTTTAAACCGGCATTTATCGTTTAAACTGACATTTTTAAATTGGCTTTTATCATTTATTCCATTACACTGACATTTATCGTTTTTTCTAGGTTTTTTCCTTTTTTTTAAAAAAAAGAAAAAATCTTGTAATTGAGCGGCCCTTTCTGAAAATCTTGTACGACGTCCGAAAACAGGCTTCTAGCCTAATTGACGTACGTGATGTATGGATTACAACATGCTCAAACGAATCTATTATTGTTTTAAAATTGGTTTAAATCTTTCGAGAATGGAACTGAATAACCAATTAAAAGGATAAAAGTTAAAGAAATGAAGTTTGACTTAGAAATTGATGCAATAGACAGTGTACTATCTTTCAGTGCCCATACAGGTACATAACTTCCATTGCTAAACAGAATTGTTACATCTATGATGGCTTACATGTTTCAACATCTGCTGTTCTGTCCCCATCATCAGGAAAAAAATGATTATACATCCTAAAATTAAATATTTGGATATAAAAATGCAAAAAGAAGCTATGCTGGTTCGCAAATTTCATTTATGTACAGTCATAACTGTTTTGACCGCACTATCAATCTGTTTTCTACATCCACCCCACAAATCACAGACAAGTAGAACAGAATTTGAATCAATTCATTGTTTTTTTTTAAATTTAGGATCCAATTTCGAACTAACCAGTCATTACAGTCCAGTTGAATAGTGTCGTTAGTCTGGTAAGTGACTCTGTCATATACACAAGTACACTCGTAAGATGGCACACACTCTCCCATGTCATTCAACAATGTCCCATCAGGGCAAAAACACCCTGGACTGCACGCCTGTGGAAAACATTAACAACTCTGAGCTTTTGTTTTGGAGTTTTTATCTGTCTTTGGGGTGCAAATAATATGCAACCACGAAGCTGAGGGGGGGGGGGGCACAAACCGAAAAGATCCGAATAATGAAATTTCTAAGCATTTGACTCTGCCCAAAATCAAAATGCATATATCAAGTATTTTCCCCGAATAAATCAATTACTACATTTCCGATAATTAGAAAAATGTTAATTAAATTTAAGATGATTTTACCATTCTACTAGTTAGCTTCAATCGAAACTCGAAGTATGATTTTTCAATAAATTTAAAAAAAAATAGGGATTGATTTATTGATTTATAAAACAATGCCAATTGATTTATTGATTAATTGCCTAAATAATTCATACTACATTTTCAGTTGAGCGAAAAATCATTCTGAGTTTTGATCAAACCTCGAAAATTGGTAAAAGCTGCCCTTCATTAATCAGCCTTCGTGCAATTATCGAAAAAATAGAATTTGATTTTTGTGTGGGTGAAAATGCAGCTATTGCTATCTCAGTTAATGAATGGTTTTGGGATATGCACTGCTGATTTAGTTATTAACATTTGAATTTTAAAACCAAGTAAATTGCCCTATTCAAAATTATTCCTGAAAGAACATTGACATTATTCCGACTAAATGCTTGAAACTTCGATGACGGTGTGATTCCAATGTATATAAGAGACACATTAGCGGGCACACTTTTCCGCACTTAACATAGTCACCTTGAGTAGTCACCAATTTGGGGTTATCAATACTCAACCAGGGACCTCAACTTGGCTAGTTTGAGATTAAGAGCCACCAACAGAGGCCATGTTTCAAAATGATCCCTTCCATTTTAGACCAGCCTTTTTGGGTCTAATTATGTCTTACCTGGTTGCACTGGTCGTCTCCGACTGGGTTGTGGATATTTTTACAAGTGTGGATACAAGAAGAGCCACAGTCTTTGTACACGAAGCCATCCGGACACTCTTTGGCTGCAAAACAAGCAGTTATTTATTTTTTTGTCGAATTTAAAACTATATAATGATATGAATTGTAAAAGCATTAGGTTCCTGCAACCGAAAAAAGGGGCTACAAACCCAACGAAATAAGGAAACATGAAAAAGATATTCAGTTTTCCAATCTGCTAGAGGGGATTTTCAGATCAGTTTGCTCTTCATAATCATCCCAAAATTTATTGTGAATTTTGAAAAACAAAAATTAGCTGTAGAAAATGTTAACTTTCATTTTAAACAGATTAGATAGACAGATTTTGAGAGTGCTGTTTTAAACATTTTTTTGAAACAAGTAAATTCAGTATATAACCAAAATCTTTAAATTTATTTGTAACAAACTAAAGAACTTAAACCGACTAATGTCGGAAGAATTGCTCTCGAAAGACAGGCGGGTGAATAAACACTGAACCTCGCCGAGATTCGAGCCATTGGCTTCCATCTCTATAAGCAGATGCACTGCCCACTCCTCTATCATTCCCTTGTGATTGCTATGCTGCAACCGACTTTATGTTAGAAACAAGCTTTATTTAGGAGTGAGAGCAAAGAGATCAGTCAAAAATGAAGAACAAGAGCGTGAAAAAGTCACTTGAGTAGAAGAAAAAAGTAAAAACGGTCAAGCGGAAAATTTGCATAAAAAAGATCAACACGTTTACAATAATTGCTATGAAGTTCGTTCAAGAGCAATTAAAAACAATCATTTTTTAGTTAATAAACGATACGCACTTAGGTTCAATTTACGTCTCTTGTTGTTTAAGGATCATAATTTTTTCAAAAATATTCATTTCTAAATATTTTTCTCAAGATGAGAATAAAAACGCCAACCTTACACTTTAACTGATTTTTGTAATGCTAATTAACAAATATGATCATTTTTTTTTTAAAAAAAAAAGATTTATTGTTTCACGCCAACCGATTGTCTCTTGGAAAGTTGTTCCACTGTTGTATACACTGACGTATACACTGACGTATAGTATTGCCGTATCTTATAATAAAAAAGAGACATATATTGATATCTCCCAAAATTAGATTTCGTGTTTACTCAGTTGCGAAAATGTAGCCCTTTATGAGCACAAACGTTTTGTTTGTCATTGCACAAAAATTAGTTGTAAACGACGAAAGCTAGTGAAATGTTTTTGTAGGATAAATAACTATATTGGTGTCCAAAAATTTCGAAAATCAGGTCTTTTACTAGGAATTTAATTTCTATTTCAAGAACTGTGGAAAAGTCAGTAATGGACAAGTGATTCAGTTTTGACAAGTGATTCAACTAATTTGTTTTGATCATTTCCTCCGAAACAAAATTTTTTTCCACCTAAGCAGCTGCAGAAATCATATACAAATAATAACAACAATGCCAGATTCTGTATTTCCGTTGTTATGGATCCGTGAGCAACTTAGAGTAGAGAAAATAATATCAGGAAAAAATCTCTTCTTGATAGATTTAAACAAACATTTCCGTACAAAACGCACTTCTGCAACTGAGAATTGGCTGTCCATTACAAAATGGGTGCTTCATTTGACAATTTTTTCTAGATGTTTAAAGAAGAGGTAATGTAGATTTTGATTTATTGTCTTCCAAGTGTTTCTTGTCGAAGAAATGAAAAAAAAAACAAAAATAACAGTAAAAAATTTTATTATAATAATCTTGGGTTTTGAGACTAGAGAAAAACACATTATTTTAATATGTACAGCTGATCAGAAATAGAAATATCGAAACATAAGCGACCAAGGACCGAAAAAAAACACGCTCGAACGACAGGCGGGCTCAATTTAATTTAGAGGGACTGTTGTTCCAGGATTCAGGTTCACCCTCGTAACCACTAAGCAAAAATGGCTTTGACTCCATTTCGCTCAAAATTGCATTTTATAATAGCAATAAAGTTTATTACAGAGTGAGAGCGACTTGGATCACTTAAAAATGAAGGAAGAACTGAAGCGCAAAAAGGTCACTCAAGAAAACAAGGAAGGAATATTCTAGACCAAAAGCTCAAATACGGTCAATGGAAATTTTTGGACAAACAAGACGCACAATTATACAACAATTGTTTCAATCTTCGATCGGGAGTAAATAATAAACATACCCGGCAGATTGCCGGAAAAAAGCCGACGTTGATTCCAATAAGCATGATTGGGATTGAAATAACAGTAGATATTGAAAAAAAAGATTTTTGTACAAAAACATTTTTTTAAGTCCGATTTATTTTGATGGCATTTCTTAGTTGAACATATTTCTGTTTCTCATAGAGAGGCTACAGGGGCTACTATCAATAACAATAAGCATTAGAGATGGTAAATAAGAATTATAGGAACGACGTTCAAATAGCGGGCATCTAAAATTGGGCTTTATGGGTTTATCCCGTTTCTATTTCTGACTTCAATTTTTTATACCGACTCTGTTCATTTTGAATTGCTTTGCTTAGCAACTGATGTTCAAATTCATTTTTAGCAGAATGAGAGAAGAGAGAAACCAGCCTAGAGAAGTCAAAAAGATTTCACGCAAAATGTTGAAAAGGCGGCAAAATGAGGTAAAGCGAAACATTTTTTTATTCGACGAAGTAAAAAAACATAGCAGGACAAGTCCTGACGTACAATTCAAAGAATTTTCATTGACTAAACAGAAAAACTAGACCTAGAATGGACTATGAGTGAATTGAGAAAACCATTTTAAAAAAATCAGATCAAAAAATTTAAAAAAAAAACAAAAAATCGGTGTCAAAATGCCGCATGTGAACAAAAAACCACTACCGAAAAACCGAATTTTTGTTCAAACACCATTTTCGCACTCTACTTTAAAATTAGAGCGAAAAAAATTCACGCCGCAGAACCACTCGCTTTTTCGCTCCATTTCCTGTTTCGGCGTGACCAAAATCACTACTCCAATTTGACTTCAAAAATCATGAAAATGTGTGAACAGATCTTAAAAAAAAAGACAGCGCCCCAATACAATTCAAATTCTTTGAAATGTAAAAATTCTTTGAATTGCAAAAATTCTTTGAATTGTAAAAAATAGGAGCGCTATAATAGCCGGCTGAGAAGATGAGGGCGGCTATTAACAATCTACCCAATACATGCTTCAGTTAAGTTCTCCTTAAAAGTTGAAATTAACCCTTTATAACTTTGTGAAAGTTTTTTTATAACTTGACTGCTACTTTATTGCAGCAAAACAATATCAGGCCAACATGGAGCTGTTTTCGACTCTCTTTTTCCAATTGATTTTTTCTTTTTTGCAAAAGCAGGGTTGCGCGAGTGGTTCTTTTGGTTTTATCCGTAGAATCGAACCGAGTTGTAATTAAATCATTCAACAGATTGTATAATTATTATAAAGGAAGTAACCACTAAGCTAAGCCTACTTCCTTGCAAGCATGTCAAACAACAGTGACATGTTAGCTAATCCTTCCAGTCATTGAGTTTTAATTGGTATAAGAATTATTAGTTATAACTACATTATTGTATCATCATAAACCAAACTTCTCGAATAATGACAGAATTGCATTTTGGATTTGAGCAATCTTGCAAAAATCAGACTCACTATCTTCTATAATATTTATAATGTGAGTAATCCCCAACGTACCCTGTTCAGTTTGTCTGCTAAGAATGGAGGATTAGGTATTCCTAACCCAGCGGTAAAGGCGAGTGAACAGTTTGAAATGTCCAAGAAAACATCTTCACTGATTTCGGATTCTATTGTGAATGGAACGGCATTGGAACGCACACAAAACTCACGTTCGCAGCAGCAAACAAACTTTTCAGCTGGAAAATGAGTCCCAGCAGAGTAATACATATAAGGCTTTGTTAGAGCAAGCATGCTAATCAGAGAGAAAAAGAATGGAGTGGAATTTCAAAACGGGAAACTCTTGTTGGTTAACCGCAAAAGTGTCAGAGAGAGACAATTTTGTTTTGTCGAAGAACGAATTCCAGGATTCCATGGCGCTAAGATACGGTTTACCCCTAACAAACCTCCATGTGAAATGTGACGGTTGTGGTGAAGATTTCATTGTTCAGCATGCCCTAATCTGCAAAAAAGGAGGCCTGATTACACAAATGCATAATGAAATTAGAGATTTATTGGGAGACTTATCCTGCCTTGCATGGACTTACACTCAAAAAGAACCAGTAATTCGTGAACATTCAGAGAATCAGAAAGCTTTAAGAGTCGATCTTCTCATAAGAGGTGTCTGGAGCCCGCAAGAAACTGCCTCGTTTGATATTCGTGTCACAGACACTGAGGCTAAATCTTACAGCAACAGAAATCCAGAGGATGTGTTGGAAAGCTGCGCTGACGAAAAGAGGAGAAAATACTCCGAGGCTTGCCATGAAAAACATATCGCTTTTACTCCGTTAATTTTCAGTGTTGACGGCATGATGGCCAGAGAGAGCAAAATTTTTCTCAGAAGACTGGCGGACAGACTCGCTTCTAAATGGGACAAACCCTACAGCATTATCATTAACTGGGTCAAACTGAGATTAAATTTTGCAATCTTAAGGGCTTCAAATCTGTGCATAAGAGGAACTAGATCTAAATGGAGATCGTTTCGCCATGAATATGGAGCTTTTATTCCTTAAAGAAATATGTTGACGTTCCTGTTGTAATCGGATAAAAGTTGTCAAATAATTATTAAGATACTTGAGAGGACAACGTACTTAAAGAATAAATTTCTGCTGGCATGGATTCAAAAATCTGTTTTATAAGTCACCCAATCAGCAGGGGCAGCAAATTTTAACGCCAATTATTAGCGCTCTGATGTTTTTGTTACCCAATGAGTGGGGGCATCAAACTGAAATCAAAATGAATATAGTGCGAGCAACTTCAAATCGGCTCAATTTGAAAATGTCATCAACCCGAAAAACTAAATTATGTATCCAGAAGAAAGACCTCTAGCTAAGTTAATGCCTAAGATCACCTAAGATGCCCAAGTTTTTGTTCTTACCTGATCTAAGTGGGGAGAACAAAAGCATATTGCAAGAGGCCTATTTCTTGTTGTGAAGAAAACAAACGGACTGCTGATATTTGATTAAATGAACTGCTAATCTGCTGTGTTGATGAGAATATCATGTTAACCAAGTTAATTGTCAGTTGATTTTGAACAAAGATTTTGCAATTTATGATTTTTTTTTCTTCTAGTAGAAATGCATCTTTAGCAATGAGGGTGACAATGAAAGTGAACTGGTTTTCAGAGGTCACTATTCGCGAACAGAAATGATGGCTAATCCGTGTTTAAATCTATTCCGACCTGGGTTGAAGTTTTTTGATTTCATACAAGGATTCATATATGATTTCATACTGTCCATACTCGACTTCAGAAAACGATCCGTCTATTAAACCTAAGAAATCATGCATGATCCTTGAATGAAGACCAATTTATCATATATGATTCCAGTAGGAAGTCAAAGAATTCACTCATGATCCGTTCATGAAACCTAAAAATTCATGCTGAAAAAAGTTCATGATCCTTGTACGAAATCAATGAAATCATATATGATCTCAGGTTGAAATCAAATAAATCATACGTGAAACTAGTATGAAATCAAAGAAATTATACATGAACCTAGTATGAAATCAAAGAAATCATACATGAACCTAGTATGAAATCAAAGAAATCATACTTGAACCTAGTATGAAAACAAAGGAATCATATATGAACCTAGTATAAAATCAGTGAAATCACACATGAACCTAGTATGAAATCAAAGAAATCATACATGAACCTAGTATGAAATCAAAGAAATCATACATGAACCTAGTATGAAAACAAAGGAATCATATATGAACCTAGTATAAAATCAATGAAATCACACATGAACCTAGTATGAAATCAAAGAAATCATACATGAACCTAGTATGAAATCGAAGAAATCAAACATGAACCTAGTATGAAAACAAAGAAATCATACATTAACCGAGTAAGAAACCAAAGAACTCATACAAGAACTTAGTATAAAAGCAAATAAATCATTCATAAACCTAGTATGAAATCAAAGAAATCATGCATGAACCTAGTATGAAATCAAAGAAATCATACATGAACCTAGTATGAAATCATGAAATCAAAGAAATCATATATGAACCTAGTATGAAATCAAAGAAATCATACATGAACCTAGTATGAAAACAAAGGAATCATATATGAACCTAGTATAAAATCAATGAAATCACACATGAACCTAGTATGAAATCAAAGAAATTATACATGAACCTAGTATGAAATCAAAGAAATCATACATAAACCTAGTATGAAAAGAAAGAAATCATAAATTAACCGAGTAAGAAACCAAAGAACTCATACAAGAACTTAGTATAAAAGCAAATAAATCATTCATAAACCTAGTATGAAATCAAAGAAATCATACATGAACCTAGTATGAAATCAAAGAAATCATACATGAACCTAGTATGAAATCAAAGAAATCATACATGAATCTAGTATGAAAACAAAGGAATCATATATGAACCTAGTATAAAATCAATGAAATCACACATGAACCTAGTATGAAATCAAAGAAATCATACATGAACCTAGTATGAAATCAAAGAAATCGAACATGAACCTAGTATGAAAACAAAGAAATCATACATTAACCTAGTATGAAAGCAATGAAATCATACATTAACTTATGATGAAAACAAAGAAATCAGACATGAACCTAGTTTGAAATCAAAGAAATCAAACATGAACCTAGTATGAAACCAAGGAAATCATACATTAACCTAGTATGAAAGCAATGAAATCATACATAAACTTATGATGAAAACAAAGAAATCATACATTAACCTAGTAAGAAATCAAAGAAATCATACAACAACTTAGTATGAAAGCAAAGAAATCATACATGAACCTAGAATGAAATCAAAGAAATCATACATGAACCTAGTATGAAATCAAATAAATCATACATGAGCCAATATGAAAACAAAGAAAGCAAACATTAACCTAGTATGATATCAAAGAAATCACACCAGAACCTAGTACAAAAACAAAGAAATCATATATTAACCTAGTATGAAGTCAAAGAAATCATACAAGAACCTAGTATGAAAGCAAAGAAATCATACATAAATCCATGATGAAATCAAAAAAATCATACATAAACATGGTATGAAATCAAAATCATACATAAACCTAGTATGAAAACAAAGAAATCATACATTAACCGAGTAAGAAACCAAAGAACTCATAAAAGAACTTAGTATAAAAGCAAATAAATCATTCATAAACCTAGAATGAAATCGAAGAAATCATACATGAACCTAGTATGAAATCAAAGAAATCATTAATGAACCTAGTATGAAAACAAGAAATCATACATTAACCTAGAGTGAAATCAACAAAATCATACATAAACCTAGAATGAAAGCAATGAAATAAAATAAAAATCTTGTATGAAATCAAACAACTCATACCTGAGCCTAGAATGAAATCAAAGAAATCATACATGATTATTGTATAAATCAAAAAAATCATTAAAAAACATTGTATGAAATCAAAGAACTCATACATGAACTTAGTATGAAATCAAAGAAATCATTCATGAACCTAGTATGAAAACAAAGAAATCATATATGAACCTAGTATAAAATCAAGGAAATCACACATGAACCTAGTATGAAATCAAAGAAATCATACATGAACATGGTATCAAATCAAAGAAATCAAACATGAACCTAGTATGAAAACAAAGAAAACATACAAAAACTGAATATGAAACAGTAGAAATCTTACATGAACCTGATATGAAAACAAAGAAATCATACATTAACCTAGTATGAAGCCAAAGAAATCATACATGTACATAGTATGGAATCGAAGAAATCATACATGCCCCTCAGTATGAAATCAAACAAATCATACATGAACCTGTTATGTAAACAAAGAAGTCAAACATAAACCTAGTATGAAATCAAAGAAACCATACAAGAACCTAGTATGAAAACAAAGAAATCATTAATGAACCAAGTTTGAAATCAAAGAAATCATACATGAACCTAGTATGAAATCAAAGATATCATACATGAACCTAGTATGAAATCAAAGAAAGTAGATGTGATCTGCGTACGGAACCTCAATGAAGTCACGATGTATTGGAACGGCAATGAGTGCACCCAATCGATCAAATTAACTTTCGCTCAAAATTACGTTCCAAAGTATTCAGATATTTTCATATATAAATAGAGAGTAATTTGCATATTAATTACCAGGACCTAACGTCAGGTCAAAATCAGTTTTGGGTAGGTCTAACGGCAGGTTTTATATCAGTACTAATTCAGAGCCACAATCATGTCACTTTTTACACTTGCCAGTCTAAATGCTAGTATTAGTCACAATGTGCACGTCCGTCTAATTGCAAATCTTAAATGACCCATTGTGACATCCAGGGGTCCTGCAGTACTCATTAGTATCATTGGGTACCAGTTTGGTATCAATTTTGAACACCCCGGGAAAGTGGGTGAAAACTCACCTCGAAATCGTGGCACGTTACAAAACTTTTCAAAATTCAAAACTTTCAATCGAAAATATTTGGAAAGTTGGTTTTTTGACTTGAAGTCAACTTGCAAGTGTTACCCAAGTCTTGGCCAAGACCTGTCAGATTTGTAAGACTTGCATTTGGAATACACCAGTACTGATAAACCAGAATATACTTGTAATTAGACGAGGCCAGTACTGATATTGACTTAACTTTAGGTCAGGGTGCAAGCAATTTCTCGGTCATGTTTGACCATGGTCAAAGGTATATTCAATTTTCCCCGTTTCCTTAAATGACGGCTTCTTATTCACATAATTTCCGCACGCAACTTTAACTTTTTGTGTAAAATCAACGTCATCATGAAATACTCATTCGTGATGGCGGTAAAATCAGTTCACGGATGTTGATGATTAGAATTAACATGGTCAAACGATTCACTGCGCTGGAGGTCATAATTTAAGGGGGGAAAATCGAAGAATCTGACCAAAAATTTTACGTAGCAGATTTTTAAATTTTCTGTATCTTAAAACCTCTCAGCGGTCGGTTCTGGCTTAGTCATTATTATTTTCGCCCTGCATTAGTTTGGCAATGATAACAAGTTATTTGACTGAGTAATTTAAAAGTGAGAGAATGATCATTGATTTTGCTCTTAAGGAGGTCTGTTCTGTTGCCATTTAGCTCTAAATTGTATTTACTAACCGCAGAAGTCCTCTGACCTCCAGTGGTCGATCTGTTTGCCCAGATCACTACAAGAGAGGGCGAATGTCTGGAACGTGTTGCAGACAGCTGTCCTTGGGTCAGTGTGTCCGGAACTGTGGGCTGAACAGTACTGGTAGATACAGTTGGCTATCGTCTGTTTAGCACAGTAGGCACTCTAAACACAAAGTGAAAAAAGTGAACAACTGACTTTCAGAACACGACATGAAAAAATTTACCGTTCATATTGAAGGTTTGAAAGAATCCTGAAATAGAAAACAGAGCTCTGTGAAAATCAACAAAAGAAGTTACAAAGACGCTCTATTGACTGATAATATATTAAATTATTGGTGCACATTAATAAAATTGATATCATCACTCACACAATGGCGTCTACATCATTTCTTGTCCATATTTTCCCTACTGTGAAAATGGAAAAGTACTGGATTCAAGCCAGCATCCCTTACTTGCAATCCTAGTGTTCTAACCATTACGCCAACCGGTCTTATGCTCTCGAATTTTTGCGTCTCTTATCAACCATTCTCATGTTTTTTTCCTGCTCCTTGAAGCTTTCTCTAGCGAAGATTAAGTTGAACAAGAAGAGTTCCCGAAATAATTCTAAAAATGCTTTCTCTGATAAAATCGAAAAACTAGAAAAAAAATCTCTTTCAGAAATTTTGAAAAAGTGACTGTTGTGTTAAATGGATGATAACTTTCCTGTGAAACGAAACTTTCGCCTACATTCAATATTATGTGTTGGTAAAAATTGAGATGCCTTTAAGAAAATCTTGTTAAAATAACTTTAACTTTTCATATTAGACCTGGACGTATACTATTTAATTTCGTGGAACCTGTGACCTATCAATCAGATGTCAGAGGTTAAATTGTCCCATCCATAGAAATCTGATTCTAACATCCACTGACCTCCAACCAATGAACTAAATAAATCCCCAATTTGGCCAAGTTTCCGTGAATGAATTAATATGATCATGAATGTGCCCATGTGCCCAAGACCCACAAAGAGAATCACGTCCGGAATTCGGAACTAGGATCTATTCACATGGCAATAAGTAAAAAAATTTAGCTAATCTAAATTTTCTCTGTATTATTTCGCATAGATAAGTACTATAAATACGACCTAATTTTTGTTTATTTTCAGATCAAAATTTAATTTAAAATTCAACTTATTGAGTTCTTTGACCCGTTTTACGACAGCACCCATGCAAAGATCTTGCTGGAGGCTGTACACATCTTGACGTTTTGTTGCCAACAATTCTAACAAGATCTTATCAAGAAGTTCCAAGTTCCGTTTCACTGGATGTCATAATAGATTTCTTTAAAAACCCAATTCTCTTGAAGTGACTTTTTACTTAGTCAAAAAAGAACTATGATTCGCTTACTGATTCGGCGCATTGGTTGAAAGGACAGTCGAATATCTGAGCACAGATGTCCATGGCTGCATTTCTCAGAGCATCTGACACGTTTAGACAAGGGTGCTCACTCGGCTGAACTGGCTCACACATCGGCTAAAATAAACATCACAAATAATATATATTTCCTAATGAATTAAGACACTGAGTCCTTTCATTTGTTTAAATATTTTATGGCTCAATAGAATTGTTCGACTGCAAAAAATTGTTTAGAATGGGGCAGAGGCTAGAAAAACTTATGACTATGAAGTTGTTCCAACCGGCAACCACTCGGAGAACAGTCGACCACATTACCCAATATGCCGTACGGGCTGAATATTCATTTCTCACAACCAACTTTTATTAGCAAGACATAATTTCTGAATATGTGCAATTCAAATCACTCAAAAAAATGAAATAGACAAGCGCGAAAAAGTCAATCAAGACATGAAGTCAAATAAATGTTCTAGATGAAAGCAGTCAAACAGTTATTTTGGATAAACAAAAGACATTTCCATTAATTACTCGATACTTCGTTCGAGAGCAATTAAAAATTATTGAAACAGGGCGTCAATTTGAAGATGCGCTATGGGGCTAATGAGGTACGATATGGGGCTAATGAGGTAATGATGGCAAGCACTTTAAACCTAATCACCAGAAAACTTTAAATAATTTTTTGCTTTTTTTGATTACGCTAAAATTTAAGATCAATTAGTTGCCAACAGATTTGGATTGAAAATAGAGAAAATTAAATTGAAAAGGTTTTCAGAGTTGTTTTTCATTAACTGATTTTGCAAATTAATCTAACAAAACTGAAAAAAAAGTTACTTTACTTTTTCCAAACTAACTACCCCGACAAGTGCGCGTGTGACATTGGAGTCTATGTTGTTAAAATCACTTTAAATTTACGTCACTTAAAACCAGCCGAAGCTAGCCAAGGTCACATTACAGTGCAGAGGTATACCCAAATCGTCACGGGCAGATATGCCCGATGTGTGTATCTCGTGTTCGTTTTTACTATGTTAATACATTGAAAGTGGTACAATATTGCGGAAAATAGCTACTTTAGCAGAAACCGGCAAAATGGAAGAGAATATCGTATCCCGTGTTGAATACCATATTGCATGCTCAAAATGCGCGCATTTAATTAGGCTCGATTGCGGATTAGAGATACTTTTAATGCGAATAATAGATACCTAAATTGAGCGGAAACCTGCTACAAGACTTGTAACCAACTTTTCGTTCCAAATGTTTTTTGCAAAGTATTAAAACCACTTTTGAATGCTCAAAATGCGCGCATTTAATTAGGCTCAATTGCGGATTAGAGATACTTTGAATGCGAATAATAGATACCTAAATTGAGCGGAAACGTACGACAAGATTTGTTACCTACTTTTCGCACCGAATGTTCTTTTATTTCGCAAAGTTGGCGGAACCCCTTTTGCAAAAAGTAAGATACAGAGGATGTCATCTAATTTCGTTCTTTTTATGTAACTAATATTCGAGCCAATTTGACTAAGGCGGAAATTTTGGGGTATACCTCTGCACTGTAATGCACAACTTGAATTCATTTTCTACGTGAAAAATAAAACAGCAATGATTTTCTCATCCGATGGTATTGGTTACATTTTTCCTATACTATCTTATCAAAAATCTTTTATCTAATAGGAGCTAATGATATGAAAAAAAATGTTATTAACTATAAGCTAACTTGTAAAATTGGTCATCTTAGAAAATCCTGTGCCCTTTCTACTAAAGAAATTTTAAAATAAATAAAAGCAATGTTTATTAAGTAAGGGATATCTACCAGCGTTGTCATGAAACACAACTTATTAAAATATCAATTGTGCTTAAATCAATTGTGTAAAAAATAAATGATGAAATATGATAAAATATTTCAGATAAGCAATTATCAATTGTAACGGATCATTTATCCGTCGATGTAAGAAGTTCCAGTTTTTGATTTTAGAAATTTGATGTACTAAATTTTTAATTCTAGAGCCAAAAGTTTTTTGCCATTAATATGAGCTCCTCTAAATTTCCCTGCTTTTTCAACTGTAAAGCATTGCAACAAACTGATGATGAACTTTTTTATAAAACCCATATTTTCCATAGAAAAAAATTCATATTAACATAGCCGGCAGACTGCTGGAATAGCTCCAAAATAGACATGCGTGCTGTGAAATACAGGTAAAAACAGACACAGCAATGAGTTGGAAAAGAGCTACCGGGGCCATCCAGAAATTTAATTCTACCATTGAGAACATTTTTGGGTTCAAAAAGTTTTGACAACTTTGAGGTTCGAACTCAATACCCGGCGTAACAATCGGCAAAATTGACAACTAGGCTCTCAGGCTTTGTTATCCTTCATCTTACAATCAACTTTGTTTTAGCAACAGACGAAATTTTAGAGTTTGTGCAATTTAGTTCACGCAAAAAGCAAGAAGTCCAGCGCGAAAAAGTCAAAAGAACGTTCTGGAAACAAGGTAGAGCGAAAAACAGCGCGAGAAAACAAAACAAAAAATATAGCATGACAAGTCCTGAATAACAATCGGATGAATTGACACAAAATGGCTTTTCAATTAATATTTTATAGGGACATCGATGTAAGACAGCCAACAAACACTCTGATCCTATAAGCGCAAAAATGACCACAACATCCAAAAAAATTAAAAAAAATTCCCAAATCTTCTTAGGATTAGTTAATAGTACGACAGCCTTTGTGGCAATCAACAATATAGAAAGCAAAAAAGAGGCAAAAACTAAAGAAAATTGGCAAAAATCAAAAAATTTTGAAAACCAATGGCGCCTAACTGGGAAAACCTCATAACTTAAAGCCAAAACTCTTAACCACATCATATCATATCATATAACCTCAAAGGTCATTAAAAAAATATTCAGCAGTTCTAAAGTCTAAAAAGTGACAAAAGAACTACTAATGAAGGGAGGATTCCTATATTCACTTTAAACTTTCAAAACGATATGTGATCTCAGCGAATGAAAACTTTCCTTAAAAATGGAGCCGATAAATTTATTAAAATTACGCCGCTCTAGAACGTCAAATAAATTTATAGTTTAATTATTTTGAGATTAGGTGAAAAGACATCAAAAAACACTTCGAAGAATCAAATTGGCTTTTTCGAAAAGCAGGTTTCAAAACCATAAAATGATTACTGTGAACTCAACCAAGCAATAAGATTAACCTAGAAAACCCAAAGCGTATCAGTCAAACGCATAAGTATATAAATTGAAACGGTTAATATAGGTATCCCTTAGCTAATCGATAAGACTTATCACGTGACTAAGAGATAGGACAACAAATTGATCAAGAAAAAGTAGTTAGACCTCAAAAGTTCATGATTTGTGGCCTATAAGAACTGTTCCTTTTGAGATTAAACGATAAGACAATAAAAAGTGATATAAAAGCTCTCAAAACTAAAAAAAAATATAAAATATTTTGAGAAAAAGTTCTCAAAGTCATAAACTCTAACAATTAATTAGTGTTATTTATGCCTCGTTCGCAACCACTGATACTCTCATTGATGACGATAAATGAAAAGACAACAGATATAATATTGAAAAAACAACTGGCATAAAATTACATTTTAAAATGTGTTTTATGAAAACAAATAGTGAAAAAGTAAGAAAACATATCCGGCAGATTGCCGGAAAATAGCCGCCGTTGATTCCCATAACTCTATCGGGATTGCAAGAAAAGAAAACATCAACAAAAATTGATTTTTGTATAAAAACATTTTTAAGTGCGATTTATTTTGATGTCATTTCGTAATCCTGTCTCTCAGTGAGAGGCTACAGGGTCTAGTATCAATACCAATAAGCATTATAGATAGTAACTATAACTTATGAGAACAAAGTTCAAGTACCGGGCATCTAAAAATGGGCTTTATGGGTTTATCCCGTTTCTATTTCTGACTTTGATTTTTTAGACTGACTCTTCATTTTGAATAGCTTTGCTGAGCAGCTGCTGTTTAAAAGAACTTTGAGCAGAATGACAGAAGACTGAAACTAGCCTAGAGAAGTCAAAAAGATTTCACCCAAAATGTCGAAAAAACGGCAAAATGGGTAAAGCGAAAAAATATTTCGACGAAGTAAAAAAGAAGCGCTATAATAGCCGGCTGAGAAGATGAGGGCGGCTATTAAAAAGCATTAGCTTCCAGTCGATGAGTTCAATCAATTGCATTGGATAATCAATAGGCACCATTAGATAACATATGTATCATATTAATAGCACTCAAGAGAAGAAACACTGAAAACAGTAGTCAAATTGCCACACTTGAAAAAAAAATTCGATTTGAAAAACCTAAAATTTGTTCAAATACCAACTTCTCACTCCACTTTAGAGGTACTTGGAAAAAAATCACGCCCACTCGCTTTTCGCTCTCTTTACAATTCCAACTTGAACGCGATTAAAATCACCACTCTAATTTGACTTCTCACTGACGTGAAGTGCTTTTTAAAAGCTGAGATAAAATTCATTTTCAAATAGAAATGTTCGTTGTCGGTTACCATAACGAGTGAGAAACTCAAGCTGACTTTTACTAACCGACATCTCGTTATTAGTCCAGCTGTTTCCGAAGTCCCCCTCGTAAGAGACTTGCATTCCAAATGGGTTGACAAAGTCATCATTGTGGTCGTTGTTGAAGTTGCCACACAATCCACCCACTCCTCCGAACAACTCAGGTCTCTCAAATTTGTCAAGGGTCACAAAGATAATGTCCTCCTGAAAAAAAAAACATTAATTGAAGATAGAACAAGGTCTTTCCCATTATAGCCCCCCCCCCCCCCACGGCTTAGTGGTCAGATAACCGAAAGCCCAACCCCCCCCCACCCAATCATAGTAACTATACATTAATCGGTGGGCTGTATTTGCATGGAGGGCTATAATGGGAAAGACCCAAAATTTTCTACAATTTTCGAAACATGTTATCCATAATTAAAGTTCTTGGGTCTTATAGTCTTGCTTAAAAATTTTATGAAAACATTCTCCGTCAAGCAGTCATGGCCGAGTGGTTAAGGCGTCTGACTAGAAATCAGATGGGATCTTCCCGCGCAGGTTCGAATCCTGCTGACTGCGTAATTTCTTGTACTCTAGATCAGCCATGCTCATGATTTCTTGGAAGTTCAACTTTTCTTGAAAAAAGCATTTTCTCCCCCTTTTATTCACCCCAGGATTTTAATTCCAGCCTGAACTAAAGCTGGGAATACAAAAATTGGGATCTTTTCCGTTTGTGCCCCCCAGTGTGTTATGCGCCCCCTCCCCCCGTTACAGAGCACGTGCCATTATATAGTAAATTACTATGTAAAAATATTGCACGCGCGTCTGGGGGTGCAAATAATATGCGCCCACTAAGCTGGGGGGGGGGGGGGGGCACACGCGGAAAATATCCAAAAATTGAAAGCATGCTATATCGAATATAATGGCTCACTGCAAAATCATGACAAAACCACACTTCAAACTGACGAAACATAATAGATCCCAATTGTCAAGCATATTTTAGAATCTGACAGTGAAATTTGTTTTTTTGTTCAGACAATTTTTGCCGATCGATATTTTCATCGTAGAGGGTTGTTAGTGGTAATAAAACGATTTTTCAAATTTGTATTTTTCACGGAGTTATCGAGGTTTAACGTTTTGTGAATATTTAACTGATTCTCCTTGATTTTCTTCAGATTTTCCGTAATTTAACACAATTGTGGCAAATTTTGCTTTAGAAAACTGTCTTAAAAATGTCAACGATAGTATTGTTGACTTTACCTATAAAGAATCAACAGTCTTGAACTAATCTTTCTACATGGGTGTTCATTTGCAGGAGAGAAAAAGATACAAACCCTCAGAACGGAGAGAAAACTGTTAGCACGTAAAAACTCTATCAAAATAAAGCACGGAGTAGTGAAGCAGTCATGGCCGAGGGGTTAAGGCGTCTGACTAGCAATCAGATGGAATCTTCCCGCGCAGGTTCGCAAGCTGCGGACTGCGTATTTTCTTGTACTCTAGTTTAGATCACTCATACACATGATTTCTTAAAAATTCAAATTCTCTTGAATCCAACGATTTCTCCCCTTTATTCATCCCAGGATTTCAATTCCAGCCTGATTTGAAGCTGGGAATATGAAAATTGAAAGCACGTGCTATATCGACATAATGGTTCACTAAAAAATAATGGTAAACAACACTACAAAATGACGAAGCACAATAGATCTCAATTGTCAAGCTTATTTTAGAATCTGACAGTGAAATTTGTTCATTGACCCATCCGGATGTTTGTTCTGGCCGACTTTATTGGGGGGCAGGCACTATATACTCAATTATGGTTTTTTTGTTCTGTCAATCTTCGCCGATCGATAAATTTGTCGGAGAGGGTCGTAAGTGTTGTCATAAGAACCTGTCCAGTGTAGAATATATAATACGAAGACATTTTAAGAAATTTGTATTTTTCACGGAGTTATCGAGGTTTAACGTTTTGTGAAAATTCAACTTATTCTCCCTGTTTTTATTCAGATTTTCCGTATTCCTACGCAATTGTGGCCGATTTTTGTTTTAATAAACTATTTTCAAATAGTCAACGATAGTGTTTTTGTTTAGTCTTTTCCTCTAAAGATTCAACAGTCTTGAACTAATCTTTTGGTTAACCTGTACCCAGAACTGCGGCACAATTGTTTTGCTACCTTATAAATTAAGGGGCTGTAACAGGTAATATCCCGAAGTGCAAAATCATGGAGAACTATATGATGGAGAATGCAAATCATGTCACCGTCTACACCTATAGAGAAAAGGTAGACATTCGAATTGCTTTTACTGCATGGGTGTTCATTTGCAGGACAGAAAAAGATACAAACCCTCGGCACAGAGAGAAAACTGTTTGCGCGTAAAAACTCTATCAAAATCAAGCACGGGGTAGTTAAGCAGTAATGCCCGAGTGGTTAAAGCGTCTGACTAGCAATCAGATGGAAGCTTCCCGCGCAAGTTCGCAACCTGCGGACTGCGTAGTATCTTGTACCCTAGTTTAGATCAGCCATACTCTAAATGAAAATTCATTTTTTCTTGAATAAAACAATTTCTCCCCTTTTTTTCACCCCAGGATTTCAATTCCAGCCTGATTTAAAGCTGAGAATACAACAATTGAAAGCATGTTATATCGAACATAATGTTTCACTACAAAATAATGACGAAACCACACTTCAAAATGCCGGAACATAATAGATCCCAATTGTCAAGCAAATTTTAGAATCTGACAGTGAAATTTGTTCATTGACCTCTCCGGATGTTTGTTCTGACCCATTTTAGTGGGGGCGGGCAATATATACTCAAATATGAGGTTTTTTGTTCAGTCAATTTTCACCGATCGACAAATTTCATGGAGAGGGTCGTAAGTGTTGTCATTAGAACCTGTCCAGTGTAGAATATATATAATACTAAGACTTTTTAAAAAATTTGTATTTTTCACGGAGTTATCGAGGTTTAACGTTTTGTGAACAATTAACTGATTCTCCTTGTTTTTATTCAGATTTTCCGTATTCTTACGCAATTGTGGCCGATTTTTGTTTTAATTAATTATTTTCAAATAGTCAACGATAGTGTTTTTGACTTTTCCTCTTAAGATTCAAAAGTCTTGAACTAATCTTTTGGGTAACCTGTCTCCAGAACTGCGGCACAATTGTTTTTCTACCTTTTAAATTAAGGGGCTTTAACAGGGAATATTTCGAAATGCAAATCATGGAGAACTATATGATGGAGAATGCAAATCAAGTCACCGTCTACACTGATTGAGAAAAAGTAGACCTTCGAATTGCTTTTACTACGTGGGTGTTCATTTGCAGGACAGACAAAGATACAAACCATTGGCACAGAGAGAAAAACATTCTCGCGTAAAAACGCTATCAAAATAAGTACGAGGTAGTCAAGTTGTCATGGTCGATTGGTTAAGGCGTCGGAGTACAAATCAGATGGGATCCTCTCGCGCAGTTTCGAAACCTGCTGACTGCGTAGATTCTTGTACTCTAGTTTAGATCAGTCATACTCATGATTTCTTGAAAATTCAACTTTTCTTGAATCAAACGATTTCTCCCCCTTTAACTCACCCCAGGATTTCAATTCCAGCCCGATTTGGAGCTAGGAAAATAAAATGGAAAGCACGTGCTATATCGACATAATGGTTCACTAAAAAATAATGGTAAACAACACTACAAAATAACGAAGCAAAATAGATCTCAATTGTCAAGCTTATTTTATAATCTGACAATGAAGATTGTTCATTGACGCATCCGGATGATTGTTCTGGTCGACTTTATTGGTGGCAGGCACTATATACTCAATTATGGTTTTTTAGTTTAGTCAACTTTCGCCAATCGATGAAATTATCGGGGAGGGTCGTAAGTGTTGTCATTAGAACCTGTCTAGTGTAGAATATAAAGAACAAAGACTTTTTAAGAAATTTGTTTTTTTTTCATGGAGTTATTGAGGTTTAACGTTTTTTTTGTTCATTTAACTGATTCTCCTTGTTTTTATTCAAATTTTCCGTATTCTTAAGCAATTGTGGCCAATTTTTGTTTTAATTAATTATTTTCAAATGATTTCTTGAAAATTCAACTTTTCTTGAATCAAACGACTTCTCCCCCTTTTATTCAAAGCAGGATTTCAATTCCAGCCTGATTTGGAGCTGGGAATATAAGAAATGAAAGCACGTGCTATATCGACATAATGGCTCACTAAAAAATAATGGTAAACAACACTACAAACTGACGAAGCACAAAAGATCTCAATTGTCAAGCATATTTTAGAATCTGAAATTGTAATTTGTTCATTGACGCATCGGGATGATTGTTCTGGTCAACTTGATTGGTGGCAGGCACTATATACTCAATTATGGTTTTTTAGTTCAGTCAATTTTCGCCGATCGATAAAATTATCGGGGAGGGTCTTAAGTGTTGTCATTAGAAGCTGTCCAGTGTAGAATATAAAGAACAAAGACTTTTTAAGAAATTTCTTTTTTTCATGAAGTTATTGAGGTTTAACGTTTTTTTGTTCATTTAACTGATTCTCTTTGTTTTTATTGAGATTTTCCGTATTCTTACGCAATTGCGGCCGATTTTTGTTTCTATAAATTGTTTTCAAATAGTCAACAATAGAATTGTTGACTTTACCTCTAAAAATTCAACAGTCTTGAACTAATCTTTTGTTTAACCTATCTCCAGAACTGCGGCACGATTGGGTTCTTAGCATTCAAATTAAGGGTCTTGAACAGGGAATATCCCGAAATGCAAATCATGGAGACCTATATGATGGAGAATACAATTCATGTCACCGGCTACACTGATAGAGAAAAAGTAGACCTTCGAATTGTTTTTACTACGTGGCTGTTAATTTGCAGGACAGACAAAGATACAAACCCTCGGCACAGAGAGAAAAATATTCTCGCGTAAACACGCTATCAAAATAAGTACGAGGTAGTCAAGTTGTCAAGGTCGATTGATTAAGGCGTCTGACTACAAATCAGATGGGATCTTCCCGCGCAGTTTCGAATACCTCTAAATGCGTAATTTCTTGTACTCTAGTTTAGATCAGCCATATTCATGATTTCTTTTGAAATTCGCGGATATTCAACTTTTCTTGCATCAAACTATTTTCATCCTTTTTTAATTCAGCCAGGATTTCAATTTCAGATTGAGTTCAAGCTGGGGTTTTTAAGTTACGTGTTCCAAAATGCAAAATTCAACTCTGGTCAAATTGTTTGTCACATTATCCAGGTCCTTTATATTCGGAACAATTAGGTGTTCCTAATGGACGAATTTCAATATCAAGGCTGGTTCCGGTCTAATCGTTGGTTTCTGTGCTCAACAAAATTGTTAGTCAAGCAGTCATGGCCGAGTGGTTAAGGCGTCTGACTTGAAATCAGATGGGATCATCCCGCGCAGGTTCGAATCCTGCTGGCTGCGTAATTTCTTATTTTCTAGTTTAGATCAGCCATACTCATGATTTCTTACAAATTCAACTTTTCTTGAATCAAACGATTTCTCTCCCTTTTATTCACCCCAGAATTACAATTCCATCCTGATTTAAAGCCGGGAATATAAAAATTGAAAGCACGTGCTATATCGAACATAATGGTTCAATACAAAATAATGACAAAACTACTCTACAAAAGGACGAAGCATAATAGATCTCAATTTTCAAGCACATTTTAGAATCTGAAAGTTAAATTTGTTCATTGACCCATCCGGATGTTTGTTCTGGCCGACGTTAGTGGGGGCAGGCACTATATACTCAATTATGGTTTTTTTTCTGTCAAATTTTGCCAACCGATAAATTTATCGGGGAGGGTCGTAAGTGTTGTCATTAGAACCTGTCCAGTGTAGAATATATAAAAAGACTTTTTAAGAAATTTGTAGTGTTTTTGCTTAGTCTTTTGCTCTAAAGATTCAACAGTCTTGAACTAATCTTTTGGGTAACCTGTATCCTTGCTTACGGGAAAGTGCGTAAAACTCCATAGGGGTTATGTACAACAACAAACCAAATGTAAGTTTTCGGTAGTCTTTTTGATTGTCATGCCCTTAGTTTCGTTTAGAAAAAAAACAGGTACATTTGACGGACAGAGTTTGTTGTGCTCATAGGAGCAAGACCTCTATAATTGGATTCAAGCAGGAAAACAGTTCGCTCAAGGCGATTAAAACTAGGGATTAAAACTAGGTTGAATGAGGACTGATTGCCTCTCAGCAAAGTATCAATGGGGACAATAATGGACAATAATGAAATATAGACAGTGACTCAATCAGGTATAAATTTTGGACTCAATCAGGCCTTATTGATGGCAACATGTCTTGACGCTGGCCACCCATCGCGTGTTAACGAAGCACTCTCGAAGAAATGGAGGTCTGCAATTGAGGCAGAATATAATTCTTTGTTGGAGAACAAAGTCTGGAAGTTACAACAATACCAGAAGTTGTAAAAGCGCTCAAGGGGATACCTCAATGCTGTTTTAGAGCAACTTGAGGGATTCAAAAAGGAGGATCCAAACGCGGATAAAGTCTATTGCAGACTACAGCGTAGTTTATACGGACTCAATCAGGCCGGAATTGCTATCTAGTAAGGGGCTTTAACAGGGAATATCCCGAAATGCAAATCAAGGAGAACTATATGATGGAGAATGCAAAGCATGTCACCGTCTACACTGATAGAGAAAAAGTAAACCTTCGATTTGCTTTTACTATGTGGGTGTTCATTTGCAGGACAGACAAAGATACAAACCCTCGGCACGGAGAGAAAACTGTTAGCACGTAAAAACTCTATCAAAACAAAGCACGGAGTAGTCAAGCAGTCATGGCCGAGTGGTTAAGGCGTCTGACTAGAAATCAGATGGGATCGTCCCGCGCAGGTTCGAATCCTGCTGACTGCGTATTTTCTTGTACTCTAGTTTTGATCACTCATACACATGATTTCTTAAAAATTCAAATTCTCTTGAATCCAACGATTTCTCCCCTTTATTCATCCCAGGATTTCAATTCCAGCCTGATTTGAAGCTGGGAATATGAAAATTGAAAGCACGTGCTATATCGACATAATGGTTCACTAAAAAATAATGGTAAACAACACTACAAAATAACGAAGCAAAATAGATCTCAATTGTCAAGCTTATTTTATAATCTGACAATGAAGATTGTTCATTGATCCATCCGGATGTTTGTTCTGGCCGACTTTATTGGGGGCAGGCACTATATACTCAATTATGGTTTTTTTGTTCTGTCAATTTTCGTCGATCGATAAATTTGTCGGAGAGGGTCGTAAGTGTTGTCATAAGAACCTGTCCAGTGTAGAATATATAACACAAAGACATTTTAAGAAATTTGTATTTTTCACGGAGTTATCGATGTTTAACGTTTTGCGAACATTTAACTTATTCTCCCTGCTTTTATTCAGATTTTCCGTATTCCTACGCAATTTTGGCCGATTTCTGTTTTAATAAATTATTTTCAATAGTCAACGATAGTATTTTTGACTTTTCCTCTAAAGTTTCAACAGTCTTGAACTAATCTTTTGGGTAACCTGTATCCAGAACTGCGGCACAATTGTTTTGCTACCTTATAAATTAAAGGGCTTTAACAGGGAATATCTCGAAATGCAAATCATGGAGAACTATATGATGGAGAATGCAAATCATGTCACCGTCTAAACTGATAGAGAAAAAGTAAACCTTCGAATTGCTTTTAATAAGTGGGTGTTCAATTGCAGGAAAGACAAAGACACAAACCCTCGGCATGGAGAGAAAAATCTTAGCACGTAAAAACTCTATCAAAATAAAGCACGGAGTAGTCAAGCAGTCATGGCCGAGTGGTTAAGGCGTCTGACTAGAAACCAGATGGGATCTTCCCGCGCAGGTTCGAATCCTGCAGAATGCGTAAATTCTTGTACTCTAGTTTAGATCACTCATACACATGATTTCTTAAATATTCAAATTTTCTTGAATCCAATGATTTCTCCCATTTTATTCACACCAGGATTTCAAATCCAGCCTGATTTGAATCTGGGAATATGAAAATTGAAAGCACGTGCTATATCGACATAATGGTTCACTAAAAAATAATGGTAAACAACACTACAAAATGACGAAACACAATAGATCTCAATTGTCAAGCTTATTTTAGAATCTGAAAGTGAAATCTGTTCATTGACCCATCCGGATGTTCGTTCTGGCCGACTTTATTGGGGGCAGGCACTATATACTCAATTATGGTTTTTTTTGTTCTGTCAAATTTCGCCGATCGATAAATTTGTCGGAGATGGTCGTAAGTGTTTTCATAAGAACCTGTCCAGTGTAGAATATATAATACAAAGACATTTTAAGAAATTTGTATTTTTCACGTAGTTATCGATGTTTAACGTTTTGCGAAAATTTAGCTTATTCTCCCTAATTTTATTCAGATTTTCCGTATTCCTACGCAATTGTGGCCAATTTTTGTTTTATTAAATTATTTTAAAATAGTCAACGATAGTGTTTTCGACTTTTCCTCTTAAGATTCAAAAGTCTTGAACTAATCTTTTGGGTAACCTGTCTCCAGAACTGCGGCACAATTGTTTTTCTACCTTTTAAATTAAGGGGCTTTAACAGGGAATATCCCGAAATGCAAATCAAGGAGAACTATATGATGGAGAATGCAAATCATGTCACCGTCTACACTGATAGAGGAAAAATAAACCTTCGATTTGCTTTTAATATGTGGGTGTTCATTTGCAGGACAGACAAAGACACAAACCCTCGGCACGGAGAGAAAACTGTTAGCACGTAAAAACTCTATCAAAATAAAGCACGGAGTAGTCAAGCAGTCATGGCCGAGTGATTAAGGCGTCTGACCAGAAATCAGATGGGATCTTCCCGCGCAGGTTCGAATCCTGCTGACTGCGTAAATTCTTGTACTCTAGTTTAGATCACTCATACACATGATTTCTTAAATATTCAAATTTTCTTGAATCCAACGATTTCTCCCATTTTATTCACACCAGGATTTCAATTCCAGCCTGATTTGAAGCTGGGAATATGAAAATTGAAAGCACGTGCTATATCGACATAATGGTTCACTTAAAAATAATGGTAAACAACACTACAAAATGACGAAACACAATAGATCTCAATTGTCAAGCTTATTTTAGAATCTGACAGTGAAATCTGTTCATTGACCCATCCGGATGTTTGTTCTGGCCGACTTTATTGGGGGCAGGCACTATATACTCAATTATGGTTTTTTTGTTCTGTCAATTTTCGCCGATCGATAAATTTGTCGGAGAGGGTCGTAAGTGTTTTCATAAGAACCTGTCCAGTGTAGAATATATAATACAAAGACATTTTAAGAAATTTGTATTATTCACGTAGTTATCGATGTTTAACGTTTTGCGAACATTTAGCTTATTCTCCCTAATTTTATTCAGATTTTCCGTATTCCTACGCAATTGTGGCCAATTTTTGTTTTATTAAATTATTTTAAAATAGTCAACGATAGTGTTTTCGACTTTTCCTCTTAAGATTCAAAAGTCTTGAACTAATTTTTTGGGTAACCTGTCTCCAGAACTGCGGCACAATTGTTTTTCTACCTTTTAAATTAAGGGGCTTTAACAGGGAATATCCCGAAATGCAAATCAAGGAGAACTATATGATGGAGAATGCAAATCATGTCACCGTCTACACTGATAGAGAAAAAGTAAACCTTCGATTTGCTTTTAATATGTGGGTGTTCATTTGCAGGACAGACAAAGACACAAACCCTCGGCACGGAGAGAAAACTGTTAGCACGTAAAAACTCTATCAAAATAAAGCACGGAGTAGTCAAGCAGTCATGGCCGAGTGGTTAAGGCGTCTGACTAGAAATCAGATGGGATCTTCCCGCGCAGGTTCGAATCCTGCTGACTGCGTAAATTCTTGTACTCTAGTTTAGATCACTCATACACATGATTTCTCATAAACTCCAATTTTCTTGAATCCAACGATTTCTCCCCTTTATTCACCCCCGGATTTCAATTCCAGCCTGATTTGAAGCTGGGAATATGAAACTCGAAAGCACGTGCTATATCAACATAATGGTTCACTAAAAAATAAAGGTAAACAACACTACAAAATGACGAAACACAATAGATCTCAATTGTCAAGCTTATTTTAGAATCTGGCAGTGAAATTTGTTCATTGACCCATCCAGATGTTTGTTCAGGCCGACTTTATTGGGGCAGGCACTATATACTCAATTATGGTTTTTTTGTTCTGTCAATTTTCGCCGATCGATAAATTTGTCGGAGAGGGTCGTAAGTGTTGTCATTAGAACCTGTCCAGTGTAGAATATATAAAACAAAGACTTTTTAAGAAATTTGCATTTTTCACGGAGTTATCAAGGTTTAACGTTTTGTGAACATTTAACTGATTCTCCTTGTTTTTATTCAGATTTTCCGTATTCTTACGCAATTCTGGCCGATTTCTGTTTTAATAAATTATTTTCAAATAGTCAACGACAGTATTTTTGACTTTTCCTCTAAAGATTCAACAGTCTTGAACTAATCTTTTGGTTATCCTGTACCCAGAACTGCGGCACAATTGTTTTGCTACCTTATAAATTAAGGGGCTTTAACAGGAATTATCCCAAAAAGCAAATCATGGAGAACTATATGATGGAGAATGCAAATCATGTCACCGTCTACACTGATAAAGAAAAAGTAAGCCTTCGAATTGCTTTTAATAAGTGGGTGTTCAATTGCAGGAAAGACAAAGACACAATCCCTCGGCATGGAGAGAAAAATCTTAGCACGTAAAAACTCTAAAAACTCTATCAAAATAAAGCACGGAGTAGTCAAGCAGTCATGGCCGAGTGGTTACGGCGTCTGACTAGAAATCAGATGGGATCTTCCCGCGCAGGTTCGAATCCTGCTGACTGCGTAAATTCTTGTACTCTAGTTTAGATCACTCATACACATGCTTTCTTAAAAATTCAAATTTTCTTGAATCCAACGATTTCTCCCCTTTATTCACCCTAGGATTTCAATTCCAGCCTGATTTGAAGCTGGGAATATGAAACTTGAAAGCACGTGCTATATCAACATAATGGTTCACTAAAAAATAATGGTAAACAACACTACAAAATGACGAAACACAATAGATCTCAATTTTCAAGCTTATTTTAGAATCTGACAGTGAAATTTGTTCATTGACCCATCCGGATGTTTATTCTGGCCGACTTTATTGGGGGCAGGCACTATATACTCAATTATGGTTTTTTGGTTCAGTCAATTTTCGCCGATCGATAAATTCATCGGAGAGGGTCGTAAGTGTTGTCATTAGAACCTGTCCAGTGTAGAATATATAATACAAAGACTTTTTAAGAAATTTCTTTTTTCACGGAGTTATCGAAGTTTAACGTTTTGTGAATATTTAACTGATTCTCCTTGTTTTTTTTTCAGATTTTCCGTATTCTTAAACAATTGTGGCCGATTTTTGTTTTAATAAATTTTTTTCAAATAGTCAACGATAGTATTGTTGACTTTACCTCTAAAGACTCAACAGTGTTTGTTGAACTAACTTTATGGCTAACCTATCTCCAGAACTGCGGAAAGATTGGGTTGTTAGCATTCAAATTAAGGGTCTTGAACAGGGAATATCCTGAAACGCAAATCATGGAGATCTATATGATGGAGAATGCAAATCATGTCACCGTCTACACTGATAGAGAAAAAGTAGACCTTCGAATTGCTCTTACTACGTGGGTGTTCATTTGCAGGACAGAGAAAGATACAAACCCTCGGCAGAGAGAGAAAAATATACTCGAGTAAAAACTCTACCAAAATAAGTACGAGGTAGTCAAGTTCTCATGGTCGATTGTTTAAGACGTCTGACTAGAAATCAGATGGGATCTTCCCGCACAGTTTCGATTCATGACTGACTGCGAAATTTCTTAAACTTCAGTTTAGATATGCCTTGTTCATCTTTTCACGGATGTTCAACTTTTCTTGCATCAAACGATTTTTATCCTTTTTTAATTCAGCCAGGATTTCAATTTCAGATTGAGTTCAAGCTGGAGTTTTAAATTACGTGTTCCAAAATGAAAAATTCAACTCTGGTCAAATTTTTTGTCACATTATCCAGGTCCTTTATATTCGGAACAATTAGGTGTTCCTAATGGACGAAAGGCAATATCAAGGCTGGTTCCGGTCTAATCGTTGCTTTCTATGCTCCAAAAATATTGTAATCAGTCGCTGACTTCTTTAAAATAAACTTTTACCACATTTTGCTTCTTTGTGTTAACTACAGAACAGAGCATATCACTCTGTTGACAGACAGACTTTCTAATGACAGGCTTTCTAGGGAATTTCAAAGAAAACCTACATAGTTTTTTGGCCAAAATCCAAGGTACTTTTCATCAAACAAAATTAATTTTCAAATTAAACGATTATTTAATGAGCATTGCCACTTTCTGATTGTCTTCCTAAATGATTAAAACTTCATTGCTAATGTGTTTTCACAATTTAAGTAATAGTTTTCCGACTTTGATACCACAACCTTTCACAACAAAAATTCCAATTTTCGGACATTTTCCAACCTTTAAGGGTCTTTTTGTTGTTTTCTCACATTATTGACATGAAGGATATTACACTATTGGCTATTTAAAAGACAAAATTGAACAATGTAGACAGACAAAATTGAACAAATTTAAAAAGACAAAGTTGAACATATCAATTTTATCAGTGAATAGATTCTAGTTTTATTGGCGTCGACTTTAAGTAGTTTCTTGACAAAAATAAGATTGGATCTTCCCGCACAGTTTCAATTCATGCTGACTGCGAAATTTCTTAAGCTTCAGTTTAGATATGCCATGCTCATCCTTTCACGGAAGTTCAAATTTTCTTGCGTCAAACGATTTTCATCCATTTTAATTCAGCCAGGATTTCAATTTCAGATTGAGTTCTAGCTGGGGTTTTAAATTACGTGTTCCAAAATGCAAAATTCAACTCTGGTCAAATTTTTTGTCACATTATCCATGTCCATTGTTTTCGGAACAGTTAGGTGTTCCTAATGGACGAAAAGCAAAAGCAAGGCTGGTTTCGGTCTAATCGTTGACTTGTGTGCTCAACAAATTTGGTAATCAAGCAGTCATGGTCTAGTGGTTAAGGCGTCTGACTTGAAATCAGATGGGATCTTCCCGCGCAGGTTCGAATCCTGCTGACTGCGAAATGTCTTAAAAATCAGTTTAGATATGACATGCTCATCCTTTCACGAATGTTCAATTCTTCTTGCATCAAATGATTTTCATCCTTTTTTAATTCAGCCAGGATTTCAATTTCAGCTTGAGTTAAAGCTGGGGTTTTACGTTACGTGTTCCAAAATGGAAAAATCAACTCTGGTCAAATTTTTTGTCACATTATCCATGTCCATTATAATCGGAACAATTACGTTTTCCTAATGGACGAACAGCAATAGCCGGACTAGTTTTGGTCTAATCGTTGCTTTCTATGCTCCAAGAAAATTGTAATCAGTCGCTGACTTCTTTAAAATAAACTTTTACCACATTTTTCTTCTTTGTGTTAACTACAGAACAGAGCATATCACTCTGTTGACAGACAGACTTTCTAATGACAGGCTTTCTAGGGAATTTCAAAGAAAACCTACATAGTTTTTTTGGTCAAAATCCAAGGTACTTTTCATCAAACAAAACTAAATTTCAAAATAAACGAATATTCAATGAGCATTGCCACTTTCTGATTGTCTTCCTAAATGATTAGAACTTCATTGCTAATGTGTTTTCACATTTTAAGTAATAGTTTTTCAACTTTGATACCATACCTTTTCACAAAAAAATCCAATTTTGGACATTTTTCAATCTTTAAGGGTCTTTTTCTTGTTTTCTCACATTATTGACAGGAAGAATGTTACATTATTGGCTATTTAAAAAGACAAAATTGAACAATGTAGATAGACAAAATTGAACAAATTTAAAAAGACAAAGTTGAAGATATCATTTTTTTCAGTGAATAGATTCTAGTTTTATTGGCGTCGACTTTATGTAGTTTCTTGACAAAATTGCAGGTCTTAGCGTTTTCCAGTGGATGAAAAATTGAACATTTTAGTTTAGATGATATTCATTTTTTAATAGCTAAATTATGATTTTATTGTTCTTGGACACTGATTTTTAGCAGTTTTTTAAGACTTTTTCGTTGCTGACAGTTTTGTTGTACTTTTTAATCAAAAAAATATTCTGATTGCCTCCTATATTCAAAAAAAAATATTCAAAAGCCTCCTTTAGAGTTATAAAAGTTTTCATTTGATCGATAAAAATTTTCATGGCTTTGAAACCAAATATTTTAAAACTGTATAGACTTATTTTCAAAATTTCAATTTGCTGATCTTTTTGTCCACTTCTAAAATAATCTCACTAACTACAAGTGGAATAAAAACTTACTGGTGTTCAAGAAAAACACAATTGAACATATCTAAACTTTTTAGAGCATTTATTGTTTTAACGGCTTTGACATCGGGTTTTCAAAAAAAAAATTTTCGGTTACTGATTTTTGTCTACGTTTGTCGTACTTTTGTAGACGTATAACATTTTCTGAATAGTGAAAAACCTCAATGGTTTTCCTTGAAGAAACAAAAGAACCTATGTAGTGATTTCAGGCGATAGCTAATGTTTTCGACTTTGAAGTTCAATGTTTCTTAAAAACATTTAACTCGTCTCAGTGCTCAGACGTGACATATCACATTATTGGTGCTCAAAGAATGCGCAATTGATTATATCTGAGTTTTTACGGATTAGTTTATTGCTTTAACAGTTTCGACACCGTTTTCTCGAAAAACAATTGAAATTTTGTTTTTCTTCTATTTGTCGTGAATTCTGAATAGACACAAACCTATTTCAAAACTTTTCTTGGTTTACTTCATTTGAAATTATCTGTTTTTAGAAAACACAAACGTATTTTTTAATTTGACAGTTTTTGTTTTTTGTCTACTTGTTACCGAGTTTTATTAAAAACTGGTCCCTTGTTTTTTCTAGTAAAGTACAAATTTGCTTGTTTATTTTAATTTTTTGACGCCATAATGATTTTGTCATTAAGTAGCTTTTTGTCAAAAAAGACATTGAGGTTTAGGTGGAAATAATGTTTTTTGTGGTTAATTGATTTTGTTGTTTGTCTTGCCTTGCATTCTTAAGAATGCCAGGTCTCATCGGAGTTTAAAAGTTTTCGATCCCTTCCTCATTTATTAGACAATTAAAACGAAAACATAGATGAGCGGGGTTGGCCCATTATGTGCGAACGCACATTATCGAGTCCTCTTGTAATTAAATAAACTGTTTATCACAACAATGACCAAAATTATTAATAAAGACAGCTAATTTAATCCCACGGGCAGCCCGCCCATTACTTTCCAGTTTATCCTCAAGTTTTTCGACAACACTTCGTAGACAACAAAATTAATTTGGTTTTTAAAAGTATTTTTTCTGAAACATAGTATAGGTCAAACTGACTTACATTTGACAGACTAAATGACCCAATAAAATTACAATCAGCAAGAACAAACTCAACCAAACATGTTATGAAAAATAGTTTTGCAATTTTAAGTCTTTGAAAGTTTTTGTAAAAATTTTAAAATAACTTACATCACTGTACTTGATGGAGAGTCCGAGTCTGTTCAAGTCCAGATACATGAAAGATCCCTTTCTGGCTATGGTTCCGGATGACACTTGGAGGAATTCAGTTCTGTATGTCGTGTTGTGGAAGTCATGAGTGGTGAGGACTCCTGAGAGGTCTTTAATGTGTGCCATGTATCCCTGGACCATTATGGAGTAACCACCCGCCAGTTCTATTGTCACACTCTGGAACAAAAAATACATTTAAACAGTATGTACTGTAAATGAGCACACAAGAGAAAAAATCTAATAAATAAATCATTTTGTCTTCATTATCCATTTGTTTTTTTCATTTATCAAGTAAAGCCCTATTCCAAATAAGGACAACAAAAAATTAAACAAGACTGGAGTTGTTGTTTTGCAAAACGAACTTTCTTCGAGTTTACGGAAAGCCTCGCATTTATCTAGACCCAAAAAGAGTCAACCTTGCTTATGCTTGCACACAAAAGCATCTACTTGACAATGTGTTTAACATCAGTAAAAAGCTCGAAAATAAAGACTACAAAAAATTAGACGTAAACCTAAACATCGAGATAACATTTATGAAGGCAAAAAATTCTCCCCTGAAACCATGATAAAGCATTTTTTCCCCTTTTTCTTAAATCAAAATATGGAATCTTTGATAAAAGGCTGAAAGTAAAGTTGCAGTCAAGTTGCAGTTAAGACAGTGAAAATTGATTTCACTTCAACTACTGAAATTCTATGACGAAAATTCCGCGTTCCATGATATTCATTTATGCTTATAAACATTTAAAATAATATAAAACATAAACCAACTTACGTCGGATGAATTGTTCTCGAACGACAGGCGGGCAATTTTATTCATAGAGGGGAGTAGCTTAGAAAACTTGTATGGTTGAAAACAACTGCGCCCACAGGGATTCAAAACAACAACCTCCAGATTAAAAATCTCACTTCTTAATCACTTAATACTAAGACTTTAATTCTTCTCCGCTGTTTTATATTAGCAACAAACTTTATTTCTGAAATAAAGCGAAACATATCAATCAAAAATGAAGAACTAAAGCGTGAAAAATTCACTCAAAAAGTCAAAGAAATTTCAAAGACAAAAGTGCAAAAACGGTCAAGTAAAAATGTTCCAAAAAAGAGACATATTTACAATAATTGCCTCGAACTTTGTTCGAGAGAAATTAACAAATAATTAATAATTATGGTTCCTGCATAGTCCAATAAGGACAACATTACGCTAAAACGTCCTGTTCCCTGCTCTCTTTTTCTCTTTTTCTTATTATTCCTCACATTTTGGACTGAACTTTTTATGAGCACAATTAATCTTTGTTGACCGAGGTCACTTTCTTTGTGTCTGAAACTTTCACGTGGTCCTATAAATACAATTATTTTTGGTCAACCGACGGTCAACCTGAAGACATTGTTATATGAGAGCTTACACCCACACATACTTCAATGAGGCCGGAGTCTGAACTCTCAATCATTGGCGTGTGGTTTACACACATTACATATAATATTTGTTTTCACATAAACTTGCACGAAAAGATTGAATACGTTATTTTTAACGGCTTCCTTTGTCTACTTTGAAATTTTCTGCTCAATCGGACGATCATTACAAAACCGTACAACTTTTGAGAGAATATTATCGATGTTACAATTTAATCCTGCGGTCCATTTACTATACGCTCATCTGTCTTTTTGTTTTTTTCATATTTCGGGCAATCTATATGTTATTCGTCGTCAACATTGGAAATGTCAAGCCATTAAAACCAGTCAGCGAGGGCAATTTTACTGAACAAGGTTTTCTATTTTGGTTTTTCAGAGGAATTCCCCATGTTTAATTAATAAGCTCCCCTGTTTTACGTGTTTTGCGCACAATTGAACAAATAGATCAGCTAGTTTATACTTAGATAAAAAAAATGCGTGCAAGTACCTGACTGATACCATGTTCCTAATTACCAGGTTCCTGTACAAACTGAATAACGCGTCAGTAAAAAAAACAAGCTTCATATATCATAATTTTTAAGAGGACACCTCTGATCAGGCGAAACGGAAAGGAAAACTGTTATTTATTCTTCACACTTTTGTTTATTCACTAGAACAAATGGCCGTTCAAGAAATGTTCAGGTGACCTCAACTTTAAAACATTACAACAAACACAGTTGCGCGTCCATATGAACTTAAGAGCATACCAAACTAACGAAAAAATACTGTTACGATTTACAATAGCCTTTGATACAATGACCTTCAATGCAATCCGAGCAAGATGAGGAAAACAACGATAATTAACCACGTGCTGAAACCAAATATTCATAATTTCAAACGATATTATCACATTCACTTGGTCTTTTCGAGATTGAGATTCTTAAGCATAAAGCGTTATAATAAAGCATTTCTAGGCAAGTGATTCAATTAATGTTGCATCGCAACATTTGTTCCGCCGACAAATAGGTTAAGGATAAAATAGTCAAAGCATTAGGCACCAAAAGCATTATATCTCTCAAAAAATTTAGCAAAAAATCTAAAAGGGGAAACTTAAAGGGGAAGTTAAAAGCGGACCCCCCACTAGATAACACATCCCCCCTCATGTTATACAAGTTGATTAACTTGTATAACAAGGTTGATTTCTGAGACCCGGTAAAGTTATCTAGTGGGAGAAATATATCTCAAGGGTTACAAAAACTTTTTTTGTGAAACTTCGGGGAAAACAATCTCTTTCTCAGTTCTCGCGGAGAACTCGAAATTTTTAGTTCAGGTTTGCTCCCCCGAAGTAATAGCACTAAGTTCGCGCGCAAAAATTGGCCGCATTTTTTGAAGGGGGGATTAAGTGAAACCCGATTTCCCATATTTTGCGTTCTT
This sequence comes from Convolutriloba macropyga, assembly GCF_964194025.1. Taxonomy (NCBI): domain Eukaryota; kingdom Metazoa; phylum Xenacoelomorpha; order Acoela; family Convolutidae; genus Convolutriloba; species Convolutriloba macropyga. The sequence goes on along the minus strand of NC_134479.1, from coordinate 7,080,110 downwards.
TTAGTGTGTTTTTAGATTTCAGCACAGCAAAATCCACGAAAAAGACAAACGAAACTAATTCGAATAAAGACCAGCATCAAAAACACGAAAAAAAACGCCCTCAAAGGCAACAGCAAGTCAAAATGTCCAATTTTGAAATGCAGAAACAGTCGCGGGGATCACACCGCAGCGTTACTACAAGGTTTAACAATGAGGCTGAAAATATCATGTCAAAAGATCTAGACACCATTTCAGAAGCAGACATCAACAGGCTAAATCAGGTAGCGAAACTTCTCACCCCATAGCAGAATTTTCTGGTAACTTCGAACCAAGAACTTCAACAGAACTTGACGGAGGCGGAAGCACTGGACAATGACATTCTGGAGTCCGAGGAATTTAATGACAAGTTGACAAAGAACATTGATGCAATCAAACGCTTCACGAAACGTTTTGAGGGACCTTCAAAAGCAGCAGATACTTCAACGCCATCTACTTCAACGCTCTCCGATGCTATGAGGAACTCAGCCAACATCAAGTTACCAAAACTCAATCTGCCGGTTTTTTCGGGTAATTATATGGAATGGACTTCGTTCTTTGATTTGTTCAAAGGAGCAGTCATTGACAACAGTTCTCTTCAAGGAAGTCAGAAGTTGCAGTATCTGAAAGCATCTGTAAAGGGTGATACCGCCAAACTGCTTGCCTCGATACCAGTTACCGATCACAACTTCGACATTGCTATGAATACTCTGATAAACAGATATGAGAACAAGAGGATCATCATTCGCACACACCTGCATTCAATTGTTTCGTATCGATCACTGACAACCGATAATGCCAGAGACTTAGGAAATTTAATTGAAGCAATGGACGAACATCGACTTGCCTTGCAGAATTTGGGAGAATCAGTCAACAGTCAAGACATCTTTTTTGTTTACTTGATCAGTGAGAAGCTGCCTACCGAGACAAGAGAGCTGTCTTCAAAAGACAAGGAACCTCAAAGGTATGAAGAGCTCAGACTTTTCTTAGAGGAACGCGCACAAGCACTCGAGGCAACAGCGCCAAATGGAGTAGGAGCGACAAAAACTCAAATGAACGGGAACCAACGACATTTGCACACACATTTGGCGACTTCCGAGCAACAATGCGAATGTTGTGAAGAAACGCACGAAATTTTCAAATGCGGAAAGTTCAAGAAGCTTTCAGTAAGGGAAGGTGCAGAGCTAATAAAGGTTAGAAAACTCTGTTTCAATTGTCTGCGACCGGGACACAGATCAGAAGGTTGTGATGGATCGAAATACAAGCAATGTGGTAGAAAGCATTATACTCTTCTTCATCGTGAAAACATTCCCAACAGAAACACCGATCAGCAAACAACTAGCGGAACAACCAGCACTCAATCAAACGACAAACAAAAGAACAACGCTATAACAACAACAGCAATTGCAAAATCTAAGGTTGAAAACAAGTTCACAGGAGCTATGACTCAACGAACTTCAGAAGAAGTCTTTCCTCAAACCGCAATTGTTTCCGTTAATGTTCACAGCGAGACCATTTTACTTAGGGTACTTCTAGACTCAGCTTCACAAAACAACCTTATAACTGAATCAGCAGTACAAAGGTTACAATTGAAGAAGAAAAGCAGCAACACAAAAGTTTTTGGACTTGGTGGGACGGTTCAAGACAACAAAGGTCGCGTGGACCTTCTTATCTCATCAAGGAACAGATCGTCCAATGTCAATATTAGTGCGTCAATTTTGACAAAAATGACTGATAATCTGCCATCACGGTTCATTGGCACCAGCCAATGGGAAACAGTAAAGGAGTTGGAGCTTGCTGACCCAGACTTCAACAAGCCGCCATCAATTGACCTCTTGATCGGAGCATCTCATTATGAAGATATAATGATTGGGAACAATCGACTAAAAGAGCCTAACTGTGGAATAACATATAGGCTATCAATGTTCGGTTGGGTCGTTATTGGAAGGGAACAGACAGACAAAACCTATACAAACGATCTGCAGACTTTCTTTGCTTCTTCAGAGCCAGAAAATTTGCAGCGTTTTCGGGAAATAGAAGAATTTCCAGCAGGGCAGCTTTGGACAGCCGAAGAAAACGCTGCGATGATCACACGTGTTTTGCGCACAATTGAACAAATAGATCAGCTAGTTTATACTTAGATAAAAAAAATGCGTGCAAGTACCTGACTGATACCATGTTCCTAATTACCAGGTTCCTGTACAAACTGAATAACGCGTCAGTAAAAAAAACAAGCTTCATATATCATAATTTTTAAGAGGACACCTCTGATCAGGCGAAACGGAAAGGAAAACTGTTATTTATTCTTCACACTTTTGTTTATTCACTAGAACAAATGGCCGTTCAAGAAATGTTCAGGTGACCTCAACTTTAAAACATTACAACAAACACAGTTGCGCGTCCATATGAACTTAAGAGCATACCAAACTAACGAAAAAATACTGTTACGATTTACAATAGCCTTTGATACAATGACCTTCAATGCAATCCGAGCAAGATGAGGAAAACAACGATAATTAACCACGTGCTGAAACCAAATATTCATAATTTCAAACGATATTATCACATTCACTTGGTCTTTTCGAGATTGAGATTCTTAAGCATAAAGCGTTATAATAAAGCATTTCTAGGCAAGTGATTCAATTAATGTTGCATCGCAACATTTGTTCCGCCGACAAATAGGTTAAGGATAAAATAGTCAAAGCATTAGGCACCAAAAGCATTATATCTCTCAAAAAATTTAGCAAAAAATCTAAAAGGGGAAACTTAAAGGGGAAGTTAAAAGCGGACCCCCCACTAGATAACACATCCCCCCTCATGTTATACAAGTTGATTAACTTGTATAACAAGGTTGATTTCTGAGACCCGGTAAAGTTATCTAGTGGGAGAAATATATCTCAAGGGTTACAAAAACTTTTTCTGTGAAACTTCGGGGAAAACAATCTCTTTCTCAGTTCTCGCGGAGAACTCGAAATTTTTAGTTCAGGTTTGCTCCCCCGAAGTAATAGCACTAAGTTCGCGCGCAAAAATTGGCCGCATTTTTTGAAGGGGGGATTAAGTGAAACCCGATTTCCCATATTTTGCGTTCTTTTAGTGTGTTTTTAGCTTTCAGCACAGCAAAATCCACGAAAAAGACAAACGAAACTAATTCGAATAAAGACCAGCATCAAAAACACGAAAAAAAACGCCCTCAAAGGCAACAGCAAGTCAAAATGTCCAATTTTGAAATGCAGAAACAGTCGCGGGGATCACACCGCAGCGTTACTACAAGGATTAACAATGAGGCTGAAAATATCATGTCAAAAGATCTAGACACCATTTCAGAAGCAGACATCAACAGGCTAAATCAGGTAGCGAAACTTCTCACCCCATAGCAGAATTTTCTGGTAACTTCGAACCAAGAACTTCAACAGAACTTGACGGAGGCGGAAGCACTGGACAATGACATTCTGGAGTCCGAGGAATTTAATGACAAGTTGACAAAGAACATTGATGCAATCAAACGCTTCACGAAACGTTTTGAGGGACCTTCAAAAGCAGCAGATACTTTAACGCCATCTACTTCAACGCTCTCCGATGCTATGAGGAACTCAGCCAACATCAAGTTACCAAAACTCAATCTGCCGGTTTTTTCGGGTAATTATATGGAATGGACTTCGTTCTTTGATTTGTTCAAAGGAGCAGTCATTGACAACAATTCTCTTCAAGGAAGTCAGAAGTTGCAGTATCTGAAAGCATCTGTAAAGGGTGATACCGCCAAACTGCTTGCCTCGATACCAGTTACCGATCACAACTTCGACATTGCTATGAATACTCTGATAAACAGATATGAGAACAAGAGGATCATCATTCGCACACACCTGCATTCAATTGTTTCGTATCGATCACTGACAACCGATAATGCCAGAGACTTAGGAAATTTAATTGAAGCAATGGACGAACATCGACTTGCCTTGCAGAATTTGGGAGAATCAGTCAACAGTCAAGACATCTTTTTTGTTTACTTGATCAGTGAGAAGCTGCCTACCGAGACAAGAGAGCTGTCTTCAAAAGACAAGGAACCTCAAAGGTATGAAGAGCTCAGACTTTTCTTAGAGGAACGCGCACAAGCACTCGAGGCAACAGCGCCAAATGGAGTAGGAGCGACAAAAACTCAAATGAACGGGAACCAACGACATTTGCACACACATTTGGCGACTTCCGAGCAACAATGCGAATGTTGTGAAGAAACGCACGAAATTTTCAAATGCGGAAAGTTCAAGAAGCTTTCAGTAAGGGAAGGTGCAGAGCTAATAAAGGTTAGAAAACTCTGTTTCAATTGTCTGCGACCGGGACACAGATCAGAAGGTTGTGATGGATCGAAATACAAGCAATGTGGTAGAAAGCATTATACTCTTCTTCATCGTGAAAACATTCCCAACAGAAACACCGATCAGCAAACAACTAGCGGAACAACCAGCACTCAATCAAACGACAAACAAAAGAACAACGCTATAACAACAACAGCAATTGCAAAATCTAAGGTTGAAAACAAGTTCACAGGAGCTATGACTCAACGAACTTCAGAAGAAGTCTTTCCTCAAACCGCAATTGTTTCCGTTAATGTTCACAGCGAGACCATTTTACTTAGGGTACTTCTAGACTCAGCTTCACAAAACAACCTTATAACTGAATCAGCAGTACAAAGGTTACAATTGAAGAAGAAAAGCAGCAACACAAAAGTTTTTGGACTTGGTGGGACGGTTCAAGACAACAAAGGTCGCGTGGACCTTCTTATCTCATCAAGGAACAGATCGTCCAATGTCAATATTAGTGCGTCAATTTTGACAAAAATGACTGATAATCTGCCATCACGGTTCATTGGCACCAGCCAATGGGAAACAGTAAAGGAGTTGGAGCTTGCTGACCCAGACTTCAACAAGCCGCCATCAATTGACCTCTTGATCGGAGCATCTCATTATGAAGATATAATGATTGGGAACAATCGACTAAAAGAGCCTAACTGTGGAATAACATATAGGCTATCAATGTTCGGTTGGGTCGTTATTGGAAGGGAACAGACAGACAAAACCTATACAAACGATCTGCAGACTTTCTTTGCTTCTTCAGAGCCAGAAAATTTGCAGCGTTTTCGGGAAATAGAAGAATTTCCAGCAGGGCAGCTTTGGACAGCCGAAGAAAACGCTGCGATGATCACTTCAAGGAAACAACTAGAAGAAGCCCTGAAGGTCGCTTCATAGTGAAACTTCCCTTCAAGAACGAGAAAAAACCATTGGGAGATTCACTTCAACAAGCCCAAAAAACAACTCCGCAGTCTTCTATTCAGATTGGAAAGACAACCCGACCTTTATAAGAGATACGCATAATTCATTGGAGAGTTCTTTCATCTCGGACACATGGAGAAGGTTCCAACATCAGAACTTGTCAAGCCTGTTGAAAACTGCTACTATCTTTGTCATGATTGTGTGTTCAAGGAGTCAAGCACTACCACCAAGCTGAGGGTCGTTTTCGACGGATCTGCAAAGACGACAACAGGAGTATCTCTTAACGACAGACTCATGGTTGGACCCAAAAATTCCGAAAGACCTTTTCAGCATTCTTGTTCGATTTCGACTACACCAAGTAGCACTTTCTGCTGATATTGCAAAAATGTACAGGCAAGTGCAATTGGACAAAGAAGACAAATATTATCACCGATTATTGTGGAAAGATCCAAATTCAGAGGCGAATGAAACCTTTCGTATGACTCGGGTAACATACGGCATTGCTTCTTCGTCTTTTCATTCAATTCGACCACTGCAACTTCTTGCCGAAGAAACAACAAACAATAAACTTCGTTTGTCACTAACAACTAATATGTATGTGGATGATCTACTTACAGGATGTGAAGATTCAAAAGCCGCAGAGAAGCTCCAGGACGCCATTATTACGCTTCTTGCTTCAGCAGGTTTTGATATACGAAAATGGGTATCTAGCGACTCAAAACTTGTATCAAGACTAGCAGCCACTTTCAGAGAAACGGAAGACGAGAAGATAATTGAAAGCGAAGACTATGCCATTAAGACGCTTGGGATAAGGTGGAATCCAAATCCTGATCAATTTCGTTTCACAGTAAAACTTGACAAGGGAGCTTCGTTTACTAAACGGCAAATCCTCTCAGAAGTTTCACGTTTATTTGACCCACTCGGATGGCTATCACCAACGACTATTCAACACAAATCCTTTGTTCAACTGTTGTGGATGGACAAACTTAGCTGGGATTAACTTTTATCGAACCCAATTCTACAGCAGTACCTGCGACTTCGAGCACAACTGAAGGATCTTGAAAAAATTAGTCTTCAACGGAAGGTTCTCAAGCCAGCCAAGAAATCAGATTTGCAGTTTCACGTCTTTTGCGACGCTCCCACTACAGCATATGCTGCTGTAGTTTTCATCAGACAGGAGACAGACAATTTCATTGAAACAAAAATGCTTACAGCAAAGACAAGAGTTGCACCAATTAAATCAGTTTGTGAGCCAAGGTTGGAACTTTGTGCTGCCCTGCTAGGAGCTAAGCTTGTCGAAGCAGTGACAAATGCTATTAGCGATGAACGGTTTCCAAATCCAAAGGTTTTTGCGTGGTCAGATTCTACGGTTACAATTGCCTGGCTACAAGATTATCCGAGGAAATGGAAAACATTTGTCGCCAACCGAGTAGTCAAAATACAAGAAATTGCTCCAGGCAGTAGTTGGAAATATGTTCCAACAGAAGATAATCCAGCAGATTGTGCTTCAAGAGGATTAGCAGCAGCTGATCTGTTGAACCATAAGCTTTGGTGGAATGGACCAGAGTGGTTGCGGCAACCTAAAAACGCCTGGCCTTCACTTGACATTTTGTCACCTGCAGGAGAAAAGACTGAAAAAGAAGTAAAAGTACAATCTGAAAACGTGACAATGATTTCATCAAAAGAAGATAACGCAATTTTATTGATGATAACTCGGCATTCCTCAAAACACAAAGTTACAAGGATATTTACGTATGTCCAAAGGTTCATCAGCAGTATTAAGAGAAGAATTCAATCTTCAAAAGTGAAACAGCGGACAAAAAAATGTCGGAAAGCTTAAAAGCATGCTCTTCAACGCCAAAGGAAAAGACTGATAGCAATGAGTCTACGTCTCAACCCATGATTCGGACTTATAATTCAGTCTCCTTACAAGGGAAAGATTTATACGAAGGAAGACTTCGACTGTACAGCTTCATACAGCGAAACTTTCTTCATGAATACAAGATCATCAGGAATCAGCCCACTGAAGATGCAAGCAACAGCAGCAGAGATGCGACACAAAATTCGACATTCAGCCACGTAACAAATTCACTGGACCAGAGGGGTTTGGTGGTATAGGTAGGGCCGGGGGCCCAGGTAGTCTTGTCAGCACCGGGGGCGCAGGTGAAAATGCGAGCTCAGTTTCTACGGCCAATTCCTTAGGTACAGGTAGGGCCGGGGGTCCAGGTAGTCATGTCAGCGCCGGGGGCGCAGGTGAAAATGCGAGGTCACTTTCTACTGCCAATTCCTTAGGTACAGGTAGGGCCGGGGGCCCAGGTAGTCTTGTAAGCACAGGGGGCACAGGTGAAAATGCGAGCTCAAATTCTACTGACAATTCCTTAGGTACAGCTAGGGCCGGGGGTTTAGGTAGTCAAGTCAGCGCCGGGGGCGCATGTGAAAATGCGAGCTGTTTCTACGAATTCCTTAGGTATAGGTAGGGCCGGGGGCCCAGGATGTCTTGTCAGCGTAGATGGTGTCGGGTTCTCAAAGGATGATGTCAGCCATGATATAGGTTGGGCCGGGGGCCCTGGGGATCAGCTGTACATCGTGTCTACCGGGAATACAGACAATTCTAGCGAAACAGTACATCAATTCAACAAAGATGAAACCAGAGAAAAAAATGTTTTGTTAACGCCTATGGAGCAGCCACTAAGGGGAGACACAGAAGACGAAAGTTTTCTAGAAGCAGCAGTCTCAACAGCCTTTCACCATTTTTTGATGAAGAAAATAAGGTGATTCGAGTTGAAGGACGCCTAGCCAATTCACGTACACAATAGATCGAAAATTTCCAGTTCTTATTCCAAGAAAATCACTAATCACTGAAATGCTTATTCGAGAAGCACACGAGAAAAATCTTTATAGAGGACCTCAACTGACGTTATACACCCTTCGACAAACTATTTGGATACCTGGAGGGCTTTCTGTAGTGAAAGGTGTCTTATACAGATGCAAGCCATGTATCCGTTTTGATGCCAAATTGTTACAGCCTCAGATGGGAGATTTACCTCGAGAACGAGTAGTGCCGTCATTTGCGTTCAGTCATTGCGGACTCGACTATTATGGACCGTTCTACACAAAAAGTGGAACTCGAACGCTTTTGAAAACATACGTTGCAATTTTCATTTGCGTCAGTACGAAGGCAGTTCACATAGAGCCAGTTATGTCTCTGACCAAGGACGACTGCCTTGAAGTCATTAAAAGATTTGTATCTCGTCGAGGTATTCTTGATTAAATATACAGCGACAACTCAACAACTTTCATTGGGACCAAGGGAGAGTTGGAGTTTCGACAAGCCTTAGCTACTCAAGAGTTTGAAGATTTGATATCAATATTCGGCAAGGAGAACAACATTACTTGGCTTACTATTCCGCCGAGAACACCAAATTTTGAAGGACTATGGGAGGCCGCTGTCAAATCTTTGAAACGCCACATGTACCGCAGCATTGGAAGAATAAAACTTTTTTGAAGACTTCACAACACTGTTGACACAAATTGAAGCAATTTTAAATTCAAGGCCTATTACGTCCGTTTCAAATGATCCCAATGATGCCTTAGCACTTACACCAGGACACTTTTTAATAGGACGACCAATCACAGCATTGCCTGAACCAAAAACAACAGGAAAAGAAACAATTTCCCTGACACGACAGAAAAAGAGGATGGAACATCTTATCAGGGACTTTTGGAAGAAGTGGTCAACAGAATATTTGTCAAACTTACAACAACGGAAAAAATGGCAAACGGGACAAACAAATATTGACATCAATGATGTAGTAACAATCAAGGAAGAGAACACACCACCCACTCTGTGGCCAACGGGACGAATAACAAAGGTATTTGATGGAAATGATAAAATAGTTCGAGTTGTTGAATTGAAGACATCATCTGGACTATTTATACGGCCAGTCAACAAGCTTGTCTTGTTAATGAAAAACGATAATGACATGCCGCCAATAAGATCTGACAAGGAAGATGACACAGATGAAGAATGAACAACAGAGGATGCAGACGAGGAATGACATCAAGGAAATGTAAATTACAACTGTACAAAACTGACAAACAAGAAGTGATTGAATTTAAGAAAGTATCAATAAACTTGTGATGGGTTGCTGAGAAAAACTATTTACCGCAATTGACCACTTAACCAGAAGGCCAGTTTCAATGATATATTAATAAAGTTGAACCAGTTCAAGGAGGCCGATTTACAATAGCCTTTGATACAATGACCTTCAATGCAATCCGAGCAAGATGAGGAAAACAATGATAATTAACCACGTGCTGAAACCAAATATTCATAATTTCAAACGATATTATCACTTTCACTTGGTCTTTTCGAGCTTGAGATTCTTAAGCATAAATGTAATAAAGCATTTCTTTTATAAATTTTATCGAGTAAAATTTTGTTTGAAAACAAAGCTGGCAGATTGTCAGAAAATAGATTTGTAGACCCGCGGTTTCAAAAAGCTAGACAAAAAAATTAGTCTTTACGCTAAAAAATGAGATGTTAAATTTTGATTGAGGATCTGTATAACTTATTGCTGCTTCTATTAGCTGCTCTTAAATAACTTTCAATTGGAATTATATACACTAACTTGACCTTATCTCTTTGAATTAAAGTAAAGAGCAGTAAATTTTATCACGAGAATGAACAAAAAACTCGCTCCACTAAGAGTGAAAAATGACGTCACGCAAGTCAAGCATTTTTATTGAATAAACAAACGAAGAGACCTAGAAGGGTCTATGAGTGAATTGGGAAAACCATTTCCAAAAAAAATTAGATAAAAAAACAGAGAAACAAAATTAAAACGCCGCATTTTATTTAAAATCTACTGGCTAGAAAAAAAATTCGTTCAAACAGAAAACTAGAACTAGGATGAACTAAAAATGGATTGGGAAAACCATTAAGAAAAAAATCCGATCCAAAAAATCGAAAAAAACAGTTAAAATTAAAGTTAAATCGCCGCATGTGAACAAAAAATCACTAGCGAGAAAACCAACTTTTGTTCAAACATCGTTTTCTAACTCTACTTTAAATTTAGAGTGAAAAAATTCACACCGCAAAACCACTCGCTTTTTCGCTCCATTTCCTGTTTCGGCGCGACCAAAACCACTACACCAATTTGGATTCCAAACTCATGAAAATGTGTGAAGAGATCTTAAAAAAAAAGACAGCGCCCCAATACAATTCAAATTCTTTGAATTGTAAAAAACCAAGAGAAGGCCAATAATAGCCTCAGCTATCGCTTCGCCGATAATAAAAAAAGAATTTAAACGCTACTCGGCGTTTTCTGATTAATATTTTAAAAATGGGACATAGTAGGTACTGTTTATATTTTCTAAAGGTTTGCCTAATCTGAGTCGCTATTAAAATGACAGATAACAGGCGATATAGATTGCACAATTTGGCGATCTTATCAAAAAAAGAAACGTGTAGAATTTTTATTTTTCTTTAAATTTAATTGCTCTTTGGTGTTAGCGACATTATCGAATAGTTTTGAATATCTTGAAAATCAAATATTTACAAGGCGCGACTTGAAATCATTTCATCACCATTGGAAATTTAGCCATGAAGAAGGATTGCGCAGCAGCTTTTTTTAATTGCGCAAAAAGTCACCATTTTGCGAAATGGTGGTATTTTTTTAAGAAGACACCTGAAAATGAGGTTCAAATATTTTTATTCTTGTTTCTCAAGTGGTCAGTAGAAAAGAGCAGAAAAATGTCCATAAAGTGATTCGAAATTTTTCTGTTGTAATTATTCCAATAGGTGGATTCTTGAAAATTTCCAGAGATTTGAATTCAAGACAGCGAGCTATATAATAAAAAATTGTGCTAGTCTGAGATGACTCCTTTATAAAAGGTCCAAAGTTGCCAGACTAAAAATAGTAGGCTGGTCCTTCTAGTTCTCGCTGTGGGAATAACTAATGTTAACTCAAAAGTCCTCTGACTTGAATACAATTTCAGTGAACAATCTGAGAATAAACGGATCTTTTCCGTTTAAGCCCCCCCCTCCCCCCCCCCCCCCCCCCAGCTTAGTGTGTGCATATTATTTGCACCCCCCCCCCAGACGCACGTGCTATATGTTAACATATTGCTTCATTATGTAATGTCACGTGCTCTTTAACTTGGGGGGGGGGGGAGCATAACGTACTGGGGTGGGGGGGGGGGGGCACAAAGAGAAAAGATCCGAATAGACTAACCCTTTCATCGCACAGTTTGTAAGAAGCGCCCAGACAAGCGTAAGAGTTGTCGACTGAGACTTTGAACTGTGAGTAGTTAATGTCTTCTATGAGGATGTATGTACAATCTCCTTCGAAGTTGTAATGGGTTCCATCCAGGGTTCTGTAGTGGAAGTTTGTGAATGAGATACAAGTGGCAATGCTTCTGTCAGGGTCCAGTTCCACAAACTCAGAACCTAAACAGACAGACGCAAGGCAACATGTCTATTGCGGACTGTTTTCAATCTTGATGATGATCCACTCAAACTTCATTTCCAGTTATTCCAGGAAAACAGCTGGAGTTCATAATATGAGGCATTACAGGCCTGTCGGCCATCATTCTTAGTACCCGTTAGACACTTTTGATGGAAAAGAAAGACAGGCTGCCTATATGTTAGACAAAAATATTAGTTGCCCTATTTTTAAACGTTCGATTGCGTCTAAAACTTTGTGGAAACAATGCACTACATTATTAAAGAGGTGTTTAAGTTCCAAGTTCTCGAAAAATTGTAAGAAAAAGAGCCGAAACTTACATTTAAATAGACTGTAATGCAATAACTGATGTCTTTTTCAGCGGTCATTTATTGCTCTTTTCGAGGTCAATGCAACTCAATTGTTGAAGAACGGAAGATGCGAAGAAAATGCATTCTCTGAGCACGGTTTACCAAAAATATGACAGTTACTTGTAAAATTCTGGAACAAATTTTGTCATTAGTGGAGATGCAGCAAATAGAAAGTAAGCATAAAAATTAAAAAATCGTGACTTGTCATGATAAAGTTGGAGATATTCCCGATCTTTGAGCAGTCTTCCAATATGTTTCCATATAATCACTTACTTTTTTTACTCAAATGTCAAATGCCAATTTGGGGTGGCTGATAGAGCGACATCACAAAGTTTGGAAAACAGCCATCAGAGTTCATTTAACTGTACCATAATAAGAACGCAACTGATGATGATTATTAAAAGTCAAAAAGGGAAGTCTCAAATTCGGGGTAGGGAGACGGCACGGGGGGGGGAGAGATTGCAACTAACCCATGAGTGACTGTATATACTGTGTGAATAGTGAGGCAGTTGTGTAAGTGTCTGATGGACCAGAGAGTGGCTCCATTGTGGGCTTACATTCGTCCACACCTGGATCCTGGGCACCAACACTGCAAAACAGATTATCTATTTCAAATTATCTTAAGGTCTATTCGGTTGTAAATCAATATTAGACTTTTGCTGGAATTATTTTTATTTCTGTTACAAATATTTTTGTTGTCAAATTATTGTTATCACATGTCAGGTCAAATCAATAACGGAATCAGGCCTTTATATAAAGGGAATAGATATTTGCATACTTGTCAATTGGAATTTTTCAATTTTTACAAAGATCCGACGCATCAAAAATCATGTTCGAATTTTTTCGTTATTCGAAAACAGGATTCGGAATCAGAAAACGAAACAAAGCGAAACAAAGCAGTTGCTCTTTCTTGCTCTTTTTATGCCATTCAAAAGCTTTGAAATTCACGTTGCTTTATTATCAAAATGGCCAACCAAGAGAACTTTACTACAGGAAACAATTCCGAACTGAAACAAATTATTGAAAAACTTACAAATACTGTAAAAAAGCAAAACCTAGTCATACAAAATCTTACGGATCGTCTCGAAAAACTTGAGAATAACCAAATTACTTCAGAAAACAACATTTATCAGTTAGAAAAATGATTAACAGCAGTAGAAAGATATAAAAACAGACCGTTTCTTATTTTTACTAACATCGACATCCCAGCTGATGGTAATGTACTCGCACCAATTTTACAAATAGTAAACAACATCTTACAGGTTAATTTGAATCCCGACGAAATCTCGATTGCCCATCCACTAAAAAATGGAAAAATTGCGCCTATTATTGTTCAATTTGTGTATTTGCAACAAAGGGACATAATTCTGAAACGTGCTTCATGGTTAAGAGGTCTGAGAAATTCGATGGGGAATCCTATTTTTATTCATGAACGACTGGCGAAAAAGGATGTTATCATTGAGAAAAAAGCTCGAGAACTGGACATTCACTATAAGATTAAGAAATCACACTTATGGGCTTTTGATGGTGAAAGATATCAACCAGTTGATGACATCAGCGAGCTCCCGGATTATCAAAGGAGACAACAAAAGAGTTTGCAAACTGTACAAAATGGTACTCTATTCATGAATAACAAAAGAACCTATGCTTTTTCGCCTGATATGGACGCAGCAAACAATGGAAATGATATACCAATGAACAAAAAACAAAATATGTACGGTGTTTCATTTCAGCAAAACAAAAGTTATGCATCAAAAAACTAACATTCACAGTCTTGCTTGTTAATATCCGGTCTCTAAACAAACACCTTGAGGAACTTCAGGTTTTTCTGCAAACATTTGAGTCCCTACCAACTGTGATTTGTCTTGTTGAAACTTGGATACAAGAGGGTTCTCATGAAGAACACTTCAATATATCAGGTTATCAGAAAACAATTGCTAAAAACAGGGTGTAAATTGGTGGAAGAGTAGCCATGTTTTGCAGGGAGGATATTCTTCTGTTAGATAGCTTTCCAACGAACAATGATAATGAAAACTATACTTCGATTACATACTATGTTCCCCCTGGGTTCAATAAAAATCAGTTCTTGACTGAATTTGACAGCTATCTTGAGACTATGGTGGATGCGAACCAAAATCTTATTATATGTGGAGACTTCAATATAGATCAGCTATCTCTGACTCCAATAAAAAGCGATTTGAAGATGTTATCTCTAGTAACGGTATAAACCTAATGGATTCGGGTATAACTAGAGAAACGTCGACAACAAAATCATCCCTCGATTTATTTCTGACAAATATCAACAAAAATCAATGCACAGTAAATTCTATCAGTTACGACATCACAGATCATTATCCAGTGTTTTTCAGTCTAACAAAAAATATGATTAATCCCAAGATAAAAGCATTTAAACGTCGCAGTATGTCTGCCTTCAACGACAAAATACTGTTTGAAAAATGCAAAAAGGAACTGGAAAACAATTTAATCACATTTCAGAACAACAATACGGATCAATCTTTCAACGCATTTTGTAACTGTTTACATTTTGTAGTCGACAAGCACCAGCCTTTGGTTGAAATAAAACAACAGAAAAATAGGAATCAATGGGTCACAAGTCGACTAAAAAATCTTTTTGCGAAGAGAAACAATGCAAGAACAAATTGGTTGAGAACAAAAAACAACATCGATAAAACTAGATATCTTCAACTGAAAAGCAAGAGCACTCAAATCATGAACGACACAAAAAAACTTTTCATACAAAACAAAATTCAAAATTGTGGTAGGGACTCAAGGAAAATGTACAAAATCATAAACAAATTGATAGGCAGGAACAGAAGAAGTGATGTGAGTTATAACCTTGTTTTCAATAATATTGGAACTGATGACCCCAGTAGCATAGCTGATTATTTCAATGAACATTTTTGTAAATGTTGCAGATGAAATAGTAAGCAAATTACCTCAAATAAGCTTTCCTTCATCTAATTGTGCTGAAGAACAATCTATGATGCTACATGAAACAAATGTAGTAGAAGTGCTTTCACAAATAGCCAGCCTACAAAATTCTTTTGCACATGGTGTGGATTTGATCACTAACACTTTCATTAAGAGATTTGACAGAACTTTAGCCCCATTTTTAGTTAATTATATCAACGAATCTTTTTTGAGCGGAGTTTTCCCAAATAACCTAAAACGAGCAACTATCCAACCGCATTTCAAAACGGGATCAAAAACTGATGCCAATAACTATCGACAAATTTCGATTTTGCCGTCTTTTGGAAAAGTATTTGAAAAAATTATGAAAATAAAACTTCTCAACTACATAGAGAAATTCAAAATTCTTGGTGAAATTCAGTTTGGTTTTTGTAATCGGAGATCAACAGTTGATGCACTCGTAAATGTAGTGGAAAACATAAGGTTGGAAAAAGAAAAAAGGAACAATAGCACCACGGTATTCCTATATTTGAAAAAGGCATTCGACACTGTTAATCACTCGCTGCTGTTGAAAAAATTAGAAAACTTTGGAATTAGGGGTCAGGTTTAAAGCTGGTTTTCTTCATATCTCAAATCAAGAACACAGTGTGTTATATGGAAAAATAGAATATCGAAAGAACTAATAGTAAAAAATGGAGTTCCTCAAGGTTCTGTTCTGGGTCCTGTATTATTTATACTGTACTTTAATGACTTTGTGGACGCTTGTAACTTATCCACTCCGTATTTTTTTGCCGATGATACCAGCCTCCTTTTCAAAAGCAGAACAACCTCTGAAGAATTAATTACTGAAATTCATTCAGTTTCACATTGGCTACATCAAAATAAATTGGATTTAAACGAGTCAAAAACTTTTGTAATGAATTTTTTTGAAACTAAAGCAAACACAAACATTCAAAATCGCCCAGTTCAGAAGTGCAAAACCTACAAATATCTAAGAGTAATTTTAGACGCGAGTTTAACTTTCGAAAAACATGTGGAATCCATTTGTTTAAAACTAAAGAAGTGGATCGGAATAATTGCAAGGCTAAGGAGAACTTGCAGTCGCAACACCGTTTTGATCTTCTACAAAACTACAGTGGTACCAATTTTTGAGTATGGACTTCTTATTAATGGTGGAACAACGTTGAATAAGCTTCAAAAAATTAAACGGTTACAAAAGAAAATTTTGAGAATTGTCTTTAGAAAGAAACCAAGTGACTCCATCTTTGATACTTTATTCGAGTTCAAAATTTTGACAATTTGTGAATTGTACATAAAACATCTGCTTTCATTCAGCCTTAAATCATACTTTGGGTTACATTCAAACAAAATGATGAATGAGATTTTGACCGCAAATCAAAATTTTTTGTACAATACTCGCTCGAAAACGACTCGCATTATGCAAACAAAAACGTCAAAAAGAATTTCAACTCGGACATCTCTGGGTTATCGCGGTAGAATTTTGATAAATTTTCTACTGAAACAAAAAATACTACCTCAGCTTGAACAAGAGACCATGTCCTGTACAAAAGTTAAAAAACTAGTCAATGCACTTCAATATAGCTTGATCATTCAAAACGATACGTTAAAAAAACTTGTCTTCAAATAAAATCTGGGCGCTTAATTAAGATACGTTAGTATTTGCAAGCGTCCACTCCTGATGAAATTTTGGATTTATGGATTTTTAATAGTGGATTCTGCTGTGTCCACAACTTCTGCGTGCTTTATAAATTAACAGGAGAAATTCAAATTAAATTAAATTAGGATAAGCCTCATTTGCAGTAAACAAAGTTATAGGTTCATTACTGTCTCCATGACAAACTAAGACAAATTTGAGAACAATAAATATGTGCACCCGATTGTACGTAAAGATCAGAGCCCACATTTATGCATGAGCTCCCCGGGTCAAGGTTTGGTCAAAAAATAATGTAAGATTAGCGGTGAATGGCGGTGAAAAAAAAATTTTTTAAACCGCAAAGCGCCCGCATCTTTTAGCGTTGATTGCTGTGAATTTTTGCAAGATTAGCGGTTTTTAGCGGTGAAAAATTGTTTTTCCACCGCATTCACCAGATTTCTTACAATAAAGAAACTGCCGTACAAGGGTTCGAACCTCTCGCCTCCTGCATGACAACATGTTATTATTCCTTCGCGCCAATCTGTCACTTACTTAAATGCTATTTCCTATGAATTTAAGATAAGCGTTGAAATTAGCGGTGAACATATGTAAGAATTGTGAATTGTTTTCCACCGCATTCTCCTGGTAGTGGTGGAATTTTTTTCACCGCATCTCCTGGTAGCACTGAAACTTTTTTTCACCGCTTTTTTCTGGTAGTGGTAAAATTTTTTTCACCGCTTAAGCGGTGAAAAATTTTTTTCAACGCGTAAAAGTTTTTTCACTGCACTCATCGCATTGAGCGCAAATCTTACACCATTTACTCAAATTCACACCAAATCTTACATGTTTTAGCAGTTTTTAGCGGTGACACCTCGACCTGGGCATAATCATCAGCGTAAACTACGGTTAAGCTTGCGTATCTGAGTAGATTAACGAATATAAAATTGTGAAAGCCTATTCACACGAGTTAAATCTCAAGTCCAATTACCTGTGTTTGCATAAATAAACAAAAGGAAAAATGAAGATGCGAGGACTACTTTCGAAAAAGGCCAATGTAGTTCCAAAATCCGTAACTTTTGATCAGAATCTCCAGCACAGACCTTAACTAGAGCACGTAAAACAAATTTTCATTTTTGTCAATAATTAGACAGCAATATTAATAGATGTGTCATTAGAATTTTAGGCAATTGCAACTTCGACCCTTTAAAGGAGAATTGTTATGCCAGATTGTTCAGCCGCAAATTTGCCTTCACACTGTTATTTAAAATTTTGTTTTGCCTCAGACACGGTATGATAAATAAAACTAACTAACAGATGATGGGTAGTTGATTTCAATAGTTCTTAGAAAAATGTTTATTTTTTATAAAATATGTTTCATTGCTCTCTCAAATGCATTCCCGGACACAACGCCAAGCCAATTTCAGTACTGGGCAAGTCTAATTCAAAGTCTCATTTCATTACTGATTCAGAACCTGATTATGTCACTTTTTACACTTGGCAGTCTAAATCCAAGTCTGGGCTTATATTTGGCAAGTCTAATCCAAGTCTTGGCAAGTCAAAAATGGGTCCAGAAAACGTCAAATGTGGCCAAGAAATAGATGGAAAATGGTCTAAAAAAGCCGGAAAATCGTCCAAAAATGTTCGGAAAATGCTCAAAAAAGATGGGAAATTGTCCAAATGTAGACAGGAAATCGTCCAAAAATCATTTGAAAAAGAATACTCGGTTGAAACATTCAGACATTATTGCAAGATCCGAAATATATATCAAATTGAGTCAATTTTTGTCAAAATCGGGCTGAACCGGCTGAAAACGGCCCGAAATACCCTCAATTTGGCCAAATTAGGGTCATATAGATCTCCCCCGGGACCCACGGACTCTCCAGGGGTGCAATTGACAGTCTGATATGCATCCGGCATCATTTTATAGCAATCCAGGAAAGTTTCCAAAAATTTTGGCACGTTACAAAATTTTTTGGAATTCGAAGTTTTTACTCATTCGGAGAGTTGATTCGAGTTGGGAATCAATTTTCAAGTGTTATTCAAGTCGTGAATAAGACTTGCCATACTTGTATTTAGACTTGCTGGGTACTGGGAAACGAAACGTAAGATTTGGATTTAGACTTGCCTAGTAATGATAGACATTGAGTTCGGTCCAGGTTTCAAATAGTGAACTATAATCAGAACTAGCTCAATTTGTCACTTTCTTCAAAAAACTCATAGTTTCGCGAGTTATAAAACCAGTTTATTTAATTGTTCAATGTTTCCCTGAATTCCAAACAAACTGGAAATGATTTTATAAAGTTCTGAATGCATAAACCCTGGTAAAAAAAAAGAAGCTCGGAAAGCTGTGTTCGCTTTGCTTTTCATTTAACGGGTTTTTGTTTTTTGTTATTAACGTCAAATTCTGTACACTATCGGCAAAAATTATCTAGGGACATTTAAAAATTTAAGCCGAAAACCACCTTAATCGATACATAGTGGTTATATGGTTACATTAACTTAAAATTAGTTTAAACAATCTTTTTCTTAACTTTCTACGTATATTAGAACGCATTTTTTTGTGTTTTGCACGCTTAGAAGTACCAAATTCTCATCTGCTAATATTAGTTTAAACGTTTTATTGTAATGTTAATTAGCTGTATCTTACATAATGAAAAGTTCGTTAAATTTTGCGTTCCAGAGAAATCGGCAAAAAATTAACGTAATAATACAGCGCAAATTATTTTAAATCGAATTTCATGATAGATTTACACTTCGATCGGTTCTTGCCCTTTTGGCCAGCATTAATTTAGCTGAGTTGAACTATCTACAGCGTGGTACGCAAACTTGAGAGACGACCAAACAAGGGAAATGTGGGCATCATGATCAGCAAAAGAAGTGTAAAGGTTTATGAAGAATGTTTTGAGTCTTCAAATAGAACCATTTCTGCTCTTTCATTGCAACAAAACTAATCAACTTAAGAAGCTTTTTATAAATTTTTAAACTTATTTGCGTTATTAATATTTGTGCGCTTTTCTGCTATTCGTAATTCCAGCTGACAATGCATGTGGATTTGTTTCAAAATGAATTTAATCTTTGTAATTCACGTACGGGGCAAAAATTATCAGTTATTCAGCAATAATCTTCTAATTAGATCTATGTTCTTTTTCTTTATTCACGACAAAATAGTATTGATGGCTCACATTCTACACTTTGGGCTCTGGTAAGACTTCGGCGCGACATAAGATAAGACCGCGTCACAGAGTTTCCTTTCTGATAAGACACATGCACGACCAGAGCCCTCGTGTGACCAGGTTTATTTGCGTCGCAACAGCCCCCCCCCCCCCCCCCTGGTACGCAACCATACGTTACTTGGGGTATACTTAAAAGAAACTTATTCTGGGTTCTCGGTAGTTGATAGTGTCAAACAATATTTTTGAAATTTTACGTGAAATTTTAAATAAATCCAATGTACTTACCCATAGTGAGAAGTGAGTGAGTGTGAGTGTATAATGTGAAGTATAAAAAGGGAGGCCAGAAGGCGCTCGGCGCAAATGCCGCCGACACGCATTTCACTCTTAAAACTATGTTAACAAGTGATGTCTATTTCCAGTGAATAAATCAAAAAACTAATCTAAAGTTACACAGAAAATCCTACACCGAATTTTTAATTCGATCTATTATATGGATTGGAGTTTGCACAAAATATTGCAGACATTTTATTTTTTGTATTCAAAACTTTGCTTTTAATTCTAGATTTCAATTTCTAATAAAATGGAACTCTTCGGTATATTTTATCTCATCAATTACATAAGTAGGTTTCTAATATTGTTAAAAAAATCAAAAACTGATGGAAAAGTCCACAATTTTAATAAATCAATCGAATATATTAAGATTATGGCAAGTTATTTTGAATGAAAAGAGGGGTTTTTTCCTCAATTATGGCTACGGACAAATTCGGTATAGGATTCAAAATTGAACGTTTATCGAAAAATTCCAAAACTCGACCACGCGATTGGGATCGATTAGATCAAGAAAATGAAAATATTAGAAAACTTGGTAAAATTTTTAAGTTTTCATTGTTTTTCAGAACAAAAACTCAGTAGTCAATCACATCTGGTGATTCTGGTTATAATTTATAACGACGTAAAAATACCAAATGAAAAATTCAAAACTAAGTTTAAAACTATTATTGTTGAATACTTTTATGAAAATTTCTGTTGGAGCTCATCATTTATCAGTTAAGCTAAGGAAAATTTTGCTTTAATTTTTAGTATTCGATGTGAATCTGTCAATTGTTTTGTAAACAATAACTCAGTAGATCATAACATCTGTTCAGATTTGTTCACAATGTTCGAGTTTTGTTAAATTAGAGACAATATTATGGTCACCTGCAAACGCATGAAAAAGTTTTTTGGCTATGCAGATTTCACAATTTTAACAAGTGGTAACATATTTCCAAAAACCACCAAAATATTTGCTGACAAATTCACAGGTTTTGATATTTGAATGACTCAACGGGTTGTTATTATTTTAACTTTTCATTCTTTTAAGTAAAATATGATATTTGACGGCACAAATGTTGAATTTGAAAGGACAGCCCAGCGGTTTGACAACTACATGGAAACAAAAGAAAGCGATGACAAGCAAAAATTTGATAAAGATGATTTTAGTTTGTTAGAAAAGGAACCAATTTGAGTTTGATTTGTTGTGAACTCTGCAAACTGACCGAATGGAGAAGACCAAATGTTAGAAAACTTGATCACGAAATTTAACTATTCCGTTTTGTCCTTAACAAGTGCTGTAATTTTTTTCTGCTTCGCACAATGAAGGTTCATAAATTATGGGCACAAATTTCTAATAAAGTTATTTGTTCATTCGTTTTCAAGACGCAATGTGAATATTGAGTTCAAATTTTTTGTTGAAAAAATGCTATATCTTTTCAATTAAAAGAATTTAGAAACTTGCTGTCAAAAAACTGTAGGATATGTTTGCAAATTTAAAGTAATCGATTCTCATGATCGACATTGATAATCAAAAATATCCAGAATGATTGGTTATAAACCAAGTTTTCTCAAGATGTGAAAAATTTTACATCAACAATTCAAAATTTTTTATGCTCAAATTTATCTTTGTGATGACATATTAAAAAAATTGTCTCTAAGACCAAAATCAATGATTAGGCTCAACTTTTCATTCTTTTTACTGATTTTATATATTTTCTGATTTTCTCCGGTTTAATTGGGTACAGTACCTTTTCATCAATTAATATTTTTGATATTTGAGTGAGACTGGTTTTTTGCAACTCACCTTAGGTCGCATAATACCAAATGGCTCTAATACCAAATTCCTTACGCTATCCTTCTGGGTGGGATCCATTAGAACCACCCAAAAGTGGCGCAAAACGAATGTGGTGGAAACCATGTCTGGTTTGAACAGAGTTCATTGAGCTCTATATCTACGCTTCTCATTACTATAGTAAGAATTTTCAATCTTCATGTAAAAATGACATCCAAAGGATTATGGAATTTTTGCTAGCAGTATATTTCTAGTTCACAGTATATTTCAATTGACATGGGAAACTGACAGAGGCAGTTGAGACAAAAACTATCCATAAATTAAGTGATAAAATTTTCCTCGATTGTCAGTCCAGAAAGCCAAACATAGTAAAGTTGTAATAATAAATTTAGAACTTTCAAACGGTTCTCTACTGCTCTAGATATGTTTCCTCAATTTCTCTGCTTAGCAAATCATTCTTTTATCACCAGTTTGAATGATTAACGGAATAATGCAACTTGCGTTTGGAAGAAATGTGAAGACTTTAACTTCTCACGTATTAAAAATTCCTTCTCCCCGATTCATGTTCTTACCATTACAGGCACTCCCGAATGTTAACTGGAAGATTGTCAAAATTTTTAAATTTGTTTTCAATTAGGTGACCAAATTTGTTAACGTTAACCAGTTTTCAAGCAAGGCAAGATAGCAGCAAACCTTATAAGGTTTTATGGCAAAATTTTCAAGGAAATTTGATAAAAAAGGAAAACAAAACTGCCAAAATATGAGATATTATAAATTGATTCAAAATGATCTGATTTTAAAAATAATGATCGAGTGTTAACCAAGATTTCATTAAATCAATTCCTCCATCAGAAAAAAAAATACATGACAAAAAAACGTTTAAAAAGGGGCCAAACCGACCCCAAACTTTATCGTGCAATCCAGACTATTAAAGTTGCCAAAAGCCCGGGTCGCCATTTCTTAGTAGTTATACACGGATCATTTGAACGATGAGCAACCCGAGAGTTTTTTCATACTAAGATCGAGAATCCAGAGTCGCTTCAGAAGTCGACCTCTCAAATATGGTAAGGAAAAACTTGACTCACCTGGAAATTGAACAAGTGACCCATTGCTCATGTTAGCCGTTTGAATAATTTATTTATTTTTTATCCTTTCCCTGGGACAATTAATTTTGGAAGCGCTGCATTCTGACATTAGTTTTCGCTCAACAACTCATATGCAACTATAGATTATCCTATAAAAATACGATAACGTCAATCTCTACAATAGAATCCCTTTTCATAGTTCTAATTGAAAAACGTGATTACCAAAATACAAATGCTATTTGCGGCGGTCATAGACTATCGAATTTCAGTCCCTGTTAAGGAGAATAAAACAAAAAAAATTAGGTCTTTTCCGTTTGTCCCCACCCCCCCCCCCCCCCAGCTTAGAGGGTGCGCCCATATTAGCCCCCCCCCCCCCGATGCACATTCATATTTTTACATAATCTGTTCTGCAACTGGGGGTGCATATCTTACGGGGGGACACAAGCGCAAAAAGAAATCCACTTTGTCTTTTCTATTGCAACTAAAGCTGAAACTTCTTGCTGAAATTTTTTCAAAAAACTGTTCTGATTAGTTATTTTTCTGATTAGTTCTGATTAGTCTTAACCCTTGTCACGCTTACAAAATTCTCAAACGCTCTTTAAGTACGTAGAGGAACCCAACTCCGGGTTATGTTGTTCAAATGAGCCTAATAGCGAGATTAAATTCCTCTCGTTTAAAAGAACTAGTGTAAGAATGCAGAAAGTATGTCACTATTCAAAGTAGTTATGAAAAGGAGGGCAAAGTTAACGCTGATGAAAATTTTCGACTTGGCAAGCAGTAGAAAGTTTGCATTACAAAAGATTGTTGCTATGAACTTATTTTTACTGATTGAGAGCGAGATCGGGAGAGAGATAGATAGAGAGAGAGAAAGAGAGAGAGAGAGAGAGACAGACAGACAGACAGACAGACAGACAGACAGACAGACAGACAGACAGACAGACAGACAGACAGACAGACAGACAGACAGACAATAGTAACTACAACAAACTACATATAGTCCAGGCACAAGATCTATTAATATCAGAAAAGTATTCAATCCAACACCAAGCAAAATGAGAGAGAATTCCAATCCACGAGATGTCCTTTGATTCAGAATTCGTAAAACATTACGGACTAACGTCAGAAAATTTGCTAAGGACTAGTGGGAGCTCAAAACTATTTCAGCCTGCTTCAGTCGTTGTGGGGGGTTCTGTTAAAAAAATTACCAGAACTTCAAGTGACGTCAATTGAGGTTATTTTATACCAGATAGACGGGCAATTAAATAGTTGACGCGCTTGACGCACATCGTGATTGAAACAGAAAAGAAACAAAAATTGAGAGAAATTGTTTCTAGGTCTTAAAAAGTGTAACATTAAACCTAATTCAGCATCTCAGTAGAAGGCTATTAAGCCTAATACTAACGCCAGCCAGCAATCGCTCTAATAAACTTTGGTAAACGATTGCACAATCTGGCTTTATCGGTTTATCCGTTTTTGATTTTGCTCTTTTGACAGTAACTATTTTCACTAAATTGCGTTGTTCAATGAGTAAAAAAATTGAAGTCCATTCAGTTGAAACAGGGAGTGAGGTAAACCAAGAGTCAAATGTAAAAGTTGCGCCTGACATAAAACGTGAATGAAACGTAAATAGAACTAGAAGTCCTGACCTACAATTCGAAGATTTTTTATTGACTAAACATAAACTAGACCAGAATATGGATGGATTGAGCAAATCATTGAGAAAATCCAATCAAAGAAATTGAAGAGAAAACAGCAAGAAAAAAGTTAAGTTTCCGCTAGCGAGAAAGTGAACAACTTCTGTTCAAACACTTTCTCACTGAACTCAAAAATCAAAGTTAAAAAAATTTAGGCCGAAAAACCACTTGGGTTTTTTGCTCCACTTATTGTTTCGGCCTGACCAAATCAGTTCTTCAAAAATCATCAAAAAGTGCCAACAGGTCTTAAAAAAGACAACGTCTCAATTCAAGTTCTTTGAATTGCAAAACGTAGGAGAGCGCCGACATAATAATTGAGAGGCTGATTGCGGCTATTAATAACCACTAAAAAATTTAGAGCGGTTTAATTTGATTGGTAGTTGTGAAATGCCTTCCTTTGAGTTCAGCTGCTGACACATGAAAATAAAAGAAGAAGAACACACAAAACGAAAGGTTAAACCGTCAAGAAAAAATTTCGAAGGTAACCCGATCAAGCACAAATTTTGCATTACACGTTTACAATAATTGCTTCAAACTTCGTTAGAGAGCTATCTTGGGTCTAACAAGTTGGTCTAACAACTAAGTTATGAATATTACCACACGACAATCGCCATAGAGAAGTTATCTTTACTCAGAGGCTAAGCCAAGCTGAAAATTACCGTGCGATAATGCTTTTTATTCACGTTGCAATACCAAGTCAATGCAGCTGATTAGACTTTTTCAGCGACTCTTCATGTGAAAACCATTATAGTAGTTTTCCTCTATTTATTTCGCAACGATCGACGTTCATCATTAAACTTAATTTAGGCGGCATGCGCAAAGGTTTAGATCTTTTCAACAATAGTCCCCCACCCCGTGTTTTTATGTCCCATCTAATGTGTTGTTATATAGCACGTAACTATTTATAAAATAGCACGCGCCGCTTGGAGCGTTAAAGTTATATGCCCACTAAGCTGAGGGGTCGAAACAATAGATCTTGTATTTGTGTTTCCTTGCACCATCATAGCTTCACGGTAATTTTGCGTCTTTCCCATTATAGCCCCCCAGCTTAGTGGTCAGATAACCTATAGCCCCCCCCCCCCCCTCAATCATGGTAACTATACCATTTGGAGGACTATAATTTCATGGGGGACAAACGGAAAAGATCCCATAATTGGCCGAAATCTAATGTGAAGGAAAGAATAGATAGCAAGCATATCCGAGGTGGTGATTCTCTACGAGTCTTGGGGTCCTAATGTGGCGATGGAATGTTTTGCTTTGGGTGTTTAAATCTGTGGGAAAAAGAAAAGCGTAAAAAAGATCATGCTGATAATTCTGTTTACAAATTGATAATTTCAAATAGCAAATCAGATCTATTCTCTTCTTTTCTCCTTTACAAACTATGTACACAATCAATTGAGTAGACCACAATTGAAGAAAACATTTACAAAATAGTCACTAGCTTACTTCAAAATATGATTCTATTTAATAACTGTAGAAATATAACAACACTATTTCAGCCCAGAGATTGTCCCGTTTCACTGCTAAACTATTTCGATTAACTTGGAAGTTATCAAATTATTTAAGACTATATCTATTGTGATATCATAAGAAAAACGAATAAAATTTTAACTTAAGTGGACAAAAATTGACAAAAAACTGTGAAATGATAGTGATTCAATGATAGTGATATATATTTCTGAAGATTTCCATTACCATTTTTCAACGCTGACTGATATAATCACGTATTTATCAAGCACGCAAGTATAATTTAACCCCTTTTGATTGCAACCATACAGTTTATTTTTGTAAACTGTTCATGATAACTTTTTTAACTAGAAATACCCGAAATTTCACATGAATTGTAGCAATTTACCCTCAAATTCAACCTTACAATATACTAATATCTCGTTTTGCGCTTCCAATTCGACAGAAACGAAACAAAGTGTGATTTAAATCCTGATTAAAACTAATTTATGATTGATGATAAAGACATTATGTCAGTGGAATTTACAGGAATGGAACGATTGGCTTTTATGGTGTGAAAAGTTCACTTTGTCCATGAACGAAACAGGAACACAGTTTGAACAGAATAGAAGAGATCTGTTGCTTCTCTGACGTCTGAACAACCTGAGTGAGAGGGCGAGAGTGAGGGTAAATGTGAACAGAAGAAACAGGAAAGCGAATGAAGCCTGAAGATTGGATACTTCCGGGGATAACGTTGGATCTCCGCCCCGTAGTTTTGGGAATCGCCCTCGTTCAACTAAAAAGATGATTCCCGTCAACTTTGCAACGCAGATTCTTAAAATTAGTGATATCCAGCAAGCACAAAAACGAATAAAAATTGACTAGTCTATTTCCGGTAGTTTACAATTTCAAGATAGCTGAATTGAGTCAAGGGCCCTTCTCGTGAAATACACATCTTCAATTGACAAATCAGTACTGATCACGTCTTATCGCAAGTCTTAAAACTTGTGAGAACATGTTAAAACTTGCTCAAGATTTGTCAAGTCTAAGCCAAGTCTTGGCAAAGACTCGGCAAGTCTTGACTATTGTGCAGTTAGGTAATGTAGAGTTTTAAGAAGAAATTTTATATAATTGATCCATTTAAAAATTATCAAAAATTGGCAAACATTTTTTACGAGAAATTTGTTATTCTGACCGAGCTATTTCTGAATTGAGCATATACCAACTTCAAATGTCCTATATATTAACACCAAAACCATTTTTTTTTCAATGGCAGAAAAAAGTGCCCATAACTGGTATCTTTGGGCGATACCAGAAATTTACCCATTCTCTATCAAGTGACCTTTAGAGAAGTGCTCGTGTTGACTTGTGCTTCTTTTTTTACTTTGGAGTTTTTAGGCAGGCCACTGTACCAAACAAAAGCAAACCAATAACAAAAACTGTGCTCACCCAAGACTTGTCAAGTTTTTTTGCAATTTCCTAATAAAATGTTAAAATGGTCAATGATAGTATTATTGGTTTTACCTATTAAGACAGGAGTGTTCCTGAACAGACTGATCCGACTTTTTGGCTAAAATGTTGGTTAAATTTTTCAAAATCCAGACTTTTTTTCATCAAAGACCAAACATGCTTCCTTAGCCCACTTTGTTTAAATTTGCCGAAAACACAAACTTGAGACCTGCTGAATCAATCTGCCCAAACTTCGAAGAGGGCTAGTTTTACTGGTTTTCGCTAAATCAACTCGATAATTATCAACTATACTTAATTATAATTGATAATTATCAATTATACTCCAAAATTAATCAATCATATTTAAAACTTTGACAAATTATCTACGTTGCTAGCATTTGGAACAATTATGTGTTTTAAAAGGACAAGCAGCAATAGCATGGTTGGTTTCAGTCTAATCAATGATTTTTACAATCTGAAAATAATTGGATTATATTGGAGCGGTCTTTTAAAACATTTTTTGTTTTTGATAATTAGAGAAAACGATGATTACTTATTTTTGAATCAAGGCTGTTATTACAGATCCAATTTAAGTGCAAGTGACGTCAAACGAGCGTATATTTGAAAAATTCAGTGAAAAGCTCACGAGTATTCATAAAATCCTTTGATTTTTGGACATCTGTCGATTGTTGAAGTGCTTTTTTGCTGCCTTTGAATTTATCACATTAACAAAAAATCACATATCACATTAATCAAGTTAAAAGATGGAGCAATTGATTATAAGTTTAACGACTGCGAAAACCGTTTTCTCGCAAAATTTAGCTGAATTTTTGATGTTTGCTTGCAGTTGTGGCTTTTTAGTGTATGATATACTCTGCACAATGATAGTTCTCAATGGTTTCCTGTGGAGCTAAAAATTAACGTAAAAGATTTCAGTTAATAGCTAATGGTTTTCGTGACTTTGAGGTAAGTGAGGTAAGTCACGCAATTGGCCTTAAAGCAGAAATGACGTCACGCACACAAATTTTAACGGAAAAGTAGTAGAAGTTACTGAAGTCATTGAAAATGTCAATTCCAAGAAGTCAGGTCGTAAGAATCATCGATGGAGACGACAAATTTAAAAACATAGCTGGCAGATTGCCAGAAAATAGCCGCAATAGATTCGTAGATCGGCAGTCTAAAAAGACATTAAAGACTAACATCAAAAGACAGACCAAAAAAATTCGTCTTTTCATTGAAGGCTGATGTTATATTTTGATTAAAAATCTGTACAAGTTATTGCTGCCTCTATTAGCTGATCTCAAATAACCTTCATTTAGAGTGACACACACCCATTTGACCTTATCTCTTTGAATTAAAGTAAATAAAAGTCAATTTTAAAGTGAGGAAGTCATTTTTGAGAGTGAGGTAAGTCAAGTGTGACCAAAAATTTAATCACGCGCATGAACAAAAAAATTCGCTCCACTAAGAGCGAAAAATGACGTCACACATGCAATTCAGTTGAAATTGCATGAACGAATGAACAAAAAGTGGCTGTGACGTCATATGGTCGTAACAAAAATCATGACGACGAAATAAAAAAAACCAAGAGAAGGCCAATAATAGCCCCAGCTATCGCTGTGCGGCTATTAAAAAAAAACACGATGTCCCCAATAATAGCGGCTATCGCTTCGCGGCTATTAAACAAAAACATAACCGACTAACGTCGAGCGAATTGCTCTCAAACGACCGGCGAGCGGTTGGCTTTGTCAGTAGCTAGCCACGGGGGGGGGGGGGTGCACCGGGGGCTGATGGGGGCAGCACCGGGTGTGGGGGGGGGGGCAAAAGCGCGATGGGGGGGCAAAAGCGCGGTGGGGGGGTGGTGGAGCCAATAGTGGGGGTGGGGGTCAACAAAGGGGGGGGTGTCAACCTCTAAGAACCGCCCCTCACACCATAAGTATAAGTATAAGTCTCCAAGACAGTTTGAGCTGAAACAGACCTGAAAGGCTCTAAGAGCACATAATGCCCGCTGGGCGCTACCTGTTTATCCCGTTTTTGAGGACGAAAAGTCAAAAGCGTCAGACGAAAAATTGGTCAAGCGAAAAATCGCATAAAAAAAAGACCGACAGGACTAATATAATTGCTACAAACTTCGTTTGAGAGCAATTAATAATTGATGTCAAAATACTCAAGGTGTCGAAATAACCATCTATATCTAATAGGAAGTTCTCGCCTTTGCATGCTAACAAATTTTTTTTATGATTGGCACACCCTTCTAGAATTTTACTGAAACGCTTAATTATAAGCCTGAAGTTTCAGTAGTTTTAGCTAACCAAACAGTTTACAGCAAAACTAACTGAATTCAACAATTAACTGAGATAAATTGTATTTTCTGTCAAATGCGCAATCGCAATCATACGTAAAGACTGTTTTGCTCACCCGGAATCTCTTTGGGTGGTTTCATGACGTATATAGGCTCCCTCCTATGCACAGTGGCCTTGTGAGATCCCTTGGGAGGAGAATCGTCATCAACTTCTTCTATCAGACTACGACGCCTCCTCTTGCTACCACATTGCGTAGCCGGGTCTGCAAACAAAAAAAACAATACATGAAGAGAAATTTATTGTTCAGCGACTGTTGACTGGCGGAAAAAGCATTCCTCATTAATATTAGACATAAAAGATAAAAATGAAAAATGAAATATTTGCCATTATAATCGGTAAAATGTTAACAAATGAAATTGATCTAATTTTTAGCCAATGAAACTAATTAAATTGATTCATGTAACGAAAAGCGGTTGCGAAAACCCACTTCATTTTAGACAGGAAATAAACCCACACTTTACTATTAAAGAGCTGCGCAATTAGCGCATTTGGCCATGCCTTAGTGGACTGTGGGACTTGATATGAAACTATCACAACCGAATAAATTATCACGACCAAAATTAAATTTCAAAATTGGGGTTTATTTCCGTGGGGTTTTATTTCCTAGACCCAACGAAAGGCACGAATAATTATTTGAAATGCAATAAAAATAAAATGTAAATATTATTTTTTGAACTGTGAACTTTAAGTAGTTGGTTATAAAATTGACCTGTTCAAAAATATCTTTAAAAGCAGACGTTCCTTTTCTCAATGAAATGATCGAGAAGTGAACTCACCTTTAATTGTGCAGAAGTTCTCTTGTTGATTGGGAGGACATGTTTTAACATCGCAGTGTATGAAAACAGTGCCAGTAGATGCCTCGCCCTCTGATTGGTTGAACCAAGCAAATGCATCGAAGTGGAAAGAGTCTGAGCGGGCAATCGCAGGAGAGGGGGAGTCCCGCTCGAATGTAGGGTCCACTTTGCACCTAATAGAGAAACAAGAGTTCGCAATTGTTAGGATGTAAGTTATGGTAACACGGAAACAAAATTAACCGAATATTAAAACTTAGCTGGCAGATTGCCACAAAATAGCCACATTAGCTTTGTAGATCTGCAGTCTTCAGAGTGACGAAGTCATTTTTGAGAATGAGGTAAGTCACGTGTGACAATAAATTTAATCACTCGAATGAACAAAAAACTCGCTCCACTAAGAGCGAAAAATGACGTCACGCCCCCAATTCAGTTGAAATTGCATGAACCAATGAACAAAAAATTAAACCTAGAATGGTCTATGAGTCAACTGGGAAAACCGTTTCTAAGAAAAATCGGATCAAAAAAATTTTTTTAAAATAAAATCAATGTCAAAATGCCGTATGCGAACAAAAAACCACTAGAGAGAAATGGAAACCTGGTTAAAACAAAAAAACTAAGCCTAGAACAAACTATGAATGATAAATGAATCAAGAAAACTGTTTAGAAAACAAAATCCGATCCAAAACATCAAAAAAAAACAGTAAACCGTTTTCTCACTCTACTTAAAATTAGAGCGTAAAAAATTCACGCCGCAAAACCACTCACTTTTTCGCTCCACTTCTGTTTCGTCGTGACCAAAATCACCACTCCATTTTGCAATCCAAAAATCATAAAAATGTGTGAACAGATCTTAAAAACATAGCCGGAAGAATTCCGGAAGCGACTCGAAGCGTCAAAACTTCACAAAAAACCGTAATTTCAGCTGAAGCCATTACCTTGTATATTAAACCACTAACTCACTACCTGCCCAGTTCTGCTTTAAAAATTGGTGAAATTTAAACCACTGTCACCAAGAGAAACAAAAAGCAACAAAATTTTGTATTAATGATAGCTTTTGGTAACGTTAAAAAAGTCCAAAAAAATTAGGATGGCAAAATACTGATAGCCTGAAAAAACGAACAGGGCTCTCAATTTTCCTCAAAAAATCCATGATTCTAATCTCAAACAGATCGCGAAAGCAAACGGCAGATATTAACATTGAAAAAGCTAATTTTTTCAAAAGAATGCTCAAATTTAAGAATCAGAAAACAAACCACTACAATTAGATTTCTAATCACTGCACTTACCACAAAACAAAACATACTTCTGCTTTGTTGTATATATTCAAGACATCATTTCATACTAAATCAAAAGTAGAATTAATCATAGAAAAAACATAAGTAACAGAACAACATTAAAAGGCAAAAAATCGTTTAAAAACAAGACAAAGACCGGAAGAAAATTCCAATCAATAGAAGTAAGTGGTAATTTTCAAAAAACGCTCCCTACCAAACTCCCTATACTACCCTATACTATACTACCCTATGAATGAAATCAATTGCAAATTAAAGAAATGGCGAAAATCAAAGAAAAAGCTGAAATCATTCAATTTCTCAACAACTGAAAAAATTGATAAAACGAATATGAATGTAGGTGCCAGGACAAAGCTAGAATGATACAAACTGGAATGTGAAGAATATGGACACAATGTAAGGAACACCGTAACAAACGGACAAATTCTTGAATTTTGAAAGTTTAAAATCAAATCTAAAGAATAAAAAAACGAATACACTTCATTGTTCAGCATTCGAGACATAGAAAAGACAGAGTCATCCCAGACAAAGATCTAACCACCTCAACTGAACAAAAAAACCAAATTCAATTATACGAAACATTGAAACATTTAGCAAAAAAATTGTCAACAAATATAAAGTCCCTCATGTTTCTAGTAATTAAAACCGAAATACAAACAAAAAACCGAGAAAAATGGGAAAACTGCCAAAATCGGATTAGCAGACGTAAAATTTTATAAAACAAAATTATATCAAGGTAGAAAGAGGCATTGAGTATATGAATTATCAAAAGTAAGTTGCCATATTAACTGATTTTTGACAAAAAGATGGCTGAAAGATCCAAAAACGAAGAAATTAATAGAAAAAGCCAAAAATTAACAAAAAAATCAAGAAAATGTGCCAATTTTGAGCTTCAAACGCATTTTCAGGCTCTGCAAAACACTATGGTATCAATTTCCGCGGTTTACATTTCAATATAGCATCGAATAAAAATTATTTCTACATAAAACCAAATTACAAGCGAAAAAACTGGGCCACTTAGACGAAAAAACGGCTAAACACGGTTATCTAGAAGTGCCATTCAGTCAAAAACTAACTACTTTTCAAGTAGTAGTAGTAGTAAAAGACTTCAATTGATCAATTTATGGATTTTAATACAACACATCAGAAAGATCTATGCATATGGTACAAACAAGGAAATTTATCTATAGCTATTACAACTAGGGAAAATTAATTACAAAAATTAAGAACGGCAAAACGCACAACGGCATTTAGTGGACCAACTACAGGTCACGTCCGGATTAAACTTTGATTCACGCAGTGTGCAGAAAAAAGTTTTCAGTAAAACTTTGTAGTTGGCTGTTGGCCTCAGGATGTTGAAGTTACCAGTGTCGCTAAAATCATTCACATAAATTTGTACCCGCTTAAAAAATGATTTAGCTGTCAGCTGCTTTTTCGTGGGGCTCACTACAATATGATCATGAGAGTTAGTTCGAAGCATTTTAGAATATGTCTTGATAGAGAAAAAGTCCTCGAATTTTATGCACATATTGCCCAAAACAATGGAAATAAAGAAGCGAAGATCGCGTTCAATCAGTATAGTTCACTAAACGAAGCGCATGATCAAAAAACTTCTCTCGCTCACAAAAAATCAGTTCACACGGCACTTTTACTCACTTTCGCTTTTAGGTCAAAACCTCATCTGAACGAATAGTACTTCCGATAAAAAAAAACCTTAAGAAAACCAATACTCCTCTTCTAGTCGTAAAAGACAGCGCCCCGATACAATTCAAACTCTTTGAATTGTAAAAACAAGAGAAAGTCAATAATAGCCCCAGCTATCGCTGTGCGGCTATTAAACAGCATGTGCTCCAGCAACTTAAACTTGTACCGTTTTCAATGAAGTTGGGTAGAACACAAACTGTTAAACATAAAAGACGAACATCGGGCGCATTGTTCTCAACTCAACAAACAGGCGAGCGGTTGGCTTCAGTAGTAGCCAGCTGGGGTATAGTGATGCTAGCATTATTGAGGGGCAGGGCTGAGAGGGCTGGACGCGGGGTTCAACTCGCCAGGTAGAGGAGAGTGGAAGGGGGGAGATTCGGGGCGGTGAGGGGGGATGACTGAAGGGTCAAACTTTCAAGATTAATCACCGCTCTTCACGCCATGAATTTGCTTCCTCAAAATAGTATTGTTGAGCCACATACTTAGAGACTAGTAAGGCGTAAGGCTATAAAAGAGCTGTTCAGTCGCTTAATGTCCTCAGGGTTTTACCCGTTTTTGGGGGACGAATTGTAAAGAGGTCAAACGAAAAATCGGTCAAGCGAAAAATCATTAAAAAGGCCATAGGACTATTATAATTGCTACCAACTTCGTTTGAGAGCAATTAATAGATGGGCTCCGCAATTTACCTAATATACTTACTTAAATAGGTTTTCTAATTTCACATTTTTTTTATCAGCTGGTGACTCACGTGTCTGACTGAATAGTGAAGTATGAGTCATCATCTGGGTTGGATGTCCGCGTGGCCCAACATCTACTGGCAACCACAACCCAGTTGGCCAGACTGAAGTCCCCCTTCACCATCAAGTAGATAGGCTCACCCAAAATCAAATGGGGTGCCTCGCTGTAACACATGTATTCAGTAAACACACGCCCAATTTTCATCATTATTCTTCATAAATGGGCTCCGCAAAAATGGCCCATATTCTCTATTGGATCGATATTTTAGTTATTATAAATTATTAGTTTCTCTTTTGTAATTATCAATATTTTACACTGCCTATCTCTGTAAATTTTACTATGACTGAAACATTTACAGATATTAGGAGAAATACAGTGTTCCTTTTTTTTAAATGTATAGTTGAAGAAAAAATGAAGACTAGAAAACAACAAGAGCATCTGAGTAAGCTGTAAACTAAACCTGCTTGACATCAAAAACCTTCTATACAAGAGATTTCTCGGGTGGTCATTGAGTAATAATCGCTCTAATCGGCAAACATAGCTTTGATTATAGTCTAATTAATTTGATATCTCCAAATGAGATACTCCTAAAGAGCAACAAAACCCAGCAGCTATTGGTAATGCTACCTCAGTGAGTCAGACTCCCAGAGATTAGGCAATATAACTCCCGAGTTTCCCCGTCTCCGACAGGAGTATGGTTGACAGCAGCACAGTCAAATATGGGTGTCCACCACAACAATCTTGACAATGAAATAACAAACAGAAGGACAAGTCCTGAATTAGTCCAAAGAAATCAATAAAATCGAGACCTGACTGCCAACCACATTACAACAGCAGCATTTGATAAGGAATGAGTAGCAAGGCATATCACCACATTTAGCTGAGAAACCCAAAAACTCAAACACTTTAATTTTTAAGGAAACCACATGCGTCAAAGTCCGCCAATCTAACAACAACTTGGACATCCATTTATATTGCGCGTCCTTATGAAGCATACACCAAATCAGAAAACCCAACGAAGTAGAAATATTGAGTAGGACATAAAAACTGAAATTTGAAAGAAATTCAATTTCACATATGTCTTTGCATAAAAGTGGTGACGAAGACATTAAAACACACAACCATACGAAACGTTACGCACATCAGACAACTCACCACAAAAAAGCATAGACAGTTTTCAGTAATTTCACTGAGGGACAAAGTTCAGACCAACTAAAGAGAATCTCTAAAAGTTTTCGAAAACAAATAGCCCGCATGTTCCCAATTGTGCCACAATATAAAGCCAATCAGACCTGTCATTAATAACAGTAAGTGAAACAAAACGAAGCATCTACGAAAAAAAAATTAAATCACAATTTTTCTTGGGAAAACAAAGTGCAAACTCATGAAAACCATTAGCTACCGACTAATAGACATAAAAATGTTGCGAGTGCCGAAATTACTAGCCAATTAGACCTGCCATTGCAAAGACTAAGCAAAAAGACATCAAAAATGACGAGTACAGATTAAAAAAAGTGAAAAAAAAATTGTTTCAGAATTATACCTGCCAGTGAGAACTGATATGGAGAATAAGCAGCAAAATATCAAGAAAATAAGAATATATCAGAACAAGAAAATATCAGAAAATAAATTGTCAAATTCATCAAAACCATTCGCTGCCTATTGAAGGCTCAAAAAACTGCAATTAAGAAATTATAGAACATAACCGACTAACGTCGGGCGAATTGCTCTCAAACGACCGGCGAGCGGTTGGCTTGGTCAGTAGCTAGCCACGGGGGGGGGGGGGGTGCAGGCTGATGGGGGCAGCACTGGGTGGGGGGGGGCAAAAGCGCGGTGGGGGGGGGGGAGGAGGAGCCAATAGTGGGGGTGGGGGGTCAACAAAGGGGGGGGGGGTGTCAACCTCTAAGAACCGCCCCTCACACCATAAGTATAAGTATAAGTCTCCAAGACAGTTTGAGCTGAAACAGACCTGAAAGGCTCTAAGAGCACATAATGCCCGCTGGGCGCTACCTGTTTATCCCGTTTTTGAGGACGAAAAGTCAAAAGCGTCAGACGAAAAATTGGTCAAGCGAAAAATCGCATTAAAAAAAAGACCGACAGGACTAATATAATTGCTACAAACTTCGTTTGAGAGCAATTAAACACATAAACTAGCCATAAAAAGCAGTAAAAAGTAGATGATGTCGAATACAATTTTCTTTAAAACTTTCGAACAGCAGCAAAATAAGCTATTCGGGATATAGCAGCTCACATCGGCCTTGTTATCTTCATTTGCGCAACAGTGTCACCTGGCAAGTTTTTCAGACGTCCAGGAAGAGCTCATTGTTCAGACAAGTTTGAAAGAAGAGAGTCAGTGATTTGCTTTAGTATCGAGGCACTACTTGTGAATCGATTTAACAGTTTGGGTTCGAAAGATAGCATCGTTTTCTTGGCATTTCCAAAGTCATCATTTACAAAGAAAAATTTGAATAGTTGAGGTATTAATGTTACTTCTCACTGTTGGTGGTACTACTGGGGCCTTGCGAACAAGTTGCAGCTACTTTTAACTTTGCTAAAGGTTCTTGTTTTGGAAAAGAATGTCTCGAATTGTGACAGGTGGGCTCCAGATGCCTGCAGGATTTCTCTAGCTTATTTTAAACAGTCGCGCCAGGTCCTGTCTGGGTTTTTGCGCATGCAATGCAAATTATGAGGTGCGACTTACTACTAGATCCGGGGTTGGAGCTTTGTTCGATGGTTGGCAACTCTGGGTACAATCTGTCAATCTTTTCCCATAGCCAGAGTACCCTTGTGACAAGTTTATTTGCACTTTTGAAGCAGCAGGCAAAAAAGGTTGTTCTCTCACGAATTGTTCGGGCCATCTCATTGTGCGCTTTTGAATTTTTTTCAATTTGTCTATTTTGCGGTCGGTAATAGCCAATAACATGCTTAAGTTTTCCGGTCTCATAGCTTTATGAGCTGATTGTTGACTTGGCCGGCGGCTATCAGATCTGGATTGCCGCATAGGTGCTGGGTGTGGGGGCATAATACCAGAAGATGAGAGTTTTACCGTGTGATTCAATTCACATTACTAGATAGTCAGGCCTTAAGTTTGTGTGCAATGAGAATCTTCATGGCGTTGAGCAAAACCTGGTTCTTCGCTTTTCTTGGATCTGTTGTGGCTCTATCATTTATTTATAGGTTGTAGTTCTCCAGAATGATTGAAGCCGTAGTCAAGTCTTCTGTAAGCCAAGTTCCACAGAGAAGCTGATGCAGAAGCATATTGAGCAGAAGCATATTGAGTTTACTATAATATTTGAAGTTTTCATTCTTCTCGTAGTCAGAGGCCATTTGTTGGCTGATACGGTCTAGGCTGATTATTATTACTTCGTTTGCTATATTGAATGACTGTCCGTGTTTTCCCTAGAGAACTTCCGGCGTCGTCTTCTAAAGCAGATGGTCTTCGTCTCATACCCCCTATCAATTACATTTTGTCGTCCTTAAAAGTAGTTATTTTCTTTCTCAATGTCTTCTTTTGACAGCTCGGGGCTGATATAGACTGAGATCTCTACAGTCTTTAAATTTCTCGGCTGACTTGAAAATCAAGCTTTTATTCGAGGGGTTTTCCGAGGTCCGTTCTCTGAGCTGAACTGGCCAATTCGAGTAGTTTTCCCAAGGTTTCTGTCTTCCATATTTAGTTAAGCGAGAATATGGTCGATTGAGGCCAGATCTTGCTTTTGTTTGATGTCAGTGACAACTTCACTTTCGTAATAATGCCTCGCACGCGGAGTCCTAAGGTTAATTTTAGAACTGTGCAAGAGTTGACCAATCTTCCCGGTTGTCAATTTCCGGGTTTCTCCTTGAATCATTTCAGATCAAGTTTGTCATTTTGCTCTTGTTCACTTCTACAGGCTGATGTTTTCGTTCTGGTTTGCATTCGCTGCAGATGTGCAGTAGGTTTCCATCAAGTTTTTATGACGTCTTTGTGAACAGGGTGCACTCGGAGGTGAGGTGGAGGAACTTGCTGCGTACGAAGCATAAGAATGTTGGTCTTTTCTCTTATTACAAGTGCAGTAGTCTCGCGTATT
This sequence comes from Convolutriloba macropyga, assembly GCF_964194025.1. Classification (NCBI taxonomy): domain Eukaryota; kingdom Metazoa; phylum Xenacoelomorpha; order Acoela; family Convolutidae; genus Convolutriloba; species Convolutriloba macropyga. Next base: position 7,041,523 of record NC_134479.1, on the reverse strand, counting down.
GGTTTTGTTCGCCATGTTTAGTATTTATATATTTGCAGTGATTGTTGGGATTAATTTCGGGCGTGACGATGTAGGTAAGGACGGGGCATTTTGGGCTCAATAGGCAGGTTTCGCGGGTAATTCACCTCTTGTAAATTGAAATATTAAACAACTAACTACGGGCGACTTGTTCTCGAACTACAGTTAAGGTTGGGTTTTGGTGGTAGTCAGCTCATCTTCAAAGATGCCAGCTGTAATTGGTAGAGTTTAGACAATCAAGCGTTTGCGAGGCTCCATGTTAAATTGTTGCTGTTGTTGTTAAGTAATTTCGCAGCTTCAGCTGCTGGGTGTTCCTCCCAGTTCGTCTTCTTAAAACAAAGTCCACTTGTTTCTGCACCAGCCGCAACCACACGCTATTTGTCACGTGCAGATGTTATTTTTCGAAAACTTCTCGATAACAAATCTCCACATCTTCAAAAGTCGCTTCTTTAGACCAGCCAGCTTGGTAAATTCCACCGGTTTTGTTCAAACGATTCATCGTCCGGTTTGTTCTCAACGACAATTCTCAACGATACTTGTCGGTTCTATGAAATTTTGAAGTTCCCAGGCAATACTGCTTTCTCAACAGCTTCGGTGGACCACACTTAGAACCTACTTGAGCTGTTAAGTTTATCCTCTCGAGCTTTTGTAGTTTCCCCTAATGATCAAGACGAACAATCAAGCGAGCGGAAGAACATTCTAGAAGAAACGAGCAAGCAAAAATTTTGAACTAAAAATACAACAATAGTTACTTCTAACTTCGTTCGAGAGCAATTAAATATGTTAGCCTACATGAATCGGTCCCTAAGAGCTAAACAAAGCAGGAACGAACATTCTTTTTTGCTTGAGTACATCCAAGTTGGGAATGAGTTGTCGACTATAAAAGCGGTGTAAGAACTTGATGGGGTCAGATTCTAAGCTCGAGCATCACTCTCAAATGGTCTGAACAAACTATTGAAAAACATTGTTAATCTCCTCAAAAATTCAAAAATTATTGCAAAACATGCGATATGTAGGCTGCAAAGAAAAGCATTAAAGAAAAGCTACAAAAGTAAAAGGCAGCGTCTCCCATGCATTCAGAATCCTTGGATTTTTAAATAACTACGATTAGATCAAGACAAGACTCCACTTACGCTGTATACTGTTCCTGGTATGTGTCATCCAAGTAGACATCCATTGAAAATTGGAACTGATTGGTGCCATAGGCCGCCTGTTCTGCTTCTTGTATCGTCCTGACTTGCCCTGAAACAATCCATCTTATTACAAAGGCAGAGTTATTGAAATTCATTTCATAAATGGCAATTCCATCGTTCGATATCTTAAACTACTAGGCCTTATAAGGCAACTCATTATGTTACAGCAACCTAAGAAATAACTTGAGATAGAAGTAGATGAGAAAACTAAACATAGCCGGCAGATTGCCGGAAAATAGCCGCCGTTGACGCGCTAGACGAAAATCGGATTGAAACAGAAAAAGATAGCAATTGACAAAAAAATTTTTTAAGTTTCAAAAATTGTTCTAAATACTTACTTCAGCTTTTAAAATGAAGTGTATTAAGCTTAATATTAATATCAGCTAGCGATCGCTCTAATGAATTTGGATAACCTAATTCAAAAAGGCTTAATGACCGGGCTTTATCGGTTTATCAGGTTTCTTTTGATTTTGCTCTTTTGACGTTGACCGTATTCACTAAATTACGTAAATCAATGCTTGAAAGAATTTAAAATCCATTCAGTTGAAACAGTGAGTGAAGTAAGTCATAAGTCAAACGTGAAAATCGTGACTTATGTAAAACGAAAAACGTGATCAAAAGGTAAAGCGAATTAAAAAATCATAGCACGACAAGTCCTGACGTACAATTCAGAGCATTTTCATTGACTAAACAGAAAACTAGACCTAGAACGGACAATGAGTGAATTGGGAAAACCATTTTCAAGAACAATCAGATCAAAAAAAATCTTAAAAGAACTGAAAATCAATCACAAAAAGTCGCATGCGAACAAAAACCACTAACGAGAAAGAAATGGCTTGGAAAAAACCATTTCGAAAAAAATCCAATTCAAAAAATCGAAAAAAACAGTCAAAATTAAAGTGAAATTGCCGCATAGGAACAAGAAACCACTAGCGAGAGGCAAATTTTTGTTCAAACAGTTTTCTCACACTACTATAAAATTATATTAAAAAATTTAACGCCGCAAAACCACTCGCTTTTTCGCCCCACTTCCTGTTTCGGCGTGACCAAAACCACTACAATTTGACTTCAAAAATCATGAAAATGTGTGAACAGATCTTAAAAAAGACAGCGCCCCAATACAATTCAAATTCTTTGAATTGTGAAAACATAGCAGGAAAAGTCCTGACGTACAATTCTTAGAACTTGCATTGACTTGACCAAAAAAGGACTGAGGGAATTGGGAAAACCATAGTAAAAAAATCAGATTAAAAAATCAGAAAATCAATGTCAAAATACAGCGTGTCAACAAAAACCCACTAGCGAGAAATGGAAATTTAGTTCAGATAAAAAACTAGGCCTGGAATGAACTATGAATGGATTGTAAAATCATTTCGAAAAAAATCCGATCCGAACAATCGAAAAAACGGTCAAAATCAACCTTTTTTGAACAAAAATCAAACGGGGGTGCGATCCACCCAATGGAAGAAATAGTGAACCCCCACTACGAAACATCACAGCACCGTATGTAAATTTACTGCAAAAATACATAATCAGAGTATCGTCAAACAGAAGCAAGGCACTATAACTCTTTTAGAGCTGCTTTATATAAGTTAATTTGTTATGAATCTAGTCTTCCCTCCCGCACTATGGCACTGCAAGAACCATCAATGTCAGTCGACCGTTCGGAACTACGGCATCCTCCGAGGCAAATGACAGCGCTGCGCAGAAGAGCAAAATTTATTCTCGTGCGTATGCACGTTATTGCGTCCAAGTATAATTCGTTTTTCTTTTCAGCAACTTTGCTAGCTAGTTGGTTTCCAGTGCGAGTTGCGGACGGTCCTGTGCCCCCTTGCAGGAAAACACGAGGGAACGAAGTAACTCTTTTCGACGTCAATTCGTTGCTCATACTTGAGGCACTTCAACAACTCATGTATGAGCTAAAATCAAAGTGAAATTGCCGCATGTTAACAAAAAAACCACTAGCGAGAAAGCGAATTTTTGTTCAAACAACGTTTTCTCACTCTACGTTGAAATTAGAGCAAAAACTTCACGCTGCAAAACCACTCGCTTTTTCGCTTCACTTCCTGTTTCGGCGTGACCGAAATCACTACTCCGACTTGACTTCAAAAATGAAAAAGTGTGAACAGATCATTAAAAAAAAGATAGCGCCCCAATACAATTCAAATTCTTTGAAATTACTTTTTCTTCTTTTCACTTTATTAAAAAACGGGATGTGATCCACCCAATGGACGGAACAGTGAGCCCCTAATATGAAACATCACAGCATCGTATGTACATTTACCTCAAAAACACATGCTCATAGCGTCGTCAAACAGAAAAAGCACTAACTCTTTTAGAGCTGCGTCATATAAGTTAATTTGTTATATTAATCTAGTCTCCCCTCTCGCACTATGACACTGCAAGAACTATCAATGTCAGTCGGCCGTTTGGAACCACGGCACCCTCTGAGGCAAATGATAGCGCTCTTTTTTACAATTCTTTGAAATGTAAAAAGGAGAGCGCCTAAATAATAGCCGTTTGAGAGGCTGACGGCGGCTATTAATCAGAAAATCTTTAACAGAGTTGGCTAATTGAACCAATCTTACAATTTAAATCATGTACTTAATCGGAACCTATCCCATAGCTGTATAACTCATATTCATTCATTGAACATGCTGAAGAATAAATGGTGGAATAAGATAGGCGTTGGAACAGAAGCATTTGTTTGATTCTTTAACTCACCGGTTTCTTGTCCCTCTGCGTTATAATAACAGTAAGCAGGCACATGCCAATTGTTGAAGCGTGTAATGGTAGCCCCCGTCTGGGATATAAGAGACTTGTTGTTTGGGTTATCACGGTTGCGAGTGATCTTCTGCTCATACAGCACATTCACGGTTGCTGAAATCAGAGTTTTTTTCGAATTTTTTCTTCCTCAACACTTGTTGAACATTGGCTGGTCAGGGTCATCCCAGTTCTATGTCTATAGAAAGGATTGTGTATTTTCCGAATTTATCAATGTAATGGCTTAAGGAGGCTAGCTTTAGCTTAATTGACGGCAGGATTGAGGTCAGCGTGGTGGGGGAGGGGGGTGAGGAGAGTGTGAGTTATAAGCGGAGTTGTTGGGGGAGTAAGCCTAAACTTCTAAGAACTTACATAAAAGGTCAATTAAAAGAATGTTCTTCCCCATGTAGGGTATTCGGTCAATTAGGGGCGGCAAGTCAATTGGCATCAAATGCAAATTATATAGATAACAGCATGAAGAAAAATAGTAAATACACTCGAGATTCATGAAAGGGTAGATTGAATCAAAGAAAAGAGCAGAGCTGCACACCTAGAGTAGCAATCTGCGTCCTCAATAATGGTTCCAATCGTCGGCGGTCGCCTGAGCGTGCGAAATCCGCACATGCATATGATTGGTCTTACGTATGTGATGATGTCAACGTAGGAGTCATTCCTTATCTCGCTGGCCTTACCAGCGTTTCAGAACTTTGGAAGAGGGACCTTTTTCTCCAATGCACGAGAAAATTAAGGTTTTAAAGGTGAACTTCTCGACATCTGTTTCGCTGTTTATATAGCTTCTTGATTTGCTGGTGACATTTGTAGGCCTCTTCGGATCTATTCTGTTCCCCCCCCCCCAGTGTTTTTTACGCCCCCCCCCCCCCGTTTCAAATTATATGTTGTTACATAGCACTTTACTATGTAAAAAATAGCACGTGCGCCCGGGAGCGTTAAAAAATATTAGCCAGCTGATCTGGGGGGGGGGGGGGACAATAGATCTGCCTCTTCTATAGAATTCGGACAACTTTTTGTATGAAAGTTAAAAATCTTAGCATTAAAGTCTTTAATTGATGTGCTTTGATTTGTAAAGGATTCGCCTTGCAAGGTCTCAAGAAATAGTTCAACCTCTACGTCATCGCATAATTCATCAAGCAGACTGGCGATGGAATGTCGTTGTATCTAACCAATAGTGACTCATTCAGACTTAAATCGCGAAACAATCTAGCAGAAGCCATAAACCTAAATCAGAAAAACTATGAATCAAATGAAAGCTTTTCAACTCACGGAATTCTCAGTACACGTACAAGAATCTTAAAAGCTTCCGGAAAGGACCTTCAGTTCCGCCTAAAGTTAAATGGAACAAAGATGTAGCAAAATGTCATGCTGAAAAAGCTTCTCATTTTCATAAATATTTTTTTCTTCAGTCTCCATCGTGTCATCGAATTTCAATAACACTTTGAAGGAAAGTAAAACTTTGAACAATTTTACAGTCACAAAAGAATCAGTTGTTGACGTTTTTGGAGTCACTAGAGGTATCGAATTCGCGTAGGACAGATAAATTGCATGCAGGTGTCATCAGGAAATGCGCAAAAGAACTTGCGAAACGTTTCTTCGATTTTTTCAGCAATTTTAAGCGCATCGGAGTCTATGATAACTCATGGAACAAAGGGGCAGTTAGCTAAATTTTCAACACAAAAAATTTTAAAAGCAGTGCGGTAAATTATCGTCCTTTAACACACTTAGGCATTGTCTCGAAAGATTTAAAAGGATTGTTGATTAAAAATTTTCTTACGAACTTTTTCAAGCTGAGTTAGTCGTCAGGTTAAAAAGAATACAAAATGCTAAAATGAGAAGCCAGAAAATAAAATACAATTCACTTAAATCCTCTCATTCAAGGAAATTGAAAATAAACTTTTAAATATCTAAAGTCGTATCTAAATTTTACAGCAGAGTATATATATATATATATATATATATATATATATATACATATATATATATATATATATATATATATATATATATACATATATATATTCGATTTGATGTAGAGATGCATATCAACATATTTTTTATTAGAAAACGATACATAATTTACCTTAAAGCTACTTCGTTTTATTCAAATGTAAATTTGAAATTTTTGTTCTTTAAACTGCCTTTCTTTCAAGCTGGAATTTCATCTCCAAACTAAGTTTTCACTGTCAACTCTTTGTGTTCGATATTCGTCGCGCGTATTGATGGCCGGTTTCAGTTTTCTTATACAAAGCGCCTCTGATGTCATTAACTTAGTTTTTTTGCCGCACTTGTCTAATATCTTCCAATGAAAAGCTCTTTTACCAACGTTGCACTCAATTGCATGTATTCTCCTTGAGTCCGCCTTGGCATGCTCTGCAAGCCTTGTGGTAATATATTGTCAGGTCTGCCCTACACAAATGAGTTTGCATCCCCTACAAGTGAGTTCATAAACCACATGAGATTTGAGGTCTTTATCAAAGCTAGACTCAAGGCTAGCTAAACAGCTCTTAAGTTTCCGAGTGGTGGGAATGGTCTGTACAGGATGAATTTTGTCCAGCTTCTTTACAAATTCATTAGAAATGTTGCCTCTATACATTAATCAATTGTTGGTTCTCAGTATTTGTCCGTTGTTTGCAATAGATGGTTCCACGCAAAATGTCATGTAATCCATAACACAGAAAATGTTAGCAAGGAAAACAAGTTCTGATTATGCTCACTCTGCCGTGAAAATTATAAGACTGATATTAACCTTTCATCCGAAACAAAGTTTTTCTAAGATATGTCGACGATTTTGTGAGAACATTTAAAGGTGACACCAAAGAGCTGTTAGATGCGGTCAATAACCTCAATCGAAATCTTCAATTTACATTAGAAACAACGGTTGACAAAAACAGTTTGCAATTTCTAGACATGTCAATTAACGCACAACCGGAGGGTGCATTTTTTTGCACATAGTATCAAAAACCATCAAATACTGGAACAATTCTGAACTATCGCCAGCATTATATCATTTTCTTTGTTGTTTCAATTCCAGCTGGTTAATTGTATTCTTGACAGTTTTCCCTACCAAATGCTTAGGATATTAATTACGTTCCCAAATATTTTCAATTTTTGTCAATGCTTCATGGAACGCTTCCCAATTGCTAGTGCATCGGAACTGGCGATGTTTTTTCCCTGTATTATGTTTTTCTAATGTTGGAGGGGGGCACAGCTATAGTTCAGAATTATTCCAGTATCTGATGGTTTTTAAAACAATGTGATAAAAATTGCACCCTCCGTTTGTACGTTATTTGTCATGTCTAGAAATGGCAACCTCTTTTTCTCATCCCTTGTTTCTAATGTAAAATGAATCTTTGGATAGAGAATATTGACTGCATCTAGCAGCTCGTTGGTGTCATCTCTAACAGTTCTCACAATATCGTCGACATATCTTAGAAAAACTTTTGTTTCGGACGAATGGTTAATGTCAGTCTTATAATTTTCATGGCAGAATGAGCACAACCAGAACTGGTTTTCCACGCTATCACATTCTGTGTTACTGATTCCCTGACATTTTGCGTGGAACCGTTTATTGCAAACAAAAGAAAAAAACTGAGAATTACAATTTCTATTATAGAACAGCGGCAACATTTCAAACGAATTTGTAAGGAAGTTGAAGAAAATTTATCCTGTACAGACATATTTCACTTCTCGGAAACTTAGGAGCTGTTTATCTAGCCTTAAGTCTAGCTTTGATGAAGACGTCAAACCCCACAGGGTTTATGAACGCACTTGCAATGGATAAAAACCCATCTATGTACGGCCGAAATTCCGACATAATACTACAACGTTTGCAGAGCATGTCAATGCGGACTGACCGATGGGAATACATTTAATTTAGTGCAACGGTGATAAAACAGCTTTTCAGTGCCAGTACGGCAACCAATCTAAGTTGATGACACTAGAGGCGTTTCTTATAAGAACACTTAAACTGGCCATCAACACGCGCGACGAATACCAAACACTGGATTTGACAATGAAAGCTTAGTTTGGAGATTAAATTCCAACCTGAAAGAAAGACACGTTACAAAACGAAAAATTAAACTTTACAATTGATCAAAACGAGTTTACTTTAAGGTAATTTATGTATTGTTTCGAAAATTCTATATCAATTATTGTACGTTTCAATTGTCAGTTTCTTGAAAAGACTCACCAGAGATTCACAATACGGTTTTCGAAAGAAGATTTTCAAACGATTATCTACCCAGAAAAAAATTCAAAATTCAATTCAGAGAAAAGTAACAAAATGGCTCAATTCTCCAGTAATTCTCCAAAGCGTTCGACAAAATTGGTCACTAAAAACTCCTACGTAAAATCAATTTCATTCGAAAAAAAGAGAAGCTGTTCAAAATTTTGAACAGTTGCCTAAGTGACAGGCTGCAATACGTGAAAATAAGAAATACAAAAACAAAAAATTTGCAGGTCACACCGGGTGTACATGAGGGCTCAAAACTCGTGCTTCTACAATTTTTTATTTTCATTAACAAAATAGACGAAAAAGTTATGATTTTTAAAGTTTGTCTTCTTGCTGACGATCTCAAATTATAGTCTAATGAAAATTTCGGAAACACGCACAAACAAAATCTTGTTTCAATGTTGCGTTGGGGTTACGAAATTAATATTCGCTTCATTTCATCGAAATGTCAGTACAGATATCTTAACATCAAGTCTTGACTGAGACCAATGCTGGGTCACCGGGCGTTGAAAAAATGAAGATTTGTGGAGGACGTTGCAATCAATATGAATAACATGCATATGGAAGGAACATTTAAATCTGCGATCTGGTAAAACTAAATTGTTCTTCCACCAAAATAAAATAAACCCATCAAATCTCCCGACGGTTGTTTCGAAGCTAGATCTCTATGAGAGTACACTCACTCCAATCTGAACATTTGGATGTAAATGTTATATGGCTTGAAAGTCTGACAAGCGGCTCTTAGAAAAACCTTACTTATTACTTTTCAACTATTGATTGCGCTAACAGATCATCTCTTGCTATCAGAAAAGTTAAATATTTTTCTCCGTTCAACACAAGCAGACATTTTAGTACTGTCCAATGACGGTCAAGTTATCGGTTTGTGTTGCCTAAAATCGGAATTAGTTTCAACGGTCAAATTTTTGGATGAGCTACATAGTAAAAAAACGTCAATTTTAATTGAATACTTAAAATCACAACAAGATATGTTTCCATTTTAGGGTATATTGAGAGTTTTAAAAAGTGACATTTCAATGCTGAAAGACAAAACAGCAGATGCATTCAAACATGATTTGACCAGCTTTAACATATTGTTAAACTTTTGCCGCGTTGACTCTGTTTATCAAAAATTGGATACAGCTCTAGAAAGACAGTTAAACCTTGTTTGAGAGTACTACCAAAATTAGGAGAGACGTGGTGGTTTGCACTGATATATAAAAAGTTCTATAAGGGCATAAAAAAAGAAGTGGCTTTCGTTTTAGAAGCTTGTAATTTTTTCTGTGGTACTTATCATTTAAATAATATTAAACCATTATCGAAAAAAGGATAAAACTAACACTAATAAAATTAATAGTAATTTTTATCAAAATAATAATAATAATAATAATAATAATAAAAATAATAATAATGATGATAATATTAATAATAATAACAATAGTAATTATGATAATAAAAGTAATAATAGTAATACTAGTGATGAAAACAACAATCAGAACTAAAAGAACAAAAATACAAAAGTACAATAAAAAACAAATATTAATAATCATCTTCATAAAAAAACAATAAAAATAAAAGTATTAATAATAGCAATGAAATATTAGTAAAAATAATGACAATAAAAATACTAAATAAAAAAATGTTAATTTGATTAATAACAATAAAGACTGAGCAACAAACATCTCCAAATGCACAATTTGATGAAAGTTCTCTCGTTTTCCACACATATCTCAGCTCAATTCGGCCATGAAATTTTGTTGTGGCAAGCTTAAAATCATAAATCTTCAGTGGGATAGCAACTAACCAGCATGACGCTCTTTTATGGCTAAATCTATTATATACGCCTCCAGTCTCGCGAAGTTTTATTTAACGTTCAATTTCTTGGATTTCATCATATGGTCTTTTTTGCTGCGTCTTATGGTGTCTAGCAAGCAATCTTGTTCTTCGCTTGTTTCCTTTCAACTTTTGCCAGTGAAGCTTTGTAAGCTTGGCGGATGTTGAGGACGAGCGATGTTGAGACTGGCTTTTCAAACCGCCAGCGAAAATATTGTCGGTAATTGTTGTTGTATATAGCATGATTAACCGTTGCTGGTACTTATTCTTTGCTAATAATATACTCTGTACTACGACGGAATTCAAAGTTCTTTCCCTGTGTTTGTGTTTTTGATAAGGAGGCCGTAAATTACATTGTACCCAATGTCAGGCCTCAGGGCGAGGAATTTATCAGAAAGACCGAGGAAAACCTTTCGGGGGTCGAAATAGAAAACTGTAATTCGATTAACTGCATACAATTTTTGGCTGATGTTAGGATCATGAAAATGAAAGGTGAGGGGCAAAGTCTTTAAGTGCTACGCTTGAGCTAATCGATTGACTGATTGTGCTTTCTTCAGATTTGTTCCTTTACTGTTTTCGCTATGAATTTATTAGGGAAGTGTTTAACGACCGGCGCATTTTTTATATGATTGGAGGGTAAGCTGGCAATTGATGCTGCTAAATGCGTTTTTCTCGTAAATTAGGAGTTTGCCGTTTGTTTTCCGTCTGCTTCTGGGGGTTGGACGGCGCAGATAATGAAAAAACTTTTGGCCGAGCCAAAAGCTGTAATTTTTCCGTCAATTTCAATGCCATCTTGACTCACACAATTCGTGGTGCTTCGTGTTAGTACACCGATTGTTCCAACGGTAGCTCATTTGTCTAAGGCGATTAGTTTGCCTATTAGTTTGCCTAGTTGGCGATTAGTTTGCCAATTTGTTTGCCTTGTTTTGTTAGAATTCGGCATATGTCACTGAACAAAGATTTAACCGAGGTAAGAAGCAGTTGCCATTCCTGAGCATCATTGACTGCAGTTCTCTGGTTTTTACTAATTTTCACGGCAGCTCTGAGTTTAGTAGCTCCATTTAACTTATTCAATGATTGGGTAACTGCGTGGAAGCGAGTTGGCTGGGTCGGCAATTATGATCAGTGCAGATTTTTGTGGTTTATT
>NC_134479.1:6935724-7030126 GCF_964194025.1 Convolutriloba macropyga | reverse complement strand
ATATATATATATATATATATAATATATATATATATATATGTATATATATATATATATATATATATATATATAAATATAAATATATACATACATACATATATATATATATATATATATATATATATATATATATATAAATATAAATATATACATACATACATATATATATATATATGTATATATATATATATATGTATATATATTAAAAACTTTTATTCCCAAATCGCCTTATGGTTGCGCTAATGGTCCTTGGCAGTAGTTATGAAAAGCGTCACTCTTAATAACGTCTCCAATTAACGTTTCGAATTGGTAAGAAAGCTTGATGCAAAATTACTTTATCGTCAATCGAAACAATGAGTGCTATCTCGCAAACACAGACAAACAAACTCAAACACTCTCAAAGACGCTCAGAAACACTCACAAGCAATCAAACACATCCCAGGTCACGGATATTTAAACTATCTTTGTTTTCATACTAGGTCATTTATGATTCTTAGTAATCACACTGGTTTATAGGTGATTTGTATGGTTTCTTACTAGTTGTATGATCTTATTTGACTTTTCAGAAATCATAAACCGATGTTACAAAAAAATAAAAGCTGAAAACTATATGACTTTCGTATTCAAATAACATCTAAAAAATTTCTTGAAATTCATACAAGGTCAAATATGGTGCATAAAACCTTGACTAACGCCTTATAAATTCCATATAATGTAGTCAGAGAGCATTTAATTTTAATATGTCGTATGTGCAATCCGCAATTGGATTCTATACGCATTTAGTAAGCGATTTTAAAGTTAGAAGCATAATTTTGTTGTATGTATCTAATAACTGATCATTTATAGGAATAAACCGCCTTCAGAAAAAATGACAGCTTTAGAACTATTGAAAGACTTATTCTTCCATTTACAACCCAACTTTGCAAAAGGTATTGCAATACAAAATCAGATCAAAACGTGTTGCCGGGGAATCACATAGTGATACCTCGCCGATAAAAATCAAAATTAATTTGAGGAAAAAATATGATTTCTTTGTAATTATAAAAAGGATCTTGTATGTTTCGTTGGTTTCATACAAAGATCATACTGAGGAAATCAAGTATGAACAGTATAGAACCATATATAATTATTATTATTATCTGAAATTGAAGAAACTTCGGGTTTTTCCATTATGCCCCCCCCCCCATGAAATTATATCATCTACTTTTAGACCAGAACAGGAATAAATTGTTTTTGGGAACAGTAAATCAGTTACTAAGTTGGATACGGAGCTCTAGTCAGCCGTGATAGCTCAGTTGGGAGAGCGTCGGACTGAAGATCTAAAGGTCCCTGTTTGGATCTTGGTTCACGGCATTTCTACCCTCATTATCGTTTCCCTAGTCATTCAATGAGAAAAAATCTAGAAACACAGTTATTATAGAAAAAGAAAACAATGTTCTTCTCGTTGCTTCCGAAACCCATTATTTGAACAGAAAAAAGTTAATTTCATTTCAAAAATCACTGAAAAAAACAACGCAGCATATGAAACTTACTGTTCCGACTCCTCTTCAGGGGGGAGGAACTATATACTCAAATGGGTTTTTCTTTGTTCAGACAATTTTGACCGATCGATATATTCATCGCAGAGAGTTGCGAGTGGTATCATTAAAAAGCCCTTCCAGCGTGGAGCATGGAATTGAAAAAGATTTTTTTGGAATTTCGTATCTTACAGGGAGTTATCGAGGTTTCAATTTTTGTGAATAATATACAAATTTTCGTTGTTTTTATTCACCTTTTCCGGAATTTCTTGGCTAAAGTTTCATCAATTTTGCTAAAAATTGTAAAAAAAATAATAACAATTCTACTGTTGATTTGATTTTTAGAGACACAAAAGTATTGTTGACTAATCTGATATAATTTTTTTGGCAAAAGTTTTGGCTAAATATTTCACTATTCAGCCTTTTTCATCAAAAATTGCGCGAAACAGGCTTTTTTAGTCCACTTTGAATAATTTTGACGGAAGGACACACCCAACAAAACAGATACAATCTTTGTAAACTACAAAGAAAGCTAGTTTTACTTCTAATTTCATTGAGAGTAGTCAAGAATCTAAATTTTGCCATGTTTTGCTAACTTTACTCTATTATTCTCAAAAACGCAGCCTTTATTTTCGATCTTTTAACTAACATATTATCGAGATATAAAGCATTCCAATCAATTGAGTGCTCTAAATGGACAAAGAGAAATAGCAAGACTGGTTTTAGTCCAATCTCGGACTGTTACTATCCAAAAAAAAATTTGGATTGTATCAGTCGGTATTTTTTTTAAAAAGAATTCGATCTTTTTTATGTTAACTAAAGATCTTGAAAGGCATAGATTATGGTTGTAACGGCTTGGACACACCTTTCTCGAAGAATTTAACTGATTTTTTTTACAATTTTCTTTAATTGTCGTTTTTACTTTGTCTTTTAAGTCGTATGATTATACATGGATAATGACAAGTCTCGTTGGATTTTTATGGGTGGGAACATTTTTGATTTGATTTGAGTAGATAGCTGATGGCTTTCATGACTTTGAAACAACTTGTTTTCGAAAACAAAAAAACTCTTTAACTTTGTTTAAATTCCCACTTATGTTCTTTTTGTCTATTTGTTACCTAGTCTCATTAATTACAGGCACACGTGGCGTTATTGCTGTCGAGGGAGGGTGCAAGTTTTCAAAATCTAATGTTTTTGGAACTAATTAGTTATGAATTTACTGGCATTGACAAGGGTTTTTCGCACAAAAAGTAAACTAATTTTTACAACAGTAAACTAAAGTCTATATATAACGTTCTGTTTGTAGACGTAAAACATTTTGGATAATTACAGGTCTCAAGCGCCGCCTTTAGGCGAAAAGATGAACCTATTTTATTATCTCATTTTGTAGCTAATGGCTTTCATGACTTCGAAATTAATTGTTTTCGAAACAAAAAGGAATTATTTAATTTTTTTCTTTTTCTTTTTTTGGTCGACTTGTTACCTACTCTTATGAGAGGTCCTATTCTCTGGAGATGTCTACACAACTTTATTGGCGTTAGAAAAAGGCTCAATTGAACATTTTCTGAGCGGAAAAATATGGCTATACGAAAAAACTAAGTTTTAATTGAAATTTTTTGTTGTGTCTATTTGTTGTTCTTTTTGTAACCACATTGTGAGAAAAAACTGATTACTGACCTGTCTTATTGCTCTTCTGTAGAGAGGTATGTGGTTATAAAAATGTTGGATGTTTTCAATTGTTCTCTAATGGTTTTCATTACTTTGAAATTAATTGTTTTTAAAAATATAAGCCAATTTTTAATCTTTGCTGTTCTTTGTTCTTCTTTAATTTTTGTTACCGAGCCTCTTTAGTGAGTGGTCCCATATCTTTCTAGTAAGGTAGTTTGTTCAGTTTTAGTTTTGACCGAGGATATTGTGACCTTGTTACTGAGTTTTTTTTTACATGATCAAAATTTTGGATGTAATTAATGTTGGATGTTATTTGTTTGATTTGGTTGTTCGTCTTGACTTGCTTTCGTAATAACGACTGATCTTATCAAACTAAAGCAGTATTTTTCAGTCCACTGAGTTACTTGCGTTGGAGGCGATGCTTTTGTTCAAACAGATTTTTTTAATTTGAATTTTTGGAGGTTTTCTATCTGTTCCTCATGTGGTAGACATTTATGCCAAAAATGTGGATGAGCGAGGTCGGAACTTTATGTGCGAGCGCACATTATCAAGCCTCCTTGTTTTCAAATAAATCAGAAAACCTCAAACATCATCAAACTAAAGCAGTATTTTTCAGTCCACTGAGTTACTTGCGTTGGAGGCGATGCTTTTGTTCAAACAGATTTTTTTTAATTTGAATTTTTGGAGGTTTGCTATCTGTTCCTCATGTGGTAGACATTTATGCCAAAAATGTGGATGAGCGGGGTCGGAACTTTATGTGCGAGCGCACATTATCAAGCCTCCTTGTTTTCAAATAAATCAGAAAACCTCAAACATTTTGCCAAAAGATATTTATGGATATATATATTGCATTAGTATATGAGTAAATGGTTATAAAAACCGATGAGGCAATCAAAACTTTGTCAGTAATTTTTGCAATTGTTAAATTCAACAACAGCAAATAATACTGACCATTATCCGCCTCATCAAACTCTTGCTTACGAATGGACACAAATTTTACTTAAAATCCGCGTATCTAGTTTTTCCTTTGTATTAAGATAGTGAGTGGATAACAATTGTAATTGAGAACAAATTATGGCTTTTTATTTGTCCTAATTTTTTCGTGGTTTTGCTTTTCTCCTATGCTTGTAAACTGGCAAGATCTGCAAAATATTGATAAGCGACTCTGCACTTAAAGTGGTGATCTTTGGAGTGGCATCTTACTAAGAATGATGAAAGAAAACTACCAATCAGAGTTTATTCCTATTTCTATTATACTATCCCGTTTCTATTATACTCCTTTACTTTTTGTTTAAATTGTGGTATTCAGATTGGTGTTGGCTTTATTTAATAGAGTGGTACATAATTTCTGTAAGTAAGATTATGAGGCTAAACTTTGACTTAGAGTCGTGTCCGGAGTCTTTCGGATGTGTTTTTATTTTTTAAGAGAAAGTTGATCAGACGCAAACTATAAGCATGACTGAAAAACTGAAGAAACTTTTGTCATTTCAGTGTAATTTTTTAATTTCAAAATCATTTTCATGATTTATATATTCCAATTTGGTTTGTTGTCATTTGAAAAAAAAATCTTGATAAATTTTGGTTTCAATTTGGTTAGAACATTGAAAACAAAAACTTTGAGGCGAATTAATTTGTTTTATTTCCATTATAATTAAATTATGTTAGCCCAAAAAATCACTGAAAAACTTCTTCGCGAACGTGAAATTCGCATCAATGTTTAATTCATATAAAAGTTCCAACACAATCCTTTTAATTTAAAAAATGAAAAATGCTTATTTTGCGAAAGTTAAACACGTACCAATAGAAGCATACTGTCCACTCATGTTGTAAATGAAATCTCCACTCGCATCTGTTCCCACTGTTAGACTGTACAGGTAAAAGAGAGGGTCATCGCCTGAGGAGGCCGGCTGGGAAAAGGCCAAAGTGTCACACGTGACTGCCGGACCCAAACACCCGCTGATTTCGTTGCTGGAGTTAGACCTGGAACGAGTTACACTGAAATCTTTGTAAAGTTTTTTCCTTAAAGACAATGCACTATGTTTAACGAGAATTATTTTGGTCAACTTCAAAAGTTTTATGGCTTCCGCATTCACCGCTTATCTTCCATAACTTTGCGTTGAAAGGCGGTGACACCTCGACCCGGGCTGTAAACACGTATACTATAAGCACATATTAACTAGTTAGCAAATGAGTCTTATGATCTGTTCTGTTTAGAGACGTGGTTACGGGATGTCTTATTGCAAACTTTTGAGTTGCGGATTGCCTTGGCTGAAAATCAATTTCAAAACCAATTTTTGGAAATGGGCTGAAAACCAATTTTGCGGCTGGCAGCCTATTTCAAACAATTTCTACACATTCTAGCATTTCCACAACTTCGGCAAATTTTCTACATATAATGATCAAACCCACAAATTTGAACACGTGTTTCTGAAACCATAACCTCCTCTTTTTGGTATGCCAGACTTTTTATCAAATTATGTCAGCACAATTTTGACAGTGTCTGTAGTAGTAGGTATCTATGACAAATTGTATTTATTCTTTGGTACGCTTCTTTGACTCTTAAATCTTCGAAACTATGTGTTTTTGTTGTTTTCTTGACATGTTATCTTTTCTTCATTTGTTACCGACATCTTCTCTCTAGCTAACAAATTAAAGGTGATAAAGTACACTTTTTGTTCACGTTATGTCAAGTTTACATCTCTAATTCATGTCTCACCTACTTTTGATGGTACTGTCAAGCGTTTAACTGTTACTCTAGTGGCATAAACAAGAGTCAGCACGGTAATTTTCATCAAAAATTTACAAGCTGTTATAATCACTTTTAAATCCATTTGTTTGTGTTGGTTTCCTTCCTATGAATAACTAACATAAACCGACAAATGTCGGAAGAATTGCTCTTACACGACAGACGATAGGCAATTTAATTTAGGGGCTGTAGCCTAGATCAATTTTTCTTTATGGATGCAAAAAACTTCTCACCAACCGGGATTCTAACCACTCACCTCCCGATCCACATCCTCAAGCACTAACCACTGCTGTACAAATCACTTACCTCTCCTATTCTGCAACCGATTTTATACTAGCTTTACTTCGGAGCAATAGAGATCACTCAAAAATGAAGAACGAAAGCGTGAAAAAGTCAGTTGAGAAGTCAAAGAATGTTCTAGAAGAAAAGCGCAAAATTGTCAAGCGAAAGATTTGCATTAAAAAACCTAGCCGGTAGAATATCGGAAACGACTCGAATTGTCGTGCTTTATAATTTCTAACCTAATCTAGCCGAAATTAGAACATCAAAATAGACACGGGAAAAAAACAAAAGTAGCCCAACAAACCTCATTACAGTGTTTTTAAAATGCCGGCAATTTTTTAGGTGCGGGAGGAGTTAGTTGGGGTGGGTGGTTAGATAGGTTGGGGAGGTGGGTAGTGCTGGGGTAGTTGGGGGGGGGGGGGTAGTTAGGTGAAGGCAGGGGGTAGTTTGGGGGTAGGGGTAAGTGGGGGAGGTAAGTTGGGGCGGGCGGGGGGGGGGGGGGGGTAGGTGGGTAGGTGGGTGGGTGGGTGGGTGGGTGGGTGGGTAGATAGGTTGAAGAGGTTGATAGTAGTGCTGGGGTAGTTGGTGGAGGGGGTAGGTAGGTGTTGGGGGGTTTGTGCGGTGTAGTTTAGATAATTAGGGGTGACTTATATAGGAACAAAAAATCTCAAAATGACCTCTTCTCCTTGAACATTACCAGCAGTTCCTTATTACTATACATTACAAACGAAGCTACTGTTAAAGTCCAATGTTCGGAACCGGAGGTCAACAATCAAAAACGGAGGGAAATGTTCGACAGAAATAAGTCAAAATTCAAGTCATTAACAAACTTGCTTTCTGCTAAAAAAAACCTGTGGAATCTCAATACTCCTCTTCGAGTCGTAAAAAGACACACACGTTTACCTTAACTGCTATGAACTTCGATTAAGAGCAATTAAGCAATTAATCACTTTTGAAAGCTCTCATGTTACATTAAATTTGAACTATTTCATGTTGTGAGATTCATGTAAACTTGAAAAAAAACTATTTGCCTAAACCAAACTTCTCTGTCTTGTAATATTTTTGGTTACATTTTCCTGATAATTCTGGTATCTCGCTAACAAAAGCTTTTTGGTGTTTGCGCAGCTTGGCAAACATTCAGCTCAATTTTCACGTTGATTGCAAAGTTCCTTGATTTTGAACAGTTTTGTTTGGGACTCCTATACCCGCAAAAAATTTCGAAATGCAAATTCAACCCTAGTTCAGACCAAAATAATCGCTTGTAAAGGAATTACCGTTGTGTTCAGTTTTAGCAGGAGAAAATCGACAAAAGTTCTTTAGTTTTTAGCTATCAACGGCATTTTCTGCTTCTAGCATCTGCAATCTTTGCTTTGATCAGTTTCTTAGATTCGGTATGTTGGGTTTCCTAAAGTTGGCATGGAAGGTTTCAAACAACAGGAGATCTTGAGAAAAATGCTTACGTACATAGTTTCTAATCATCAAATCCAGTCTCAAAGAGCTTAATTTAATGGAATGAATCTTCTACAAGTGTTAAGTGTTAAATTTTTTTACCTGTAATACAACCACGTTTGCTCAACTATTTTTATAAATGAGATGAGGAGTAAAATTAATCAGTTGTTAAATATCAGTCAATCATAAAATTTAATGTGAGAACGTTTTCACTATATCTAGCAACAGCAGGCAAAATGTAACTTGACGTTATACTTTTTACAATTAAAATGATTGTAATTCAACTAGCAAACTGAACAGTAAAATATGAAGTTCTTGGATTATTGCTTATTGATAAAACCAAAAATTTCTAAAATTTCGTTTAGCAAGTAGTTTTTTTAATTTTTTGTTTAAGATCGTTTTTTGAGTTTTTCAGTGATTTTCTACTGTTTCGTTAAAATTTTGGAACGATCCAGTGTTTTAACTCGCTCAAATGTAATTTTCGAACTCAGCAACATGACAACTATTAACTAGTATATCAATGTAAACTCCTGGCTTTGGTACTCATCACGCACAATCAGCAATGGTTTCCTTTGTGCAAAATGTATTGGTCGAAGAGTGATGAGTTTTTGTGGCACAATGCACTGGTGCTCTATTGTTCGCCAATCAAACGCGCCTGATGTACCACAATATTTGCGTACATGCTGTCCTACCGTAGAGTCTTTTTTTGAAGCTCTGCCATCCTTGTGGTTCTATGTCTGCAATTTGATTCCACAAAGGTGGAATTGCGTCTTTTGCATGACATTTTGTATACCAAGTGCGTCTTTAGATGCTCGTCCGAACTAGATTTTAAGGATGAAAAGCAGGTTTTTAAACTCTGTGTTATGTAGATCATTGTAAGATGCAAAATTTTCTGTAGCTTTTCTTTAAGTCTAATGGCTAATTGGCCTCTATACTGTAAGTCAAGTTTTCGTTTGTCCATTTGCTTTAGCTTATCGTTTGAGATGCTTTCTTCTGCTGTTTTTGCGGTCTTTCCAGAATCACCTAAAATTTTTCCAATGGTCTGATTTGCAACGCCTGACGACCAATTTTCCGAATTTTGGTTTTTTCACTATGTGTTTTCGTTGATTTTTAGGGCTTCTTCAAAATATTGCCAGTGGCTTGTAGATCGAAAATGCCTATGAATAGTAGAACAGGCTCTACAAATTTTGTCTCATGCTGCAGGGGACCGCGCTACGGAAATTCAGAATTGTTCCAGTGTCTGTTGACTTTTGGTACCATTTAAATGATACTGTTCTTTGTTCATCAACGTAGTTTGCTATATCCAGGAAGGCTAGCTCATGTTTTTCAACAATATTTTTCATCGTGAACTCCAAATTTTTAAGCAAATTGCTTCCTAGTTAAAGCCAATTATTAGGTTCCTCTTTTACTGTGCAAATTTTGTCATCTTTATATCTTTCAAATAGTTTCCGTTTTCTATTTTGGTTATCAGTCGGTTAGTTTTCACATTCAAAGCCTATCCAAACAACATCCCCAATTTGTTCGTATTGATCCTACTTATATTTTGACATTTTATGTTATGCCCGTTCTCACATTTTTCAAACTCCACGCTTCTTTTAGCTTTTCTTGAAGAAATGGTCTCTAACAGGTTTATTTGAAACCCCTGTGATTGGATTGTCATCACAACATTTGACTGCATTATAAACCAAAAGAACTTTAATAATGCCTGGAAAAACCGCCGATTTCTTAAGTTTCAAACCAAACATGCCGAATCCAATGAAATCGAAAATTCTGAACCTAATAGACCGAACATACCGACGATTTCTTGTGTCGTTTTTGTTTGGTCTTCTGGACTAGGAAACGAACCCGTTAATGGGGTTATCTCACCTGAACTGTATTCCACTGAGACAATTAGAGGTGGCTGTGTAATAGACATGAGTTGTCACATTTGCCAATCCACCCCCACTTCCACTCCAATCCACTTCTTCCCTGTTCTGGGATAAACTATTGTTGTAGCTGAAACAATAACGTGGTTTCATTTTCTCCATATAATACATGTCAATATGTATTAAAGGTTTTGATATGCCCAATTACTAATTGTCCAATAACAAAAATTTTTTGACCTCACGAGAACTGAGGCGGTTCTCATTTTTACTCATTTGTACTACCCACGTTGAGATACCAAGTTTGGTATATCCAGACAAATTTGCTTTAACCAAATTCTGGCCCCTTCATTAGACTATCGTGATCAGATTTTTGTGCATTCATTTCCACACTTTCAAGAGCTTCAAAAACAAAGTTTCTGTTGGAATAAAAACTAATTGGGTTTTATGAAGATACTCATTCATTGCTAATTCAATCTTTAATAAACTTTAGGGTTTTATCTCCTCACAATTACAACACGCTTTTTTTTGTTTAAAAATATATATATCGTATCAAATAAAGTAGTAGATAATCATCCTCTTTTGGACTGCTAATTGTTCCTGAATAACTCCCACGTTGCAGACAATAACTTCTTAGAGACGCTCATCATTCCAAATCAAACTAATTATTTGTTCAAAACAGCTTTTAAGGATGTACTTTTTTACTAAACTTCGTAATTTTGTTTGTGACACATATTAACGGTCCTTTTTGATTTTTCTGCTGATCATTTTCGACTTTCTAACAAAAAACCTTTTTGTATTTTTTTTCCATTGTTGCGACAACCGAATTGCAAAATCTTAAGAAATGATGCAGGATCTTACCATGCAGACTTCTTATCACGTATGATTTAGCTGACCTAAAAGTAACCCACCTACTACAAAAATCTGAAATAGTTTATATGTTTGTTCGAGGGGACGCAACATATGAGAAGACCAAAAATAGAAAGAGATTACGGAAAAGGAATTCGAAAGTTGAAAATCAATAATAGTGAAGTCTATATTTTGCATCTAATACAAAAATAAAAGCTTTTCCTCTGCAAATTTAGTAAAAAATAATTTTTGTAGCTTTTCATCTATTTATTTATGCTTTCAAAGGGACAAAAGATACAAAAGTCTGGCTCCTCAAAATTTTGACATGATTTTTTCATTATAAACAGGAAATCACATGAAATAGGCAACCCAAGCGTGTACGGTTTGGTAAATGGCACAGGAGATCCTGCAGGAAGCAGACATTTGAGAAATCGGTCGGAAGAAAAATAACATCTCTTTTCGGTGTATTGCTTGAGTGCTTCATCAAAAGGTATTTAATTAACAATAAATTTGCCATTTAAGAAAGCCATGTTGCTACAAAGTGATTTTGATACATGTTTCAAGAAAGCCATGTGTTAGTACATGGTTATCTGTCATACAACTTCTTTTTATTTCATACTAGGTCTTATGATTTTTAGTAATCATACCGGGTCATTTATGATTCGTATGATTTCTTAGTAGCCATACAAAAATCATTATGATTTCCTGGAAATCATACAGGAATCATACAAAAGTTTTGAACGCTGAAAAAATGATATATTCTTCATATTCGGTGGAAGATGAAAAATGCGGTTTGAATCATACGAGGTCATATATGACTCATAAAACATTATGACTGGTGCAAAAATCCCCGTTTAATGTAGTCACTAAGGGTATTTAATAAGAGAACGTTGCATGTGAAGTCTACATCTGACTATTTGAATGTGCTACATCTACTTCTAAAACGAATTCAAAATTATAAGCATAAAACATGCTTTGCATATGTCTCAAGTGAGCTTTCACATGTCTAAACTGGCTTCAGAGAATATCAATACTTTAATCATATACATATACTTACTCTTTCCTGTAGCACCAAATTTTTCGAAAAACACTAGACTTCAGGATATTTTAGGGGATCACAAAGTGATGCCAGGGATTCACAAGTAATCCCTTTCGGTAAAAATTAGAAAAGTAATTGAAACGAATAAAAATATGTTTGATTCTTGACAAGGATCATAAATGATTTCGTTAGTTTCACATCAGGATTGTACTAAGAATTATGTTCTAGACAGTAATGAAAGCAGATATGATCCTTGTATGAGATCAGAGAAACTTCAGCCTTGGTAAAGTGAACATTGATTTTGCAACTCAGGTTTTATACCTATATTCTCCTTTAGAAACTCTGAAAATCCTATACTTCTCTAACAGAAGGAAAGAAAAAAATTTTGGCAGATGTTGCAGCTTGTGCAACAAATAAGTCCGATTGCTGTTTTACACCAGAATTTTAGCCTTATCGCCTGAAAAATTTCCAGAACTTTTGCCTTGTTTGCTGCTTTTCTTGCAATGGACATCTCGAATTATTTTTTTGAGACTGAAGCAATGAGTGGGGAGATCAAATTCAAGAGAACCAATCAAGGAAAGAAGGCACGTAAATAGATTGGGCATTTCAGACATTGAGAATGCATCAAAGCGACCTCAGATCAGAATATTTAATCGCACGCCAGGTGGGGGGGGGGGGGGAGGGGGGGAGAGCATTGCACTGAAAACAACAGGGTCTGGATCTGAGATATCACTTACTCTGCTTGAGATCCAGCGAACCAGAAATTCTCCTCATTCTGGTCTCTGTCAACGTAAGTGAGAGCCAGACCACGGATACAATTACCACTGTCATCCCAGTAAACGAGAACCTGAAAATTAATGAAAAATCATGGAAACTATTTCTCTCAATTAATTAGTCTAATTATAATGATAATAAATTGTTTCTTGCTGTTACAAATACAAGCATCGTGGTTTATATACACAGTTTTCTTAAAGCAAAATGTAGCACTAGAGAGGACAATATTAGACCGCATGGTCCGTTTTCAAGTGCCTTTTTCACTGGAGGTTGAAGTAAAAAAAATGAAAACCTTCTACTTTTTGACTAAAAAATTTAGTTTTGTCAAACAAAAGTTTGACTAAAAAAAAACTAATCAGCTTTGGGGTCAATTAGGTGTTAACCCAGGTTGAGGTGGGGTCAAAACGCGATTCAGCAATAAATTCTGGCAACAACTGTACAGGCTGAATAGAGTCTAATCAGTTTAGAGTACTCACGACCTGATCACAGATCAGAGATTTACCCACAAACTAGAAAACCTGATCAGACGAGTCTGTTTACAATGTTCAGTTAAAACTTTTATACTTTAGGGGGCAACGTCCGCTATCGCATCACAAGTTTTTATTTTGAACCTCCCCACCCACACGCCCGCCCACTTTGATGAATTTTCCGAAAACTATGTGAGAAATGAGCTGAATATTGACAAAAATATGCGCAAAACCATAATTCATGCACTGAAATGCGCTAAGATTTTGCAAGAAACGCTCTGAAAACGCCTAATTTTCAAAAAAAAAGTTGTGTGCCTTTCTTCCAAGATATTCTCGTGTTTGTTGAGTCCGGAATCCTGCTCTCAGGTGTCTTAGAGCTGGAATTATGTAATAAATGCGCTGAAAATTGAGTTTCTTAAGGAGTTTCGGCGTATTATTATGTAAGGATTTTGAGCTGAACTTATTGAAATGAATGAAATGTCATTCTGTTGAGTACTTGCCTTACAATAAATACACGTCTAGTTAAACTCGGATCGTTATCTTGCTAGTAAATTATATCTGAACATAGGCACAATTACTTGA
The DNA here is from genome assembly GCF_964194025.1 of Convolutriloba macropyga. Taxonomy (NCBI): domain Eukaryota; kingdom Metazoa; phylum Xenacoelomorpha; order Acoela; family Convolutidae; genus Convolutriloba; species Convolutriloba macropyga. Next base: position 7,016,891 of record NC_134479.1, on the reverse strand, counting down.
TAGAGGCTCAGCGCTGTTTCGTCTTTGAGTAACTAAGAGTAAAAGAATAAAATGAGAAAACTTGAAAACTATTAAGGAGTTTAGTTTGAACTACATAATGATGAGCTGCTTCAAATTTTGCAATAACTTAGCAAGATGATTCAAAACTTGCAAGAGTCTTGCAAGAATCTTGCAAAAATCTTGAAAGATATTAATCAAAGCAAAAAAAAATAAGTCAGGTAACCATTGTAGTGGAAAACACCTTTGAAGCAAACAATTGTTTATTTAGCAAGTTACAAAATCAAAAGCCATGAAAAAATTTTTAGCCCGGATTCAAAGTGAAGAGCTCTATATCAATTGTTAAATGAGTGGGAAACAATTTATAGGAAAAAGCAAACCAGAATGGTTGCTTCAATACTGTTCAAAATGAGTCAATTGATAACTTGGGTTTAAAAATTTCGTAACTGTTTAATACTAATGTCAGTGAAGCTGCTGGCTCAACTTAATTGCGCTAAAGATTAATGTGAACGCTGTTTCACGTTATTCCTTATTATTAATGAATTAGTCCTTTTTTTTAATTTTCTTTTCAACCAAGATTTAATTTTCTGCACCATTTAATTTTCTGTCAAAAACTCTTCGGCCATGAATTTATAACTGATTAAATAGTTCATAGAAGTCACAAACTTCCTACAAATTTTGTTTTGAAGCATCTAAAACGCCACTTGTCAATCTAAGGGTTCTTGCAGGTTGTTAAAAAATGGCTGTTAAAAAAAATGTGCCACAACATTCGTTTTCCATCGCTAATTTTTTTTAAAAAACTTGAAATTCTGACAAATTTCTGACAATTTTGCTATTTAGTGAGGAGCTTTGACCAATTTTTGATCTTTTAATAAATTTCTCCTACCTATTTTGGACAAGTTTTTGGCCGAATTGGACAATTTTTTAATAAAATTTTGGAATTCTTGGCACCATTTTGGTTGGTTTCTGACCTCTTGAGGACAATTTCCAGGCTTGTGGAAAATTTCCAGGCAGTCCTCTTGTGAAATTTTAGAACTATTTTGAATGATCTCTCTACTCTTTTGGAAGAATTCTTGGCTATTTTGGACGATTTTCGGGCTACTTAAGACGGTTTTCTAATCTAAGTTTAGCATTTTTCCTGATCTAATCCGTTTTGCCCCCCCATTTAGTACGCATATACTTTTAATGCACCAAGTCGCAGGAGCTCTTCTACAATATAGCGTGATACACGACGTCATAATTTGTAACTAGGGGCACTAAAACACGGAACAAAAATAAAATTGTTTCCATTTTGTTTTTTTCCTTTTTTAAAGTTTTCGGTATCTATTTTAGATGATTTCCTAGATTTTTTTGTCGTTTCCCCCTATATATTAGGCAAATCTTATACTTGTTAAGTCTTGGCGGAGATGCGCACACGACTGAGAAGTCTACAAATAAAACGGCTAACGTCGGACAAATTGATCAAGCATTAACCCTAACAAGGCTTTTTTCTAGCTTACCTTATAATCATTTTCTTAGCATTAGACCTAATTTTCAAATAAGACAGATTTAAGCAACGCAAAAATCAGCAATTCAAGCGTGAAAAAGTGATTCAGGGAGATGTTTTTGATAGAAAGTTCCGAAACAAGACGGTTGAGAAAAAAATTTGCGTAAAAAAGTCAAACATGCTTAAAATAATTGCCTTAAGTTTCGTTCGAGAGCAATTAGAATTTGACTTGGTCATGGTTCAGAGTCAGTTCTTGGTCATGGTTCAGAGTCCCTTCTGAGTTGCATTTGCTTTTGCCGCAATTTTAAATTGACTTAGCGATAAGTACGGGTGTTTTGCCGCATATCACCTAAAATTATTGATGAAAACAAGTCCAACCGTCCACAAATTGGGACAATTAAGGACGAGTACCCAATTCGCAGAGTCTTGCTTTTCTTTATTGTCAGATGTACGCAAATTTGATTGCCTTTCCAGCATTGATCTGTAAATGAATATTAATCTGACTGTTGAATACTTTTTTTTATCTTTTCTAAATATTTGGTTTCAAATGTTTGAGATGTCTTTATATTCACAGTTTCCAAAGGCAAGTTAACTCACGATATTTTGAAACATAGACAAATTTTTTTGGTTTATTTTTGGCAAATTGGTAGTCAGCATGCACGCTTCTTCATCTTTTGTATTTCAGAGAACCACCAAACTACCAGAAATCTACATTGTTTTTCAAAAAAATAACTTTTCGTAAATTCGGAAGGGAAAACAACTGAATAACGGCACAATTTCATCTTGGCGAATGGGAAGGAGAACACTACATTTAAACTACCTAGTTTCTTTCAACCAACTCATGTGGCAATATACAGTCTAGCTTCTCTAACTGAAGCCATAGTAAGAAAGAAATCGCACGTTAAATTTTCAAGGCTGAAAAGCAGACTCATACTAACAAAGAGTTTTGCTTGACTCGTGTTTTGACGATGGCTCGACCGATTTTTTTTGTAAATTATTATTTCAAGTCGAGCAAAAGTTGAGCATATTATTTGAGTTGAGCTGAAATCCAGCTTGGTTATCTTGAGTGCAATATAACTCCAGAAACGCAATTTTGTGTCAATGTTAAATCCAGATGCAGAAATTGACTGAACTAAAGTCAAGATGACAATTAAAGTTGGGCTAAAGTTTTTTCATAACCATTTTGGTCTTTTCATACCCATTTCGGATCCAGCGCACGGTCTTTTCATTAGTCGAGGCCTAAGCCTGCGTAAGTTGCTCGAATTAACTTTCTCTAATAAAGTAAAAATCAGAGGTATCCTTACAATCGTATTTTCTTAGACAGAAGTGTTGCAAAAACTGAACATCAGCAAATATGGTCTGATCAATTTCATCTGATTATCGGTTACGTCCACACAATGATCACAAAAATACATAAAAGTACAATTTGATAACCAAAAAACTCAAAAAAACTCACACACTTTGTAACTACTTTGTTCGCCGAGTGGTCTGAAAAACAGACAGTTTTGGTTTCGGACCGAAACAACGCTGGATTCTCAAATAGCGCTAAAGAGATCTGGGCATTTTTTGTACCTTTCTAGGGAATCCGGAGAAATCGGGGCTATATGGGCTATCCTGGTATATGAAGTGGGGTTGTTTGAGCCATGAAGTCTGGACTTCTTCTGCAGATGACACATTAGTGGCTAGACTGGAAGCGTCTCCCATGTCTACGGAGGCAGAGGAAGTCTTCCGCACAGTTACTGAAAGAGAACAAATTATATTCACTAACTTTAACTTCGCAAAATTGACTTCAGCGGTTACTTAAAAACGATCACGTGCATCAAACATTCAGATTCTGATCAATTTTGATGTCTTTGCCCGTACGTGAGGTTCAGTGTCAATCAGTGCTGATTCAGAACAATTTCAGAGAAGTTTCAAGATTTAGTACTGATTCAGAAGGATTTCAGAACCAACTATGTGAAATGAATTCTGAACTTCTCTGAATCAGAGCAAAGTTCAGAGAAAATATTCTGTAATCCTCTGAATCAGAAGATAATTCAGAATGAATCAATGAATTAGCTCTGAATCAGACAAATTCAGTGCAAAATGTGACTTAGTACTGAATTTGCTTTAGAGTTAGGTACGGGTGATCTCATACAAAGATTATATATGAAATACTCGATTTTCTGCTGCTACTACTTGTTTGGCTTTCTAGAACAAAGTTAGGCTGAATAACATTTGTGTATTTGTTGATGTTTCTGATTTTCTTGCGAACATTTTATACGGTTTCCTGGCTTTTAATCAATTGAGCATCTTACTATGAAATACTCTATGATTCTTATTACATCAATTGTTGAAACACTCGCGTGCAAGCTCTAAGAAGCCAGATATCTGCAGTATTAGTTTCTGCTGTGCCAAATTTTCTATTTTATTTGTAGGCCAGTAATGTGTAAATGGGCTTACAGGCCCAGGTGAGGGGAGACGCATAATTTATAAATTTATTAAAAAAATAGTTATAAAAAGTAAAAATTCGAGTTTAAGAAATTATGCGTCTCCCCTCCCCTGGGCCTGTAAGCCCATAAACACATTACTTAGGCTGTGTTTCAAGCAAGGTTGCATGACGCTGCTGAAATCGCTTCGAATTTCACATCCGGGTCGAGTGGTCAGCAGCTATGTAAGCGGATATTTTTGTGAGAAATCCGCTGAATGTGCTGAAATTATGTAAGATTTGTGCTGAATGCGCTGAAAATTGAAAATTTGGTGGTGAATCCGCTGAAAAAAATATTTCAGCACCTTTCGGCGCATTTCTTACATAAAATCAGCATATGATTAAGCTTCTTTCTTACATATTTTAAGCACTTGTGAAAATTCCAAATTAAGTGGATTCACCACCTTTCTTACATAATTTCAACACTCTTCTTACAAAATTTCAGCAGCTTCTCAGCGCCTTTCTTACATATACTCACCACTTGTGAAAATTTCAATTTCAGCGGATTCAGCACCTTTCTTACATAGATTAAAGAATTTTCTTAAAATTTTTGAGCAGCTTCTCAGCGCCTTTCTTACACGTTATCTTGAGGTCAGATGCCATTCTAATGACTTCTATAAGAAATTTTCAAGGATTTGTTGAATTAGTTGAAATTGTCGAATTTCTTGGAAAACCTTCTTTAATAAATTTTGAAAAAGACGAGTTACAAAGTGTATCATAGCTCATTTGGTGGCCGTGACAGTGTGCTTTACAATTTGTGCAAAAATAGATGCCAAGCTTTTAGCTTGTATGTGAAACTTTCAAAAAATGTTGAAAAGGTGAATAAAATGTGGAACTTCATGAAAGACGATAATAACTTTATGATAAAGACGAGTTGCAAAATGTATGCTAGTTTATTTGGTGGCTGTGACAATTTATTTTTAGTGTTTGTGTAGAAACAGACGTCAATCTCTTGATTTATATGGGAAATTTCCAAAGAATTGTTTCTCTAAAGAAAGAAGTTTCTCTAATTTGAACTTAACAAAAAGTGTGTGTCAAATTTCTCAAAGACTTGCTTAATTGATACGAGAGCCAACGTAAGAAGACCACCATACAAGTGGTTTCTAAAACTTGAGTGGTTTTTGGTCTGGCTACTATACAAAAAGACAACTTAACCTGTTGTCAAGTTCTGCGATCAAATTTTTTTTCAATTTCTGAACTAAAGAATGTGTTTATCAATTTTCTCAAGGATTTTTTCAAATGAAACAAGAGCCAATGTAAGAGTGTTATGTAAAGGTGTTTGTCAATAGGTGCACCATCATCCTTGTCCCGTTGAGAGGCTGGTTGGTCAGCTACCCCCCCCCCCACCCCGCTTTTTTTTGGTGCACGCGCAAATTATGTCAGAAAAATGCTGAGAAATGCGGAAATTATGTAAGAAAAGTGCTGAATAATGCGAAAAATGTGCAAGAAAAGTGAAGTAATTATGTAAGAAATACACTGACATTCGCTGAAAAAAATATTTTTCAGCGGAATAATCTTACATATATATCCGCTTAATGTGCTGAAATTATGTAAGAAAAGTGTTGAGAAGTGCTGAAATTATAAGAAATGCGCTGACAGTCGCTGAAAAAAAATATTTTTCATCGGATAATCTTACATATTTATCCGCTTAATGTGCTGAAATTATGTAAGAAAAGTGTTGAGAAGTGCTGAAATTATGTAAGAAATGCGCTGACAGTCGCTGAAAAAATATTTTTCAGAGGATTAATCTTACATAATTATCCGCTTAATGTTGTGAAAAGTGCTAAAATTATGTAAGATAGTTGCTGAAAATTCAGCAGATTAAGCGGAATAATATGTAAGAATTATCCGCTGAAAAATATTTTTTTTCAGCGGTTGTCAGCGCATTTCTTACATAAATTTTGACGAAATCCTCGACCCGGGCACTTAAATCTCAAACCACTATGCAGTTTTCGGCAAATGCCACCACATTGTTTCAGTGACTTCAATAGAGTCACTAATTTATACATACTAATTTAGAGCACAGAAAGGGTTAAATAGGAGAGAGAGGTCAAAGGAAGAGAGAGAAATATAGTCAAAAGAACATAGATTCAAAAGACAGTCTGGAAATGAATGAATTAATTACCTTCAGGTAAAGCTTCGAAAGTGACAACCAATTGCATTTCTCCACCTTCTGAACACTGGATCTGAACTCCAGATGCTGAAATCATAAACAAAGTTGTCCCAATTAATAATAAGGTTTATCTATTTTTGTTTATTCGCCCGAATTACAAAATTATTTATTTCGGCTGAAAAAATTATCTCAGCATTGGGCCATAACATACTTATTTTTGATGCGTCAACGAGGATTTTCAGCGAGAAAACAAATGTTTAAACATCAAAGTAAACCGCCCTTTTCTTTGAAAAAAAATGATAGCCAATTTATTGGAATTAACAGCTGCACATTGAGTTATAAAAGAGTTACAAATCTCAAAATCATAATAAGAATCAAATACATAATTTGTTCTATGAAAAAAATCACCTCTGAAATAGAAACATCGTTGCAATAAGAAAGAAAATTGCAGCACGTGAACAAAAAATTGCAAAGCCAAAAATCTGTTCCTTACTTATGAATAAAAATCGGTTTGACACAATTTAAATAAAAGAGTTTTGTGTCTTTACTGCCTTGCATTGACTATGACCACGTTGACGGAAATTGGAAGGCAAATCGGATGACGAGTTCGATCATATAAATTCAAGTCAATTATAGAAAAACGAAAACAAAAAATTTGTACTATAGATTATATTTATCAGAAATCATATTTTTTAAAGACAACTCGTTTAACAAGACAAAGAAACTAAACATTGAACTTATTAAATTTTCATCATTATGTGAAAAGGTGACAAATCAAAAATTATTTGCTGAGAATTAAATAAAAAAATCCTTGTTCAAAATGAAACAAGAAAACTTAGTTATCAAAAGTAGCCAACCAAATAGAAAAAAATCTTCTGACATCTCTTGAAAGCTAAAAATGTTGATTATTTGAGGCAAATGCGCTTAAAAAATGGTTCATGGTGAAATTAATGTTAGCAACGCTTTCTGACATTTTTATATCTTGGGTTCTCTGTCTCCAATAAAAACTAACTGCAATTTTTGTAATTTTTTACGGTTATTCCTCCTTTTCGTTCAACAGTCTTAACAACAAAATTAACATATGCCTCTCTAATAATCACATTCAACCGAGACTATTTATGAAAGCGAACGCTGTAAAGAAAATCTTCTTCGATGAGTGCTGCGATCTGAAACTGAAACCGTGAAAATTAAATTTTATATGCGGGTACAAGGTAGAAAACTGTTCATTCATTTCATTCAATCAATTGTTGAGTGTTATCGTAAACCTTGGAACCATATTGACCTCACTTTTTCAAAATCTCTTGTTTAGTAAAAAATGCTTCTCTTTAAAAAATATGAAATAACATATGTCTCTTCCACCGCGCTAATAACGTAGAATTGACCTATTCTATAATCTTGCGCATAACCTCCTTGAAGTGTGGAGTTTCATCCAAAAAAACCCAAAGCGCGAACTTTGAACCCAATTATCTAGCAAGGTCAAAGAGATGGGGCTACAAAAACACATCCGAAAAAAAATGATAGCCAATTTATTGGAATTAACAGCTGCACATTGAGTTATAAAAGAGGTACAAATCTCAAAATCATAATAAGAATCAAATACATAATTTGTTCTATGAAAAAAATCACCTCTGAAATAGAAACATAGTTGCAATAAGAAAGAAAATTGAAGCACGTGAACAAAAAGTTGCAAAGCCAAAAATCTGTTCCTTACTTATGAATAAAAATCGGTTTGACACAATTTAAATAAAAGAGTTTTGTGTCTTTACTGCCTTGCATTGACTATGACCACGTTGGCGGAAATTGGAAAGCAAATCGGATGACGAGTTCGATCGTATAGATTCAATTCAATTATAGAAAAACGAAAACAAAAAATTTGTACTATAGATTATATTTATCAGAAAACATATTTTTTAAAGACAACTCGTTTAACAAGACAAAGAAACTAAACATTGAACTTATTAAATTTTCATCAGTATGTGAAAAGGTGAAAAATCAAAAATTATTTGCTGAGAATTAAATAAAAAAATCCTTGTTCAAAATGAAACAAGAAAACTTAGTTATCAAAAGTAGCCAACCAAATAGAAAAAAATCTTCTGACATCTCTTGAAAGCTAAAAGTGTTGATTATTTGAGGCAAATGCGCTTAAAAAATGCTTCACGGTGAAATTAATGTTAGCAACGCTTTCTGACATTTTTATATCTTGGGTTCTCTGTCTCCAATAAAAACTAACTGCAATTTTTGTAATTTTTTACGGTTATTCCTCCTTTTCGTTCAACAGTCTTAACAACAAAATTCACATATGCTTCTCTAATAATCACATTCAACCGAGACTATTTATGAAAGCGAACGCTGTAAAGAAAATCTTCTTCAATGAGTGCTGCGATCTGAAACTGAAACCGTGAAAATTAAATTTTATATGCGGGTACAAGGTAGAAAACTGTTCATTCATTTCATTCAATCAATTGTTGAGTGTTATCGTAAACCTTGGAACCATATTGACCTCACTTTTTCAAAATCTCTTGTTTAGTGAAAAATGCTTCTCTTTAAAAAATTTGAAATAACATATGTCTCTTCCACCGCGCTAATAACGTAGAATTGACCTATTCTATAATCTTGCGCATAAACTCCTTGAAGTGTGCAGTTTCATCCAAAAAAACCAAAAGCGCGAACTTTGAACCCAATTATCTAGCAAGGTCAAAGAGATGGGGCTAAAAAAACACATCCTGGGTCAAATCCAACACCATGGGGCCACTCGCAGGTGCTCTTACTGTCAAAAGGTTGGAAGCGCTGGCGTACGGCAGAAACTATCTTTATATTTTTTGCACAGATATTTTGCCTAATTATTCTGTCGGCCATGATCCACTGTGAACATTTAGGCTGACAATGATGCTACCAAATTTACTCAACCCCACTAACTGAAATTTTGTTGAGATATAAAAAGTTTACATTGTAATCTTTGCGATTGTTCCAATTTAAACTAAAATTGCCTCAAAATTGTACTCCACTTGTTATTGTAATATGGCATTTTTCTCCGCTGCGTATTGACCGTTTTCGGTCTGTTGAAGAAGAGAAGAGTTCAACAATTTACTTCAGTGCATCAACAAAATGACCTCAGTTGACTTTATCAATTTATTTTGTATAGACTACAATTAAATATAGATAAAATTCTCTTTGTGCTTCCGTAATGTTGTGTATGTAATTAAATATTCTGTTTTTGCTTATTAAACTTCGTTGACTTTTATGTATCCAGAGTTCCTATTTTTGCAATATTTCAATGACTTTTCGTAATAATTATTACTATGAAATTCAGCGCTCAAAATGATGGTCAAACTCATATGTTTGGCCAATGTTTTTTTTACAGTAATGCGAGTAGATTTCCAGTATCTGATCTTAATATTGATAAAATTTAGTTACATCGAGCAAAACGGCTCTTCTCTGTTGCTCTTGATAGAAAACTTGTAATATTGGAAAACTTTTATCCTTTAAATCCGAACTGGAACTACGCGAGTTTTTTTGTTGTATAATTTTCAAATTTGACACGCGAGAAGGAATTTTTGTTGAATTATATCCTGTTTAAAATAGATACCATAAGTATACAAATGTTTGTAACCCTAATTTCTGTCTAAATCTGTTTAGAAGATTTACGACATGCAGTCATTCAAAATCTTTCTTTTGACGGATCAGGCTGCGTAAAGGTGTAATTAACTTTAGTAGTCTTTATTTACATCAGGAGTAACAATGGGTAAAAAAACTAGCAAAAAACGTCCAAGTTCGGTGTTCAGTTTATATCATACCATATGAGATCGCTGTACAGACAATGGTAACTAATGCGCTTATAAAAAATATTAAGTTTCTCCCAATTGTTTTGAACGGTTATACTGAATTCCACTCTGCTATCAAGATATCTTAAATTTGACACAAAAACAGAAGTTAATCTATTTATCATTTGAAATTTGAGCTGTGTGACTTGTGCTACACGAAATTAATACAATTTATAAAAAAAAACAGCCCAGAAGCTTTGTCAAATTTCAACAAAAATGCGATGACAAGCCTACTTATTTTTCATTTTTTTTGTATTTGGAAACCATCCAGGTGTAATACCGTACCGAAAGAGAACACAAAGCAGACAAATTGAAAAACACAAAAAAAAGATCTGAGCATCCGCCGACAATTAAGATTTTGGATCTAAACTTTACTGATAATTGCGCATGAAAAAACGCTTAAATGCCTGCGTTTATAAAAAAATCCTCGAACAAAATAAGATTTAAACCGCAAGAAGTATTGCTGGCGGCAATATGGTCGTGGATCAGGACAACGTAAAATTGCAACCTTCTTCATGGACCTCATACCGTGGCCAAATTGGTGCCTGCTAACAAAATAAACTAGACCAAGAGGCAAAGGACATATGCACAATCAACTATCCAAAAGAATTATATGAGGGACTATCCTAGATGTGCCGACTATTCAAGGACTATTAAAGATGTGCAGGAAAATAATCATGATGTGTCTCAAAGGCTATTCATGTACTGTCCAAGAGGTGCCGACTGATTCAACTATTACAAAATTCTATTTCAGTCTTCCAGAATCAAAGCGCAAGGGACTCAAGGGCGTTGAAATCTTCCAAAGCGATATGTTGGTCTGTGGAATTACCATGGAGCAGATCGACAAAAGAATGGTTCCAGCCAGAAATCGATTGAGTGACAAAAAAACTTGAAGTTTAAGACCTTTAATGAGAATCAATCGAACTCTAAACCTTTAAACAATTTTAGTTTTTAATGTACCTAATTTCTAAAGACGAATTAACACCCTGTCCGTAAGTATGTTCAAAAAAATAAAAGAACGAACCCAGCAACACAAAACAAACAACTCGAATCGCTCTTCGGGGGAGCAAATTTTAATGGGAAAAAGATTTCTAATTTTGTTTTTAAAAAAATAACTCAAAATGACATGAGGGAAATCAGTTTCTCATTGGGGCCAAATGCATCAAAAGTTTTAAAAGAAATTATTAAATTAGAGGGCTAAATTACTTGCACAGGCCTAAAGTTTGCAAAAAAGGCCGCCATTGTTACTGAAGCCTTCGAAAAAACAAGACAAAGAGATCCCGAAGACCACATCACCTTGAATTATACGTCGAATCACAGCTTCGAATTTCAAATGAATTACACACCTGGAGAGCAAAATTCTCACGCCGATGCTATGACCAGAAAAAACACAAAGTTTATGCGATCGAAGTTGCATTGCAATCAACATATATTTTCCTCAGAGTGATTTAACGAACCAAGCAGAAAAATGAACGGAACTTGGACAAAACAGTTTTTTTTAAACAGAATGAAACGAATCAAATTTGGCAACTGAATCGTGGTACGATGGGGACAAGGGCAGGGTTTTAGTAATTGGTGACGTTGGTTAAAACTAGATAAAGGCTTTCCCGCGCAAAGTAGAATAACTGCGGCAATCATCAGAACTTGTCGCAGTCAATTTTGGCAAAACTCGGAATACCTTATTTTTTGATATCTGATAATGGTCTCAAATTTGTAAAGTGTGATCTGGAACAGAAGCGTGAATCACTGGAAATTCAGAAAATCAACTCATACGTCTATCATCAAAAAGCTATTGGACCAGCTGAAAGAGCAACTCAGATAATGAAGCGGGTACATCAAGCGCGGAGTTACAGTCACAACGGAGCATTCAGAGCATTTCTGCAAAATGCACCGATTACACTTTGTAACACCTCAAACAGTTTGAGCAAAGTTCCAGTTCGACTACTACTGAGACGCGGAGTGAAATTTCTGGTAATAGCTAGATTCAGATTCTGCGAACTTGCTCTCTTCAAGGCCAGCGAAATACGACGAAAGATCACGCATATTTCTTTATCAGTAAGGTTTTAACACTTCCTTCATACAACTTGAAAACTCAAATCGTACATCGTACGGTTTTAGTTAGCTACAGTCAGATTGTGAGACTGGAGGAAGATATCGTAGAAACTAAAGACACTAGTGGAGAACCACACTTTCAGAAGACAGGTGTGGTAAATTGGCATCGTGAAGAAGCTTCTTCAGTAACAACAACAATTGCAGAGCGTCCACAATGTGAGTTATCACTGACTTCACGTACCTCAAAAATAAATAGAAATAAACCAGATCATATTGGGGAACCAATTCCCACACATTTTAACCACCACTAACCTCCAACAGCTGACATCAATTGTACCAGAGCCGTCTATGATTCTGATTAAATAAAATGAAGACAGAAAGTCACGTCCGGGATTTGGAAATAAAATTTGCATGTCAACTATGCAAAACATCTTCAGCTAAAAAAGTTTTTTTGCAATGACCAGTACTATTAGTGCAAGCTAATTGTTTTATTTTTTCAGTTCAAATTTTAATTTGAAATAAAATTTTTTTGAATGTTTCTGACCAGTGCTCGAGACCATGATAAATAAAACAGTCAGAATAAAAAGCTTTAAGACCCTGCCAAAATCGCCCAACAGATGTAAAAAGTGCCTGGAAACAAACAAAATAGGTTCAACTGCGTCTCGGTCACTTGGATTTTGTCCGATGTGTTTAATTACTCTGCAATCTTAAATTCTTCTGTTTCTCGACTCTACGAACAATTTCTTGTCATTATAGTTTACTTACCTGTTCTAAATTCGCCACTTCCAGTTGCAGAGTAGTAAGTGGTGGTGGGCTGGCTAGCATTGGGGGAGTAATCGAAGAGTCCAGTTATCTCGTAGTCATAATCAGTGCCAGCTACTAAGTGGTTCACATACGCAGTCCCATCGCTCCCTCTGCTATGGCTAACTGGATAGTTTGACAGGAAGTCATTCGTGGATCCAAAGAAGTAACTAAAGTAACCATTACAACTTCCGACGTGAAATTTAAAAAAAAAAACAAAGAACCGGAACCTTGTTTGGACCCCGACTTTTGAAAAGACTTTAAAAGGATGGTGGGTGAGAAGCGGAGGTGTTAAGGGACTGGAGGCGAAAGAGAAGGAGAAGGAGCATAAATGTTGACCAAAGTCACGTGGTCCAGGTTCAGTTTTATTACAGTGAGTTTTGAATACACTGGCCTGTCTTTGCGACATACAAGCCACAGTAATCACTCTTAAAGAATAAATGCATCAGTTTGTTCACAAAAGTCAGTGAACAAAAACCCAGTGATCCGGAAACACGACGATCTTTGATACGACATGCAAGATGTGATTGGCCCCATCTCCAACACAACTTCAAATATCTTAACATCTTGTCATTAATTGGCTCTCAAGATGTAAATTGATGAAATCATGGTTCATAACAGGTCTTTATTGTTATCATTAGTTAATTTCGAACCAATTCAGTTCTTGTCAAACACTTGAAACACCAACTTTTGTTTGCGAATCTTGATAAGATCTTGGTAAGTTATGTCTACAGGTGTAAACAGGTCCATTAATTCGCAAATAATTTAATTAACAAAAAAGTTTGTTTTAAAAAAAAGAACACATGAATTCCAAAGACAGATCTAAATACCATGCTAATGGGAGTGTAGGGTAAATGTACAAATTATTTTGGACAAAAAATTAATTTATCAAATCTAACTGAATTTAAAGTCTCTTCATGATACTTAACATAGGTTATGAGAAGTTATGAGAAGTTTGTTAATACCCGTCAATGTAAAAGTTGATTGAAGAGTAGTCGGCTGGATTGTACCAGAGAACAGACTTCAAACAGGCATCTGTGTGCTCTAAAAGCAAACATTTAACTTCACTAAAATGAACAAGAAACTAAATAATTTGAAAAGAATCACAGACCACTGTAATGAAGTTTCCAGCTGATAAATTAATCATTTGTCATTGGGTGCAGTTCATGAGAGGTATTTTTTGAAAGCAAATTAGTTTGGCTATTATAATTAAATTATGGAAATTTAAATCAAATGAATTACAAAATTTATCATAAAGGAAAAAGTTGGACTTAATGTAGCGATTAACATTCAGGACTGTTGCATCATTATTTGCTTCCATTGAAAGGCAAACTTGAGAAGAAAACTACTGCAGCAAAATGCACATTTTCAGCGTTTCAAACTTTTAAAAGAGTTTAAATGTCTTGTAATTTCTTGCAGGCTCTGTATAAAATGTATCGCATTCTTATTTGAACAAATTTTTGCGAAAAATACTAACCTTTTTTTTCCTTAAAAGTTTATTGAACATTCACACGCTCGTTACTAAGAATATAAAAAAAATTTGAATTGACTTAAGAGGATTTAGTACGAATCTGGTAATGATCTATTCGGCAATATGTAGAATTTAATAGTAACGATAGCAAATTTCCCCTATTCGTTTCAACCTAGAAGTTGGTGGCATAACAAATCAAAGCAGAATTAGTCAAACAACATATTATTTTTGAAGATGGCCAGTACTCTGCTCATGTACCAATTTTCAATTTACACCGGCTCGTCGTGAATTAGAGGAAAGTTCATTGTATAAAAATATTATCATCAGCTTAACTTCCACCAACAATGTTTGCTGTATCTCCGATTCCAATTTCCCCCGTGCGCATCTCTTAGCGTCTCTAGCAAGTCCTAACCACTAAGCTATGTGGGTTTTGTGGAAATTAACTACAAGCTGACGTAAGTATAAACAGCCTGTATACTAGTATCATAATTATCAGTTACAAGCTATCAAATTTTGATATTATGCTGCTCAGACTTATTTTCAGTGTTTTAGTATTTTTCAGTTTGTAGAGGATCAACTTAGCCTGGGACAATTCAGCGAGATCCATTTAAGAAAAATATTTCTCAATTTATTTCTCAGAATTAAGAACATAACCGACTAAACTCGAGCAAATTGTTCTTAAACAATCGACGAGCGATTGGCTCGGGCAGTAGTAAGCTGGGGATTAGGGATTCCAGGATTTGGGGGAGAGGAGGGGGGATCAAGATTGGGGGCGGAGTTAATCGTGGGGGAATTAAACGTGGGGGGGGACTTGGGGTAGAACAGGGAGGGCTGGATGAGAGGGCTTGAGTTCCAAATTGCCAGCTGGAGGAATGTGGACTGGGGAGTGATGTTGGTTGGATGAGTAAGAGGGGGTGAAAACAAACGGGTTCAAACTTTTAGGATCAAGAAAAACCTTCACACCATAAAATTTCTTCACACAACAGTTTCGTTAGATCTCATACTTAGAAACTGGTAAGTGTAAGGCTCTAATGGAGCTGCTCACACCACTTATTGCCCTCCAGGCTTTACCTGTTTATCTTGTTTTTTTATAAAGAAGAGTTGAAAGATTCAGTGAAAAAAAATATTCCGCAAAAGGTTGCATTAAATAACTACAGGACTAATATAATTGCTACAAACTTCGTTTGAGAGCAATTAATAATGTTTCAGATCTAATAATGTTTCAGATTAATAATGTTTCAGATCTGAAATTGAGTGTCACCATTGATATTTGCGCTGATTTTTTAGCGCTGAAATTTCTTCATACTCTGATTCGAGAATGTCTTACCTTTCTTGTTCTTTTCAAGTGTATTTTCATTTAAAGAAACCGAATTTTAGGGGACAACAATTAAATATGAAGCATCGTTTTTTTCGTCGTGTTAGGTCTTATCGCAACTTGATTTTCTGTATATGTCCTTTATTCGCAGGCCGTGGTCATGCTTTGCGACCAAAAAGATTTGAAAAGATTCTACCACAACCTCTCATGAGACCAGTTCTCTCAACAGCTCGTTGTTTTTTGTTCAACTAGGTTTCGACGTTATACATCATTAGCATACATCTCAAAACTTTATCATAATAATTTTTATATAATTTTACAATCTTTGGAATTAGTTTCGGGATAAAATTTCTTCAAGCTTAGCCAATTGAAAAATTTCGTTTTACATGTCAAACTTCGTCCTAGTGCAGTTGAACGTCATTAAAAATGACAGGACTTCATAATTTGGCAAGACGTCATTCTGTTCATGTACATCCCATGTTGACATTTTTTTGTTCTTAATTATGAAGCCTCAACGGAGAGAAGCAATTTTCAGCAAAGTAATTTAACATTAAAGTAATTTTCACATAATAATAAAAATTTGCACTGAATGAAAATTGCAGTGTTTTGCTGTCAAGTTGAAAGTAATTTTCTCAAAAGGCAAACAAGGAAAAAAATAACCTATATTACCAATCTGGCGATATGATTGTTGAGAAATAAATATTCTGAAAGAATAAGCAAAAATTGGCAACTTGCTTGTGTTTGTTGAGATTAGACCTGCCATGATTCCGTCTCCCTCCTCTAAGTCGATCACTTCAACCAACACTGGCTCTCTCGCTCCTGAAAGACAAATTCAGACTAAACCTTGCCACTTCCAATCGACAATTTTCAACCCAGGTTTAGACCTCCACTTATGAAGAGACCGTATAAAATTTAATTAATTAATTTACTATAAGAAGACCTTAGCTGCAGGCATAAAAAAATTTTGCCTCAACATTAAATGGGCGCTGGACCTTGTTTTTTTATAGTCAATAAAGTAAGGTATGAAGGTTAACTTAATACATGAGATTAACTAACTATCTTTGCCGCTTTTTCGGAGTGTTCCTCGAATTTATTAAAAAAGGGAATCTGAGCGGTATGAAGCAATTAAGAGTTTAACTGAAAGTCATTTTTGTAAGTGAAATCCGATATTGTTAATTGCAATAATTCAACCCTAGCGACCCTAGTCTCGACCAGATGCTGATCATGCAAGATCCTGACGGATTCTTGCAAAAAAATGGGTTAGATTACAAGATTTTGGAAGAAAACTTTGCAAGGCCATGTATCGTCTTGCAAGATTTCACCAGAATCTTGCAAAGAGGTTCCAAGATAACCATCCGAAGTTGCCTGGGGAATGTAAAGCAATGAATTGCATTCCACTTACGCGCCCAGTAGAACTTGAGTTGTTGGGTGGTCGAGCCAGAATATACACTCTCAATGTACCACAGAATCAAGTCAGTTCCATTGGTTGTGGTGAAGTCCAGATCCACTGCAGTGCCAGACTCTGACCCTATCGTTCCATAAGCGAAGTTGTCCCAAAATAGAGTCAGTCCATTTAGAGTGACAGTACTGTTGTCGTAATACACTGTGACCTGTGCAGAGAGTGGTTTAATAACAAAGAACTTTTTAAGGGACAAAAGTACAAGTTGCTATCCACGATGAATAATGGTTACGTTACCTGTGGGCACAAGTGACGGAAAACTATATTTTTCTTTATTCGTATTCACAGATAAACTTAACTCATGTCCACGGTTTTCATCGTTCAGATAGCCTAAAACATTACTGCTCGAATATAATTTGTATTTACTTGAGAACCAATTCAGACACTTAATTGTTTTTGTGAGCAGCCATTTGAAGTTTTGCAAATGTGGGAATTTGCAAAACTACAAATTGTCTGCTTCATCCACAATTAGTATCGTGAGGACGTTTCTGAAATTAATCACCAAATCGGTCTTTCATTTAAGTTTAAATGACAAGTTTACTATCACCTTTAGTAACCGCGGGTAACATTGATGGCGTGGAAAAATTTGGACCTTAAAAAATGGTAGTCAAAAATAGTGACAAACTCGAGTGAAATTGAACAAGCAAATGGATATATGCCACGTAATGCGAAAGGTGAAAATGTTTCACCAGGTGAAAAAGGGTCGCCCCATATTCTTTTGAGAAGCAAAACTTTTGAATTGAGCTTTTATTTGAAAATACCGATTATACAACTCGGCTTTTTTATGCGCCAACAATTGTGGAACGAACATCATCACAGAGGTCCCAGGTTGAGGTCATAGACCGAAGCCGGATATGTCCAGACCGAAACAAACGCAAGATGGTCTGGTCATGGGCGCACAAAAATTTTGATGTTAGAAAGCACGAATTTGATTTGGAGTGCACGATGGTCTGGACAAAAACGCACGAAAGTCTGGACATATACGCTTTTGGTCTGGGATGGTCTGGACATAATCCGCCTCGAACGCACGAAAAATGCAAAAGTTTTGAACGCATGATAGTCTAGACATAGGCACTTTCCGTCGTGGGCTGTCTGGACATATCCGGTTTCGGTCTGGGACCTCAACTTGGGTTGTTATCGCTAAAGAGAGGTTATCAAACTTTGAGGCGAAGCCATGTTGATGAATGACCTGGCAACAACGGTCACGTAATGTTTTAATCAACTCGTGTCATTGCTACAGTTCCGTAACTAAGACAATACAGAAACTGATTAAAGTCTCTTTTATGTTACTTTTTTTTCTTCATTCATATGTAGTAGTAGTTTAAGCTTCTGAGCTTGTTTGCTCACGGATATTATTCCCAACAATTGTTGAACAAACATTGTTGGGATTAAAGAACAGCGATGAGAAAAATGTTTAAGATCAAATCAAAATTTTGACACTGTTCCAGATTTTTAATTATTCATTGGTAAGTTATGCGGCTGTTGATATCGCAACCAGTCAGGATAAAAAGATCACAAGTTCATTTTTTGCTCAGCTCATCAATATCAGGTTCAATTCTACAATTAAATGGTTTCAATTTTTTTCAGTATCTTGTAGGCGTGTTTTGTCTTTTTTTGCAATATTGAATGTTGAGATTGCGCAACTTCAGAATAAAATGGAAAACTTGCTAGAAACACTTAATTTTAATTACGAAGGCTTTTAATTACGAAGGTTAAATAGTTTTCTTAAACATTTGCAAATTTTTCATTTTTATAATTGCTTTTCAGTCTCCGAAAAAGTCTTGGTATACAATTGGAACCCAAAATTGAAAAATAGCATCCACAATATGCATTAGAGCGTTTTGCTTACTCACAAAAAATCACTTATTGAAATCTAAGAACTTGATTGTAAATTTACTTACGCTGACGTTCAAGAAATTCTAATCTGATTGCGATGTTCCTCATAATCATTCAGGTTTTATTATTTTCTTAAAAATTCTTTTAAGATTTCTTAACATAATATAATTGCCCTATTCAATCTCTATCCATTTCTTTATTTGCCGTATTCGATCTCTACGTTCAGCGTCTCAAGGAAAACTTAATCAATTTTGGCTCTAAAAGTTGTTAATTGTGATAATTAATTCATTAAAGAAAATGAAGGAACAAAAATAATAAAATTAGGGAAAATTGAGCTGTTTTTCGCTTTCCATAAGATGAAATTTCAAAATTTGCACCCATAATCCGAACCTTTTTGGTCAAAATTTTGCTCTGTCAAGTATAATTGCCTACCTTAGGCGTTTATTAAGAAAATTTATATCAAAACCGAATAAGTGCTCCAACACAAAACCGCAAACCAGGAAAGAGAATAATTTTAACCGAGGTCTTCTTTTTCAGAGATTTGAAAGTCGAAATGCATCTGATTTCATAAAAATTAGTCAATCTTGATCTCAGAAACTGACTTATTTTTTTGTCTACAGTTACCTTTAATCCAGAAACTTGTATATGTAGAGGAAAGCGAAGTGCAACTTTCCTGAAGTGTAAGGATTTTTCTCTGTCTGGTATCCATAACTTGACTTGTTAAACTCCTACACAATTTTTTATCCCCAAATTTTTTTATTTGGCAAAAATTTCGAAATACTCCACGATGTTCAATTTGCATCCATATTACCAAAGTATTAGAATGACTTTTGAGGAAAACGATATAGATTTTCAAAACGTATTTTTTCTTTCCTTTTCTTTGTTTTGCAAACAAAGTATGCTTCATTATTTGCTTCTTTGTTTTTTTGCAATAACGTTCCTCATTATTTGCCAATCATTTCTTCAGACTATTTAATTTGAGAACGCAAAACGGGTGCTCACTTGAAGGAAGTCTGATTAGGGCTACTTCGGTCTGGGAATGAAAGTTAAGTTTCCTTTGAAAGGTTCAAAACCTTAGGAAAGATCTTGTCGTTTTAAAACCCCGGCTTCTTTAGAGTTTTCTCCCCGATCAAATTGTGATAAAATGTACTTATGGTGCCGATTTTTGTGCAGTTGCCGGGCTAATGTCTTCTTTCAGGAAAATATGACATAAGCAACTTATCCAATTTTTCCCGAAATTGACAATAAATTTTGGCCTTTTTCACACTATACTTCATATGGTGCCATAAGTATTTCTTCAAGGGATCAAAAGTTTGAAGGGACCCAAATTTGGAAAACTTGTGGAAAATTTTCTTAAAAAGTGTTTACATGGAAAAATTGACAGACAAAGAAATCGGTAGTACAAAAACTCGGAAAATGACCGATAGGACCAAAAATAATTGATATAATCTTTGAGTCTGAGAGCAATTAACCGAGGAAATAATTAAACCAAAAAAATGGAATAGTGGTATTTCAGGTTATAAATAGTCATTTTAGCAAAGATATATGTCCTGAAACGCAAAAATTTCGCAAATAAGATAACATGATTTGTATCTTGTATAAGATGACAAGATAATAAAGATCATGAACTGACCTTGTTGATAAGTTTGCCCGTCAGATCTGTGCTACCTCCTGTGAATGAGGCACTGCTTCCCAACAAGAGCCCATTCACATACAGTTCGTTTCCACTCAACCCGATTGATTGTGGGAATATCTGATCACACTGTTCATTGTCTAGTAACTGTTGGTAGTATCTGGGCTGAGATGTGAATGAATCCCCAGAGACTGAGTCTACTATCTGAACTGTCGATGTGCTGATCACGTCGTACCCATCTGAACAACATATGAACTAATTATTTTCAACCGCATATTTTATTTCTAATTTGATTATTCGCAGTTCTTAACCCACTATAACTTTCTAGCCAAGGCTGTGTGGAATTTTGCTAGAATTTGTTCAAGAAAAATTTTATTTTGAAAGGTCAACTTGTCATATATCGTGACAAACGTAAACAGCACAGCCCTGACCTCATCTGAAAAGAAACCGGAAAGATAAAAAACTCACATGAGAAAAATTGGCAAATGAACAAATTTTTAGCCAGGTATTTGTTCGACAAAACGGTCAAACTCCTGATGTTATGTCTGGGAACGAATGGAAACTTAATTAGGTTCAAACATTATGAAAGCACCTGCATTTGTGTTTAAACACCACCCTCCTTGGTAAGACTGAAGAAAACACGGTGAAAAAGTTGCATAAAGGTTGAAATTTTTAGATTGATCAGAGATCTTTTCCTACTGAATTGAATTCACAAAAAACATACAGATAATTTGTATTTTGCGTAGTTTTGGGATGAAATCTTATTCAAAAAAGCATTGAAATATGCAGCTTATCCAAGTATTCTTCCAGAAACGAACTATAAAATTTGACTCTTTTCACAGTATACCCAAATTCTTGCCAAAAGTTGGCGTCATGGACCCAAATTTTCAAGTATAATCAAAGGAAAACGTCGCTAAGTTAGGTTTTTGAAAGATTCTGACATGAAATAACATAAATGAAAAATTTCAGAATGGGAAAAACTTTTCCCAACGATGATCAAATAAAATGTGCACTAGCGGGGAGAGGAGTTACTTAAAAGCTTTGAATGCTTTTTAATGGCTAATTTTAAAACACACTTTGAAATCAATCTTTGTGTACTTTCTAATGGACATTTAGTAGCATATTGCTGCCAATTGTGGTGACATTTAGTTGTGTACTACTGCGAAGCTAAACGTCTTAAACTCTGATTGAGAGAAATGTAATGAGCAAAACCAATTAGGACAAACGTACAAAAAAAACTAAGATCAAAAGTAATTGCCGGGTCGAACAAATCGGAAAACTATGTAAGATAAGCGGTAAAAAGTTGGCTTCTTCACCGCAAATTTCGTGAAAAGCGTTGAATGAGGTGAAATTATGTAAGTTCACCGATAGAGTGAGCGGTGAACTTACAAAAATTCAGCACATTTCACGGCTTACTACAAGTTACCCTCCTTGCACGGATACGAACCTCTCACCTCCTGCATGTCAGCCTTTTTTTCTTCCACTGAGCCACTTCTCACTAAAATCTAGCATATTTGTTTTGAATTTAAATCAAATTCACTCTCCTTTATGTAAAACATACGCGTTGAACTTTTGTAATATAAGCGGTTAAATTACAACTTTTAGCGGTGAAATGTGGTGAATGCGGTGAAAATTTGTAAGTTCACCGCTAACTCTAGTGGTGAAATTACATAGATTCACCGCTTTAAAAAAGTTTCAAAAAGATGTATGATTATTCGTGGGCAATTTTTCGTGCGTCTTTTAATAAATGTATCCTAAAATCGTTGAACAAAATACAATTTGGAGCGTTTTTTAGGCGGTTAATTTATGTTATTTCACCATTAAGTTAAGCTGTGAATTTGTGTAATTTCATCACATTCACTGCTGATCTCACAAAATTTTAACACTTTCTTCTAAGCGGTGAATTTATGTAAGTTTACCACTAAGTTGAGCGGTGATTTTATGTAATTTCACCGCTACCAGGCGATAAAGGTTTTTTCACCGCATTCACCGCCTGATTTATGTAATTTCACCGCATTCACCACTTATCTTTAAAAATTTTCCGCATTCACCGCTTTTCGCACATAATTTTGCGTTGAATGGTGGTGAAACCTTGACACGGGTTGACGTAAATTGCGAGTTTGAGAAAAATTAAGCGCGGAAATAATGATACCAATAAAGAAATTGGTGGTTGCCTGATTTTAGTTTAAAAATTTTTGTTTTGCCAAAAAATATCTTATGCTTAACAGCGGAAATGCCTCAGATCTGAGCAATCTTAACGGAGTAAATTTCTCTTTGTCTGAGCAGTGTGGGAAGTTTTGATTTAAAAAATGATGACATGTTTTCCAAATGAAACTCTTAAAAAACAGTTGTGAAATTGTTGATTATTTTGATAATGATAATGTTAACAAGAAGCCAATTCAATAAAAAAAAACATTATTGGATGCCAACGCTCCAGTTAAAAAAAGAGTGGCACAAAAATAAGTTTAGCCGATAATAGACTTTGCATCGCTAAAACTTCATAGGATGGCGACATATTATGTGTGCCTTCTTCCTAAACTTATTGTTCATTTGTTGCATTTTGTTATCTTGTATTGGTTATTTCCTCAAAAATAGTGACATTTTGTAGATTTAATTCTGCTTCTGGTTATTTAAAGTTGAACCTAACCTATTTTATACCACATTGATTTTTGTCAGAGTTTCATCAACCTATCATTTTTTTTGTAATTCAAGATAATGTATATTAAGTTTGCAATTTGCATGTAACATGTATGGCTGCAGTCTAATCATGATAGCATTCACAAAATGAGCCTTCGTCAATATTTTGCTTTAATATCTTTTACATAATAATTAGTAATAATATCGATTTGTTAATGACAGCCTTAATAATCTGTCTTTCGAAAACCACCTTTAACGTTTTTTCATTATGCGATAAACTTCTGTTGGAGAGAAAAGCAAGCATCCTTAAAAGGCAATCAATGAGAGCAAGATTTTATTAAGATGGCATTTTTGTCAATCAGTTTTAATTAATAACTCCCCAAACATTCACACACAAAAACTGACACGATAGAAAAGATGTTTTTTGAGGTTAGTGAAAAATCTAACATTATAATGCGAAAGTCATAAAACTCTTCTCAGCTTTATTGATTCTGTTTTATAAAGCGACAGTCGCAAGACTTTGTAAACGTTGATCAAAAAATAACATTGAAAAATTGATTTGAAAACGAAAGATAAGCGCGTCGTTAATGGAAAACGTTCTACAATAAGTTGGTTAAGCGACCATAAACTTTTTGCATGCATTATAGTTATTCAAATACATTTTTCTTATTTTGTATACATTTTTGAACAAAAGATTGATTTTAAAGATGTAAGTTTTTCTTTATATTACTATGTGTGCATATGTATATTTTCATAGGTGAGCATGTAAGTCTGCATTTTATGTGAATATTTGTATCAAAGTTATGATGTATAGATTTATTATTATATGATGATAAAAAGTATAACTTCAAGCTAGCATTGTTGTTCTATAAAGTATATGGTATAAAAATAAAAATGCCAAGCTATTCAACCGCCTTCTTTATATTAACTGCATATTTTTATGAATGCGTTAAAAATAAACTGTTTCGTATAATTGGCCGAAAGTAGAGCTAAGACGAAAAATCAATTAAAACACACTCGACTAATTAAAAGACACTACTAATTAAGTTTGTTAAACACGCTAAAAGTAAATTTTTTGTGTTATAATAAATGCCAATTATTTTGACCTGCTGGAGGTCAAAAATTGGACTAACTATTGACCCAATAAATACTGCTATAAATAAACTTATTAGCCTATGGTAATGACTATTCGAGCAATATAGGCAAATTTCAGAGACAATTTTTCTATTTACAGATTATTCGCATGCAAGCTTTTCAAAATTGTTGGGAATTTCTAACATTTTTGCTGCTTTTTACTATTGATTTATTAGCAAAATAAACTTTAAAATTTTGTTTGCATCTTTGAATATTTTCGTGGTTTCTTTCATTTAAAAAAGGTTAAAGTCAGAAGATAAGACTGACCATGCGTGAAAAATAACACATCATTGTGAACACAAAAAAATTATAAGGAGAAGTCACGCGGAAAAAGTTTGAAAAAAACTGATCAAAGTTTTGGGACATGAGAACACATGCACCCACCAACTTGAAAGAAAATAGTTTACAGATGATTGATAATATCAGTTGATTATTAATTATAATATTTAACATTAAAACTTAAACCTCCAAATTTGGGACGTTTGATGCTCTCTTTCTGTGATTACAATTTGTAAATGTGGCCATAAACGGCACTTAGAATAACAAAATTAAACGATAAAGAGTAAAAATGCGTCAGCAATGACGTCAACGTCTGTTTAAAAATAGATAAAAACTGACCCATCTTCAATTAGTTTTGTCGTCTAGAAAAACTTAATAGAAAATTCATTACGATTTATAAATTATGTGCTCTCAACATTTCCTTGCAGTTCCAATATCTAGTGTCCCAACTAAATAACACTACTTTGATGCTGAGGAAAATTCATTCACGAATTTTCAGAACGATATACGACATAAAAAAACTTGCGACAAAACCCCGTGAACTGTACAAGATCGACTATTTAAAATCTTCTTTACATACTTTACTTTGAACACCTGATGAATTAATACCAAAAAATGTATTACTAATATTCGTGTGAGCTCGGCAAAAACCTGACATGACGAAAAAATTTCCGTAAACTTACCATATTTATCACATAGACAATTTTTTTTCTAATTACAGAAAAACCTGTGGTATATATATATATATATATATATATATATATATATATGTATATATATATAATATTTTATATATTTATATATATAAATATTAATTATATATATATATATGTATGTATGTATATATATATAATATTTTATATATTTATATACATAAATATATTATATATATATATATAAATATGTAATATATATATATATATATATAAATATTATTATATATATATATATATATATATAAATATTATATATATATATATATATATATATATATATGTATATATATATATATATATATATATATATATATATATATATATATATATATATATATATATATATTTATATATATATATAAATTTTTGTTTCAATTAAAAAATGCAAATTTTGTTTGAAAGTTTAAGTTTAACACACTTGCAAAATGGTGTTTAATAATAAAACTTAAACATTAAAAATGCGTCAGAACGGTGTCAATGTTTATTTAGAAGTTGATAAAAAGTGGCCCATCTCCAATAAATTTTGCACAGAGAAATTCAATAGCAATTGGTTTAAGATTTACGAAATTTGTTTTGTCATTTTGTTGCGGGTAAAATATCTGGTGTCCAAACTGCTCACATCAGAACGTTTGAGGAAATCAGAACTACGAATTGTAAAAACTCTATATGACAAAACAAAATTGTTTCACGAAAGCTGGATTAACTAACTGAACATTGTCCAGTACCAGCTAGGCAAGAGCTGTTTTTTTCAGGTTATAAAACAGCAAAAATTTACACTGCTAGAATTCAGTGTGTTTTTACTTACTAATACTGTAAACATGACAATTTTTGGTTGCTTTTAATGTCGTCAGTGATCTGCAAATCGGAAGTAAGCTTCCTATGTGAGATCATAGAAAACAGTGTTTCCTACAATCGAAAACTAAGAGCGTATAAGAGGGAACTAATATCCCAAAAACACGCAAAGCTAATGTGGTGCTATACAGATGTCACCTCTAGAGAAACTTCATAGGATATTTACCTTTTAGTTTATTTTTTCAGATGCAGCATTGATAATTTGATTAGGCATGGAAAATTAATACTTGGATATGTTTCATAGAATTCTTAGATATGATTACAATTATTTATTTCAAATACCAAAAATATCGTCATGTTTTGTTCACAAATCTCCAAACAGATTTGCTACCACTCTTGGCATGTATACATATGTATATATATATATATATATATATATATATATATATATTGTGTGTGTGTGTGTGTGTGTGTGTGTGTGTGTGAAATTGTATCTTGCGGTTATATATAGATATTCTCAAAACAGCAATGTTTATATGACGCGACAGAATATAGCAATGTCTTCAATGTGCAAACGGCAGAAAAGAAGAAGCATATGGGTGTCAGTAAAATTTAAAAAAACACGAAAACTGAGAGGGAGATCACCATGAGGCGTGAATTGATGAACTCAAAATAATTGGTCTCTCAAAATTAGTTTTTTCTTCAACCCTTTGTGTCTCAAGAGTATAGGCTATCTAAAATATTCTTTTTCGGTATGATATGACAGATGACGAAGTTCTTCATTGGCAGAAAAATATGTATAGATTTGCTTTTCGGGTTCGAATTTTTGTTGGTACCGTCGGTTGCAAAAGAAAATCAGATTTAATTGATACGGTAAATAAATGTGTGTGGTAGAAAAGCGGGTTTTAATAATTTAGTTTCCGTTATATAGTACAAAAAGACAAGAAAATTTTTGACTAAGAAAGCTTAGACTAGTTTGCTCCTAAAATTGTAATATAAAAAAATTGCACCTGAGTGATTGTAATAAAAAGTGATTGTAATAACACATGTGTTAAAACCCTTTTTGATTAATTTACACCAATTTTAATTGAGAGTAAAGTTACATCAGAGGTCAATTTGCCTCAAACTGAGTTCTCAATCGTTTCCCTAGTTTTTGTCGGTATCGTCGTTTTGTTCGGTTTTTTCCATAAAGATTAATATCGGGACAATTTCAGCTCGGATCTTTCTTCTCTAATAATATTACCTATGAGCATAACGAAGGTTTTTTACATTGATTATCGAACATACCAACTTTTTCTTACATATAAACCCGAAGATACCAAACGTTTCTTACGTCTATTAACCGAACATACCCAATCTGGCTAAACCGAACATACCGAATCTTTCTTACGTTCCAAACCGAACATACCAAATCTGTCTAAACTGAACATACCGAAGCTTTCTTACGTTCCAAACTGAACATACCAAATCTGTCTAAACCGAACATACCGAAGCTTTCTTACATTCCAGATCAAACATTCGACGATTTCTTACGTTTGAAACCGAACACACCGAACTTTGCGTTTTTGTTCGTTCTTTGGGACTAGGGTTGTTCGATCACTGATAAGAAAAAAAACAAATGCAGCAGTTTGTAATGAAACATTCAGAAAAATGTCTTACAGGTCCATGCATAGTAATCCTGTTTCTGCTGAAATGCTCTGTTGTTCAAACTGACACTTTCTAGTTGAACAAACATGGGAGAACATGGCATCAGATCAGAGTCAACAACAACAGTCGAGGTAAATGGAAAACTGCTCACATTGCTCACTGTCACCTGAAAAGGAACCAAGTATATAAGTTTTTAGAGTTGAACAAATTGCCTGAGTAAAGGGAAAAAAAGAAGAAAGCAATTAGTGAAATTAAAGAACGGGGGGGGGGTTAGGGTAAGCTCAATCAGAAGACTGTTGATTTAATTAGAACCATGTCAGCAATAAACTAAGTTATTGCGCAATTGATATTGTTATTATTTTTTTTAAAAAAATTAAAAAAAATTTAAGAGTACACAGGTTGAGATTTTCTATTCTGTAGTTCAGAACAGTTGTTTTTATCAGTTTCCAGATCTCGCTGATGATCAAACCTCAGAGGGACATATAAACAAACAATTTTCCAGATTTTGTCCTCTGACCAGAACATTTGCTGCAATTCGTCTCCTGTGGATTAGGCCACAGTAAACCTTAAGATCATTCTAGTGCTGTGAGACATTGCTATCATGCTTCCATTAAACAATATATCGTTATTCGCACTTTGCCTTCCCCCAAGATTCTTTGTATAGTGACCAGTATCTGTTAAAAATTTATAGCGATAATCAATAACAAAGTCAACTGAGGATTTAAAGAGTAATCAATAACAAAGTCAACTGAGGATTTAAAGAGTGAAAAACATTTTTTCATTACGGGTCGTTGTCATGTACGAGTACGAATTGGTTGACTGAAATTAGTTGATCGAGAGGTAATTGAAAGCCATTTTTGTGAATAAAACCGAAGATATCCTTTATGATTCCATTTCGTACTTGTCCGTGTTCTGCACCGTTTTTGCCCCATAGTTTCAGCGCCAAAAAAATTAAAATCATAAACTATACTGGAAGATTTACAAATTCCCTATTCAAGAATAAAAGTTAATTTTTTTCGACTCGAGTTTACAAAAATATAAATAAAATTATAAAATTTATTAAATTTATTAAATTATAATTCAATTAGTCATAGGAAAGTAGTAATTTTCCATGAATTAATTGAAGCATGAGGAAAGAAATATAACAAAAAGGACTATAAATTTTAATTCCCCTTATGTCAAGGCACGGTGTCCTTCCATATTGTTTTTTTGGAAAAAAAAGTATTAGAAATACTATAATTTTTCAAAATTCAAGTTATCCTAAAAGTTATAGTTTCTATAAATCACTGTGCAAAGAAAAAGTTGTGGTACGTTCAAATATCAGTGAGCTTTGTAAGCTTTGAAAATAGTTTCCACCTAAAAATTTGCTGAAAATGAAAAGAATAAACTCTTATTTTGCGATATTTTTTCTACCCCTTTTATAAGCTCCGCAAGTCTGGGTGTTAAAGGGAAGTTTGAACAGGTAGTATGAAAAACTCACCCCAGTAAGTGTATGCGTGAATGGGGTTGCTGTGACGTATTCTAGAGAGAGGTCAGTTGAGTTCCTGGCTGACCTTGAACTGTATCCAACTGAGACATTTGTTGTTGGCCAGAAGACATTAAACTCAAATGTGATGGAAGTGTCTGTGGCTGTCCACGATACTACACTAGGGTGTAACAGCTCTGAAAACGTGAAAAAAAAACAGTCAACTGGGAAAACGTAAACAACTCTAACTTGAGGCCTCAGACAAAAGTGACCCCTCAACATACCCAGTCGAATGCACACGGTGAGTTTCAGGACCAACACAGTTGTCCAGACTTTTTGTGCGCTCGAACCAATATCCCCACCCTGTAGGGTCTAGAAAAGGATTCCAGGGCGCAATTCGGAGTGAGGTGGTCGAGATGTAATTCGACAATTATCGGCGGGGGGGGGGGGGGGAGGAGGTTGGTACCCCCTCTCAAACGTTAAATAGAAAATCTGGAGACCATACTTTTTGTCGCGATAGTTTCATTCATGTGACCACACAATCAAACTATAGCCCCAATATTTCTCATTAAATTGCGTTAGTTCGAATCATGAACCCAATAGTGCGAGACATAAGCCCACTATGTCAAATCATAAGTCCACAAAAACGCAATAATTCGATTCATAGTCTGATTGATTCTGCCCTATAGTCCCACTGAGCTCATATTTTTAAAACTTCAAATCTGTAGTTTAACTGAGCAAGATGCCTCAGACAGCTAAACAGCTTCAGCTGTAAGTAAACTGAAGCAACACTCGAAAATATCCAGATTGTGGCAAAAAAATTCTGGATTTTTACCAACCTAAAAAGAAAAAAACATTTTGCTCCACTGCTTTACCCTTCAAAAGTTTTCTTCAGGATTATTATCTCAATTGACTCAGATACATTTTTCAGAAGCTCTTTGTGGAAGATTTGACAGGCAAACACTGTTTTATAATAAGAAAAAAAACTCAGCATTCTTAAAATTTTGTCTGTTAATATTCATGCAACTTTGCATTGCTTTAAGAAATGATAGTCATGACTTATTTCAGTGTCTGAACATCTGATCATATTCGGCATTCGTTTGTTACGATCTAATCATAGTTGCAAAAATTCGAGTCAATCGCTCTTTCGATTCACAGCCGCGTAACCTCGCATAGTCCCGCTGGGTCAAAGCATAAATGCGTTGTGTCGGATTATCTTTTTTGGTGTTTTGCGCTATTTTGAGTCAAATTCAGTTTTTTGTCTGGAACTCATAATAATGGTGAAATTTGTCTGTACCAACCGATTCAAATTTCAACCATTTCACACGCTAAAAACGATGGAATCTGTTTGATTTTGGTCTACGTCTTCAGGGTTGGATTGGCAATTCAATTCTTCTTATTTTGTTAACTTGTCCACCTTATTAATTTGAAGCATCTTTTGCAAATTTGTTTTATGAGCCAAGTATTTTAGAAGACATAGGTCTCGCCAGATTTTTTTCGACATACTTTTACCCACAAATACTGCCACCTTTTGGCATTTTAGGTCTAAGTTTTAGGCATTAATTCCTAATGTTCACTTCTTATGATACTGAACAAAGAAGCAGCAATAACCAGGTTCGGGTCCATAAAAGGCAAATGCGAATGTTTCACGAAAACCTTATGGGTGAAATAAGCCTTATAATTGATATGGATTAAGGCAATTGATAACTTGGGTCAAGCTACTTTGTTAATTAATTTCCTTTATGCCTAAATGTTCTAATTGTACCCTGGTATTATTGGATGACAATTGTCCAAAACGAATTACTTCGGGAAATGAAGGTTTTAAAAGGTAAATTGAAGGATATGAAGACTATGAATCAAGGAGCTGCAAAGGATACATTAAATCATAACAAGTGTGAATACAAGAGAGAAGTGAGAAAAAGAATAATCAATTTTAAAAAAAAAGTTTTAGATTTAAAAAAAAAAACAAAATCGAAAAGTTTCAAATCGAAAAAGCTTTTTAAAACGTCAGAAATTACTCTTTTCCCAAACAAGAGTGAACATAAACAACGACTTTTGCTGCTTTAGTTCAGTTCGATTATAGGGCTTATGCCTTTTTCTAATACAAAATTGTACCTAGCGTAGTAATCAGAGTTCAAAAGGCGATTAATGCACCCAGTTCGATTCTAAACTAAAATTATAAACACAAGTAATGGCGAGGTCGATCTGTCCCGAAAAAATTTTTAAAAACATTGAAAAGAAAACTGGAGTCTCTTATCACTTTCATAAGGTTTAGTTTGAAGCGGAGCACTGACATGCAACTTCGCACTGTCTTTATTGTCAAATGACAGTCGAACGTTCTTTCACTGTCTGTTCCGTCAGATTATGCTTGCCGTAATTTAAACACTTTTGAAAAAAAACTACAAAATATTTCACATATGCGCACAATTCCGGATAATGTCAAATCTTTGTCTGACCAATTGATAATATCCACTTTTCGTTCGTCACAATTTAATTATAGTGCACAAATTGGAAACCATCGCACTTTCAATTCACAGTTGCGAAACTTGGCATAATCCCGCAGGGTCAAAGCAAAAACACGCTTCGTCGGATAACTTATTTTTGGTGTTTTGCGCTAATTTGAGTCAATGTCACTTTTGTGTCTGAATCTTCTAATCATGGCGAGCTTTTGTCTATAGCAACCCGTTCATATTTCAACCATCTCACCCCGGAAAAAAAGATGAAAAGTTTTCTATTTTCGGACTACGTTTTAAGGGTTGGATTGATTCGTTTTAACTTTTTAAAATGTCCCACTTTTTAACTTGAAGCATGCTTTGCAGCTTTTTTGTGAGCCATGTATTTTAGGTCTTGCCAGTTCTTTCTCGTCCCACTTTCGCCAATAGGCACTGGAGGAAGTGTTTATAACGTCTGCGATTATTCTTTTACCAATTGAGAGTGAACATAAACTCTTCTGAGCTTTCTGGTGCTTTCTACTTAATGGGTTTGTGCCATTTGTAAATCGAAATTGTAGCTAATATTTTAATCAGAATTCGGAAAACCGATTAATGCGCTCAATTCAATTCTACACTAATATTATGGAAAAAGTTATTTCTATTTATTATAATGCTGAGGTCGATCAGTCCCGGAAGAATTTTCAAAAAAATGATAAACGGAAACTGGAGTCTCGTCTTATTTTCATAAAGTTCACATTGAATCGAAGCAAAAATCGGTAAGAGCAGTGAATTGTCTAACTTAAAAAAATTATAAATCCTGAAGCTAGATTAACACGAGAAATTTTGTACCGCTCGAGTTTGCCGATCAATTGTTTTTATTTTTCTTTACTGTCATTTAATGTCACAGTACAAATAATTTTACAAGATTTTAATTTTGAAATTAGGCAAAAATTGCTCAACCTTGTTGCCAATTGCAAATTGGAACAAGTATTTGCATGATCTAAAAGATAACTTTGACAGTTCAGACATATAAAGTATTTGGTCGCTGGAAAAAATATATACCAAAATAGATGCAATTAAAAAATTCACGTATTTTTGCAATTGCTGGCATCGTCAGGATAAAAAAGTGTTCAATTGTAAAATTTGTTTATAAAATGATTCATTTAACTAAATTATTGAAAATAGCATAATTTACATTCCTGAGAAGCTCTTAAATTTAGAATCCAAAACGTTATACGAAAAGTTATAAAACTCAATCAGTCTAAACAGTCAAAATATAACTCAATCAAAATTTAAGCAGTTTTTTTTATCTGTTTGGCCAAATTTGATCAATTTTGATCAAACAGATCAAATTTTATCAAATTTTATCAAATTGTTAATCAAATTTTAGATCTGTTTATAAATGTGAGGTAAACTTTATAATATTAGTTTACATTAGATTTCTGAACGGAAGTGTTTATACGGCTAGTGTTATGTTCTGCCACGATCTTAATCTGAAAATATACTTTTTCTTCATGATAGGTTACGTAATTCTATTGACGCCTTTGAGACAATCTGGTATTAATCTGTGTATTTCTTTTCTACAAAAGACACTTGAAAACGGATGTGATTTCGACCCTGTTGTGGACTCTAGCTGAAGAACGAAAGGACAGTGATCTAACCAAAAAATCTTTTGTTTGTTTTTTTTTTGTTATTCAATCTTGCCGAGAAAAACGAAGTGCAAATTTTATTTTCTGTGAAGTATCTAACAGATATGTTTTAGTAATCGAGAACCACGTGCCAATTTGAGATGCAGTTTTAAAGTCTTGGAAGTATCTTCTGCGTAGCCTTGCTTGGAACACGTGTTTAACAAGCTGTTGAATGTTTGTAACATTTATGGTCTAGTACGGTCGAGGCCAACTTTTAATCATAATCCTGTCATCTGCTGTTATCATTGCGGGCTTTTTTGATGACAATCTTTTGGTCTCGTCAGATTTTTGAAAAATTTGGCATGCAAATACAAGTACAAGGTCTTTAGAAATTAACTCTTCTAGTAATGTAGGGACCAAACTTCTCATATGTTTATAAAGTGATTTAAATGTTTATGTTCAACCAAACTTTTTGTTATGGCTATAAAAATTTGATTTTGCATTTTATAGATTTGAAAAAATCATGCGAGAGGATTCCAAGAGCTCGCAAGATTAACATTGAGTATTGGCTACGGTTCTCACTAAGAGAAAGCGCATTTGCTAAAAAAAATAGCTCTCTGGACAAATTTTTAAAACCTGACCCAAATGTGCTGTATGGCAGCTAACACTGGCTCAGTGGAAGGAAGCCATAAAAAACGGTAAGAATACTAAAAAAACGGTAAAAAGCTTATCAGTTCTCAGTTTTTGGACAATTTGAAAACGAAGAATTTGGTACGGTATATATGAATATCTGGCACTACTGTGTTTGAGTTTTAAACCAATACTTCTCCGCTTATTCTGGGTGGAAAACGTGAATTTAACACAACATATTTCTAATTGAATTGCAAGAGTGTAAAATAATATAAACAAAGTGAAACACAAGAGCGTAAAATAAATTCTTTCTCTTTAATTTTTACCCAGAATTCTGAATTTGCGCCTATAAAAATTACCTTCTCTCCGCCCTAAATCGGAGAAATAGGGGTATGAAATTGTTTTCTTACTCTCGTTCCATTTTTTGCTGTTTCTATGGTGACAACCTCAATGTGGGATACTTTTAGATGGTCATCTATTGAGGTGTCTGGAAAAGCTACGGATCTATTCTGTTTTGCCCCCTCCCCCAGCTGAGTGGGCTTATATCTTTTACGCTCCCAAGGCGCACGTGTTATTTTTTTCTACATAGTAACGTGCTATATAACAACAGCTTGCAACTGGGGGGGGGGGTGTAAAAAACACTGGGATAATATAATGGATCCAAAGTAACTTACGATATTGCAGAGGGTAAAGTACGAAGTCTCCAGATCCAACTCCAGTCTGAAGTGCTGAGAACCCTGCGAATGCATAATTCTCGCTCACATTTACTAGCTGTGCATTATCCTGACACCCGTGCACTAAGTCACTGCCACTGTGTTCTATTCTAATTCCACACACTGCTCCGTTTGTGTCTCTATATGTCGTAATTGCAGTCACAGAACCAGAGAATGTCTCGCCTCCTTGCGATGTGTCTGGAGCTATAAATAAATCAAATCAATTTGGTACTTAGAAGCAAATTTTTATCTCTCCTCACATCGGGTGAGAAATAATTGAGACTGTAATTGCTAAACAATCAGCCGCCAAGATCGCTGGTTGCGCAATTTAAGCCTGAAATTGTGCATCGTTCTTGCAAGATGATATCTGGGTTGAGAGTCACCGTCATTCAACGCAAAAAAATTTAAGATAAGCGGTGAATGCGGTGAAATCACATAAATCAGGCGGTGAATGCGATGAACAAAAATTTATCGGTGGTAGCGGTGAAATTAAATAATTTTTCCAAATTTCACAGCAAAATTATGTATGAAAATTTCGGTGAAAAAAAAACTTTTCTCCGCTTATCTTACATATTTCCAATTTTTCCTCAA
The DNA here is from genome assembly GCF_964194025.1 of Convolutriloba macropyga. Classification (NCBI taxonomy): domain Eukaryota; kingdom Metazoa; phylum Xenacoelomorpha; order Acoela; family Convolutidae; genus Convolutriloba; species Convolutriloba macropyga. Next base: position 6,981,776 of record NC_134479.1, on the reverse strand, counting down.
GCCGGGTAGCTGAATAATTATTTTTTTAATTAATTGTTTGTCACCCGAAGAGAGGAGACATTTATTAATAACCGCAAAGAAGTAGCTAGAGCTATTATTGGCCTTCTCTCATTTTTTTTACAATTCTAAGAATTTAAATTGTATTGTTGCCCTTTTTCACGAGGAAGAGTATTGCAGAAGTGTCTTTTAATCAATTTTAATTGGAATGAATTTTGAAGCAGGAAATGAAACGCGTGGCAAAAATAAGGGCGGTTTGGTTATTGAAGAAAATTAGAGAGTTGAGCAAGGGGGGGAGAGATTATTTAATCGTATCGTTGTTTTCGTGATTGTGAGACCAAGAAATTGGGGATGAGAATAAATTATCTCACAGTGAGCGACGGGACTTTTACTGGCGATTATTTTGTTTTGATTTAGGTCTCTTGCCTAACGATCAGGCAGTATTTTTTTTGCATTTTGATATTTCTTGGTCTTGTGACATAATTGACACGTCAGGTATTATATTATGGGCGTTAAAAAGAAGACCCAATAGAGCATATTAGTTTTTTCAGTGAATAGATTATGCTTATAATGGCTTGGACACTGTCCTCTAGCAGAAATCAAAGAGAACTTTTCATTTTTGTCATTAAATTTCTGTCTTTTGTAGTCGCATGAAAAACTGTGGATAATTTCAGCTCTTAGCAGTGGCTCCCCATGAATCAAAAATGATTATTATTTACTGATCTCAATTGATAGCTGATTTTTGTCATGTCTTTGGAATCAAATGTTTTAAAAACATGTAGACTTATAGTTTATCTTTGCATTTTACTGTTCTTTCTACTTTTTGCCTAGTTGCATATCCCATTATTGCCGTAAAAAAGCGCAATTGAACTTATCTAATGATTTGTCTCTCTATTTGTAAACGTGTGATATGATCTGAATAATGAAAAGATGTCAATGGCACTCTTTAAAGAAATAATTGGACTTTTTCATTGATATCAGTTTATAAATTATGTTTTCACTATTGTCTTTTAAAACTGATCATTTTTGTTCATTTTTTGTCTACTTGTTAGCTAGTTTCATTATTCAGAGAACACAAATCGCATTATCTGTATTCAAAGAAGGCGCAATTGATTTTATAATTTATTTACGGAATTGATTACGATTTTAACGGCTTCGACGCCATTTTCTCGTTAAATATAATTGAATTTTCGTTTTTCGCCTATATTTTCTGGTTGTTTTACTATTCATTCGATATGATCCGGATAATGGCAGATCTCAATGTCTTTATATGGAGGTATGAGTAACCATAAAGTTATTTTAAGATTTCAGTTGATATCTAATGGTTTTCATCATCTGAAATTATATATTTTGCAAAAAATAAAAAACGTATATTTTTTAACTTTGCCGTTTTTGTTCGTTTTTGTTTACTTGCTATCGAGTAACAATGAAGACAAAACCTAAGTTTTTTTCCAGATAAGTACGGTTCAATTTTTTTAGTTTAGGTTTTACTTGAGGTTAATTTGACCCTATTTTTCAGCAGTTTTTTATTGCAGTTAGAAGCAATTTCTTATTCAGCCATCAGTTATTATGCAAAATATTTTTGAAAGGTTTCTATCTTTTCCTAGATATTTAGATAAGTAAATAATTGACCCAAAATGTTTAATAGTGGATTCGGAACACTATGTGCCAATGAACATTACCGAGTCTCCTTATATATATATATATATATAATATATATATATATATATATATATATATGTATATATATATATATATATATATATATATATATATATAGTATATATATATATATATATGTAAGTATGTATATATATATATATATATATATATATATATATATATATATATATCAGCGCAAAATGACTTTTCTCGTCTCTCAGATAAAGCAATTTGGTTCAAAATAATAAAATATTACTAAAATAGTGAAAAAATTTAGTAAAAATGGTGAATTTGACCCTGCACTGATTACATTTTTACGGTTTCCAGGATTAGATGTACCATTAAAAAGAGTATAGCTGAGCACACTGGCTGAGCTTTAACAATTCTCTTTCAGAAAATTCTGTTGCACCCGCAAGCATATTTTGTTAATGATGATGCATAAACATCCAAAAAGGAAAATCGTGGTTGCTAAACGCATATGATGTACAATATTTTGCAAGTTTTGGATCTTTAGACGCCTTATCTGCTAAAATTTCTCATATGCGTTCGATCTGTCCCAGTAGCAACATAACTTTTCTAATGTTTTTCAACGATTAGCTGCACGTAAAAGTTGAATTTCAAATTGTTCACAAAATTCGATTTGGAATGACTCCTGCGAAATCTTTTTGGGTGCTAAAATCTTATCTCAACTCTCAGCTAATCCTTTGAACATTTTCCCCGTGTTCCTTAGGTAAGATGCGATCATTGCTGACAATAAACAATTTAAAGTCTGCGTTGAATTTCATGTCAAAAAAAAGAAACTGCGACTTTTTTTTGTAAACATTACAACTTTCTGTATGGCCCTGTAGGTATTTATATGCAGATAACTTCTATCATAAGTTGTTGAAAGCAGAAAAAAGTTGTTTATATATATCTTCCCCGATAAAAAATTATTGATTTAATTATTACGCAAAAATTCTCTCGCAAATTTTTACTCAAAAAGTTCTCTCACTTAAATCTTTCGCAAATTTAGTTGAGCAAGTTTTGCCAAATGTTTTATCTGGTCTTCGAAAAGATAGCACCAAATTTTATTAGAGGTTTAATATCAGTTGTAACACTATTGTCAAAAACAGCAAAACAAATATTTCAGAATCAATGGAGTTGTTATCGTCCAGTTCGGTTAGTTTAATTTGCGGGCTTCTATTTCAATAGAGATTAAGCTCAGTGTCGGACCTCACGCAAAAAAAAGCAAATTGATTTGATAACGGGTTTGATTTCTGTCGAATAAGTACGTAATAGGAAGTAAACTCTGCTGGCTAGCACCGCAGTGGCAACCATATGTGTGTTTGTGTGTGTGTGTGTGTGGGGGGGGGGGGGGGTGCAATAGTGGGAGGGGTTTTTGGCTGCACGGGGTCCTTACGGCCTGAACGATATGCACGGATGGGGATTGGGGGTGATATGAGCGGGGGGGGGGTGATGTGAGTGGAGGTTGTTGTGGGGGGTCAAAATCCAAGAAGCGCCCTTCACATCCAAAACAGTTTCTGTGAATCGCATACTTGTACACTAGTAAGCTGAGAGTCTCTAAGAGAACTTAATGCCCACTGGGCGCTACCGTTTTATCCCGTATTTTTGCTCGAATAGTCAAATGGGTCAGACTAAAGTTCGGTCAAGCAAAAACTCGCATAAAAAAGATAACAGGACTAATATAATTGCTACAAACTTCGTTTGAGAGCAATTAATTAGCTATTTAAAAATGAAGTTGTTGGATGAATGAATGAATTTGAAAGCTATGGATATTTGTGTCACTTACTAGTTATTCCGAATGATTGATTGAATGTCTGTTCGAATGACACCACAAGTCCCACCAAATTGTTTGAGAGCACATGAGCAGTAACTAAATAAAACATACATTACTTATCTACAAGTTGGGATTAGGAAATAAACCCCCATTTTGAAATTTAATTTTGGTCGTGATAATTTATTCGGTTGTGATAGTTTGATATCAAGTCCCGCGGTCCACTAAGGCATGGCCATGGCCCGCTAGGCATGGCCAAATGCGCTAATTGCGCAGCTCTTTAATAGTAAAGTGGGGGTTTATTTCCTATATAAAATGAAGTGGGTTTTTTTTCCGCAACAGCTACAAGTTAGCAAATGCGATATGAATCTCAGATTTAATAAGTTTTAAAAATAGTTTCAGAACTACTGCGGATGTTTCCTTGCGCTATATATCTACTACATTCAACGCATTTACAACTATAAAAGAATGTACAATAGGTGCCAGCGCCCTTTGATCCAGTTTACCTCTTTAAGACCAGAAAACGTATCTTCCCAGTGAAACGAAACTTGATACACCTTTGACAAGATCTTATCAGGACACGTCAAGAAGTTTTCTTGGACTCATGTAGAAAAGATTTCACACTGTACTATGATGACAAAAGAGTGATTAAACTAATTGGTAGTTATACAATGTATTTGTCCTTTGACGCCAATTAACACACTTTACACAATATTATTTAAGGTTAAGGGCACTGGCTAGCAATTTCTTTTTCGGCTGTGAAAAAAAAACAATTTTTGATGAATTACTTTGGGGTTAAATTTCGAACAAGGAAAATTCTTTCCAAAGCAGACACAGTATTACGCAATAACATCTAATAATTATATTAACTATATTTTAATTTATAAACACTTACTGCCAGTTGGTACTGAAGTGTATCCAAAGTCGGTCGCCTGAAACCCTCCAAATGTTGGCTCTAAACTGGCAAAATTTGTGAGAGAGGTACTGGATGTGATTGAGGATTGAGGCCAGAGGATGTTACGCCCCACTGAAAGAAAACAATCAATTAAAGACGTCTTATGATTGAAATAATCAAAGGAGACATAGAAAAAAAGGACATAGCTAGTGAGATGCTTATCTGGAATGATCGAAAAGACTTATTATGTAATGATTCAGTAAAGAAGATGTTTGACGAGGATTGATGTTATAGATACACCAGAGCTCTGATCATTTCTTTTTTTTCGACTTGACACGTTTTGAGTCGAGACTTAACGTTTCGTCTGGAATCAGTCTGGCCACCATTTCTGCTGTGTTGCTTTTCGTTTTGATGACGAAAAAAAGAGTCACTCTATGAAAAAGCTCGCGTACAAAAATCTCCCCCAAGGATAGTATTCGCGTAGTTGCGAAACATAGCATTCAAACGTAGTTCCTCACCGACAAATGGTTGAATTATTGTGAGTAAATGACATTTTAGATTGCCCTTTCTCCACTTGGTAGATAACCCTGGTTCATTTTTAAAGGTAATTTTCATGGTTCATTTTTTGATAATTTTTGGTCAGTTTGTAATGCATTAAATATGCACATCGTTTTCATAAACTTCAGTTTTCTCCCTAATTACAAATCATTACTCTCTATTCAAGACTTGCCAGGTTTTCTCAAAGATATAATTCATATTAGAGTTTTAACAAGTGTTCATCAAGTTTTAATAATTCTTCACATGTCATAAGCATTGAAATAGTCTTAAGTGAGTAAAAGAGAGTCTCAAATAGCTGTATTAATCATATAATCACAGAAACAAACATAAAAACTGAAACACTATCCACGACAATAAGCGATCATTTTATACCAACTGCTGAGTTTTTTGTATCAAGCGTAAACATAAGTTTTCATTCATCGGTACTCATGCGAAATTTGAAAAAATTTCAAAGCAGACAGAGCGCTGAATTTTATTTTGTCTTAGACCAGAATATCAAAAAACTCTTGAGAACGATTAAATGAGTACAATGATCAACAAGATTATCGAAACTTTTAACGAATTTGCGCCTGAAAAGATTTTTGAAACAACTGATTCTCCTCAATCTGCAAGCTGGATTACAAAGAAAATCAAAAACGCTATTGTAAACAAACAAATTGATTCAAAAACGGATAGCGGCGCCTACCATTGGAAACCAAACTAGATAAAAACAAATACGGATTAAGGTAACTAACTTGATGGGAAAAGAGACAATAATTTTAAAAAAACTCGGCAAAATGCAAAACCAAAAATGATTTATAGGACAATGAAAACGCGCAAAACAGAGGACAATGCCATCGATTTACCAAATGCTGATGACTTGAATGATTACTTTGTTTCAATAGGTCCAAAAATGCCTGCAAAATTTAATGACGAGAAAAGCAGGTATAGTATCCGCAACAATGATATAGGATCGTACTTCATCAAACAATTGAATCAGAGGTTACAAAAAATTTGAAGAAACTGAAAAAGAAGAAAAGTACTGGTCATGATGGAATCTCAAACGAAATTTTGAAGTGTTGTTCTTCCATTATTTAGGGAAATCTTGCAAGAGCCATCAATTATTGTTTGCTGGAGCGTATTTTCCCAGATTCATTAAAAATAAAAAACTAATACCCTTGTATAGTCAAAAGATAAGACTGGTAATAACAGACCTATCAGTTTACTTAGTACAAAGAGTAAAACTCTGGAGAAGATCTTAATGAAGAAGATGGTGAAATTTTGTGTACAAAATAAATTCTTAGCGAACAATCAATTTGGCTTTAGATCTAAATTATGATGTTTGCATGCAGTTGCCACCACAACGGAGTTTTTTCAAACCGTAATTGCTAATAAATCAACAAGGCGAGCTAGTTTTATTGATTAAAGCAAAGGTTTTGATACAAAAGATCATGAAAATTTGTTACTAAAACTAGAAAGATATGGATTCAGAACTCCATTTTTAGGGCTTTTGAAGAGTTATTTATCGAGGCGCACCCAATTTGTCAAGCAGGATGCAAAAAGAACCAACAGAAAAGCAAATTGTAAGTGGGATACCTCAAGGCTCGGTACTGGGCCCTTTTTTGTTCAATTTGCATACCAATGGTGTCCCCGCAGTTTGTAATGAAAGCACTTTCGCAAGGTTCGCAGATGATACTACTGTTGTTAATGCAAGTAATGACAATAGTTCGCCTAAGCAAATGTTGAAAAAGTTTCCAACTGGTTTATTACTAACAAATTACCAAATAGTTATGACAAATGTGAAGCTATCAATTTCGGGAAACCCACAAAAGAAAAAGTAAAACTCAAGGATAATGCTTTAGATAACAAAACAACTTGTAAGTATTTTGGAATCTACATTGATAATTTAACATTCCTTGATCACGTTGATTTCGTTTTTAGAAAATTTAACAAATTTTGTGGACTAATGTATCGGTTACGACATCTTTATCCAAGAAAATGTCCTCAAATAACTCTTTTGCCAAATCGGTCATAACTTATGGTCTATTAGTCTATGCCAAAAAAATTTAGAAAAAGTTGATAGGGTCCAACGAAAAATCATTCGAGCAATTTTTTCAGGAAAAAATTTGAATCTTTAGATTTTACACTAATTGATAACATGATGCATATTGTATATGACCTTTAGGTGATTGAACTTGTTAAATGACTTTCCAAACAAATGAGGTCCGAAATTCCGCCAAAATACATAATTCCGCAAAGTCTAGCAGACATTAAAAAACAAACGTGATAAAGTTTGAGAGGCCTATTTCCCCATCAATTTCAAAAAATACGAAAAACAAAAAGTCATTAGCTAACTTGTTGAAGAAAACATATAAATGGCTAAGATAACTGAATTTATTACCCGAAAGTATTCAAAACTTAAGTTTACAGCAATTCAGCCAGTGAAAACACATATATCAAAAATAAGTGAGCTTTACATTAAAGATAAAAGGCATGTTTTTATCCTGTATTAATAACTTTTAATGCGCTTCAGCAAGAAGACATCAATTTTTTTTTGGGTTTGTTTTTTTTGCGTATATGGGCAGAGACTTGAAGAGCAATTATGCTCATTTTGTTTCCTAATTGGATTGTAATTGGATATGATTTTTTGAAATGTTGTCCAATACTCTCCAATTGAATTAACTATTTCTATATCTATTTCTAAATGAACAGCTTGTTCCGAATTGTCAAACGAAAACGTTTTTTTTTCTTGTTGAAAAAACAACCAAGACTTAAAACTTGCTCCGCGGTATATAGAGACGAAAATCGGGTCATTCACAAAAAAAATTTTAAAGGATACATTTGCACCAAGCATGATCTGCATCCAAATCAATCTTTATATCAAAACGCAGTAACTATTTTCCACGAAAAAATTCCTTAATAGCCTAAGAAATAAAGAGAACTTGATTATACACATGACGAATCAGATGAGGCGTATCACGACCACTTGTAAGCTCTCTATTTCTGGGTTGGCGGTCAGACAAGACGATATGCAAGTAAACTGAACTAAAAAAAATCAAGTAATCCAGAAAATTTGAGATGGCATTATTGCAGGTCGTCTCTGGGGGTCGGTGGGCCCGATAACCGGCCTGCGGTTTCCGCATTTTATCCCAAACGGAATGAGATGCATGCTCAAGGACAGTGGTTCCCTAGGGCTCATAACCACTCGAAACCTTGGAAATGAAGTACTTTGTTTCCTTAGTGCAACGGAATACACTATACATTTAAAAAAAAAACTGTAGACTACTTTTAATTTTGTGGTTAGTAATGTGTTTTGTCTGCAAGATTCCATATCTGTGATTCAAAAATCAACTTGCTTAATCTCGGCTTACATTTACTTCGACTTACTGCGCGTTCACCTATTTCTTGTTCTGATTATTTTGTTCGTAAGAATTATTTGGACGTTATTTGTTGAGAAATTTTCAGGTGGAACACAATAACATTGAAAATATAATAAACCAAAGTCATTGCCGGGATTTGGAAGCTGGACGATTTGCATTAGAAAGAGTGGAACTAAATTTACAGCAAGACTTATAATAAAAATGAGTTCAAATTGATCGTCTGAAAAATAATTGTATTATTATTATTATTATTATTAAATTGACTTGGTACCCGCGATGCGGGAATCACTTTGTTAACTAATTAGAAACAGGACCAATTAACAGGATACTGATAGTATTTAAAGTTCAAAGCCTTTAATTTCAACAGCGAGTTCAGCTGTTTCCGAAATAACACTGTTGGACATGTCCAGTCAAAAGTTGAGATGTCATTTCGCTGAGAGAGAACATTTGCATATTTCACAACTCTCAAGACAAAATACTATTCGAATTTGACTGATTTCGTCCAATTAAAATTGGTCTTCAAAAATTGTTTTGCTGCAGAACGGTTACTGCGTGGTCCCTTGAAAACTTTCCAATAATCATCAAACTTAAGGGCAGTATCACAGTTGTAAATTTTGTTCAGCATAAGAAGATCATTTCGAACCAAAAGAAAACTGATCGGCAACAAATTGTTGTAAATGAGGCTCTGATTGTAGTCACTATCTGTAAAAAATTTCTTATTCAAAGCCCACTTGAGCGCTCGTCTTTGCATCTTTTCGAGTTTTCTGCAATTTGGCCAATTCGAGAACCATACATTTGACGCGTACAGGAGAATTGATAAAATGTAACTTTTGTATAAACTTACTTTTACTTTCGTATTTGTAGAAAAGGGAACGTTTCTCTTCAAGAAAAAAGCTTTTGTTGTGCCTTTGACAGCCGCTGATTGATATGACTGTCCCATTTCAAGTTATTAGTAATTACTACACCAAGATCATTCACCGAAGATTTGCATGTAATTTCTGTATCGTCTGCATACAAGTGGACACTACACTGATCTAACTTTTTTACATCAAAACATATAGCTTCAAACTTTGCATTGTTGAATTGCATTCTGTTTTCTTTTGACCATTTAATTGCTTTGTTTAAATCATTTTGTAGTGAAAATAAATTCATTTGACTTCCAATAATTTTTGTGTCATCGGCGAAAAGATATGTGCTGTTCTCCATTAGAGATGGAAGGTTGTTTTCACAGGCAAACCGCCCCAGAAAACTTTGGGGGGGGGAGAGAACACCCCAAAAACTTGGACAAAGAATAGGTACGATCTCACCGGGGAACTGATAAGCACTTCGGTTAGCCCCCGTAGACCCAAAATAAACTACACTCCACTTGCACTCCACGAAACAGATGGTAACCAAGGTGTGTAAATTTTATTGAAAAAAAAACTACTCAATTTTCAGGTTTAAGAATCCATCAATTCAGCAACTCAATTTCACAGCACGTGCTTACAAAACTGTTCTAAATTGAAATAACTTTTAATAAAAAAATAAACTCTTATCATTTAACTTCAAATCCTATTTTAAAATTTTTTTAAGGTTTTGACTAACTCGAAGCAAAAATGTTCGTTGACAAGAAAATTTTCTCCTACCCTAGATCTTTTCCTAGCTTCTTCTATTGTGTGAGCAAAAATGTAAATTCTTAATTTATATGTTTTGGAATATCGAAATCTTCTGACGGTTTTTTAATAAACTCATGCATCCGAAAGATCCAAAGGCAGAACAGTGTTTTCCTTTCAAAGTTTCGATCCTTCCAAAAAAAGTTAATAGTGCGCCTTTGTGCAGGCGCTTTTTTATTTGTTCAGGCGCACTATTGTTCAGGCGCACAAAATTGTGGAAAAACAATTCTTTAGTTAAAAAAACTGAAAGCAGGCTGTTAAATAACAGATTTTCAGATTTTCTATGTTTTCCTCTCACCAGATGTTTGATACAGACAGCCTCTAAAATACTTTTTTTTGTGTTGCCTAATATACAGAATTGTTCGTGAACCCATATTTTTAATTTGTTACAGATAATTATCAACTAAAACAGTTCACTTCCTAAAAAACAGTAAAAATTACCTCTCGCACAAAAGTAGTTGAAAAAAGTCAACATGATAATATAACGCTGAAAAAATTGGACATAATTAAACATTCAAGCTTGACTGTGGCATATACAATAAATAACAAGAATTATTCGCCACCTCTGAAACGGTAAATAACACTTAAAAAACGTGTTTGGTAATATCACCCCCGCTTACAATGAAAAAAAAACAAAAAAAGTTACCTTCTCAGCGAAAACTATCAAAAGCCTTTATCCCTTAACTAAGAAGTTTAAAGGAGCCATCTACTAAAAACTTACGATTAATTCTTTTCTTTAGTTAAACAGACCCGCAGTGAAAAACGATAATTGTTTTATCAAAACCAGCCATTTCTTAGTTCGATAGAGTAAAAAACGCATAATAGTTTTAACAGTTGACCTTAAATTTTAGGGTCGATAACGGTAATCTTTTTTTATCCCATTGAATCACCCACACTAGTAAAGTTACTTATCGTTAATTAACTGACTTGGATCACTGGGATCTTTTGATGACCTGCCAAATGGGTTATTCTTTTTCGTATGACATAATGTGTTCACAATACGTCTAGGTCACTCTAAAAAACGTCTAGGTAAATTTACCTGCAAATTTGCAGGTAAGCAAAATTGCAGGTGACATTACCTGCAAAAATACCTGCAAAAACATGATACGTGCAATTGACTAGAATACGTTAACTAGAATGTACCCGCATTCTTAAACAACAATATTATTTTAGGTATGTAGATTTTGACGTGAAAAAAAACATTCAAAATTCTGATTGAAGTGTTTACAATAATATTCCTCAGTGGGCATTTGGAATGAGACAAAGTAAGTCCGAGCAGCAAACTAAAAAATTTCACAAGAAATTATTATGCCCTATCAGCTATAATCACTGCTGTCGGTAAATAGTTTTTGGCATTCTCCGCTCGACTTTTTTATTTTTGGTCGCATGGTTAAAGTTGACTTTTCAGATAATAATGGGCGGGAAAGTGGTCAAGAATATTGTTTAAACTTAACACAAAGGTTACCCGTGTTTTCACCTGCTGTTATAAAAAAGAAAATTTTGCTGAAGTCAAAGAGTTGTGTCACATGTCTTCGTAACAACTGATTCGTAATAATAGTGCGCTCGAGACTCACATTGGTTAAAGCGGACGCTTGAAAAAAGAAGAAACCACAAAAAACGTTGAAATCTTAAGTCAGTCTGATTAAAATCTGCGGTCATACCAGGTTTTTGCACACCCGACAAAAGTTTCTTAATTTTTCTTAATCAGAATATTGCTAAAAGTTGCAGGTAACTTGACTATAATTTGCAGGTAAATTTACTTAGAATTTCCAAGTAAATTGTAATATAATGTAATTTACCTGCAAGCAGTCTCAAATACCTGCAATTCTAGATGAATTTGCCTGCAATGCATCTAGAAATTGCGGTGCTACCCTTCTATAATTTTACGTGCAAAAAAATATCTCTAGGTAGTTCTACCTGCAAATTTCATGTGAAAATTGCAGGTAGAATTACCTAGAATTTTCATTTTGCTGATAATTTTTTAGGTGAAAATACCTGCAAATTCTATGTAAGTTGTAGGCAAATTTACCTAGAATTTCACCATCAAAAAAAATTCTAGGTAATTCTATCTGCAAACTGTTTATGCAATTTGCAGGTAGAATAACCTAGAAACTTTTTTTTGGAAGTAAAGTTCTAAGTAAAATTGCGTACAACTTACCTGGAATTTGCAGGTATTTTCACTTAAAAAATTACCTGCAAATTTAATTTTCTAGGTAATTCTACCTGCAATTTTTACATGCAATTTCTAGGTAGAACTGCCAAGAAAATTTTTTTGCAGGTAAATTTCTAGGAGGGTAGCACTGCAATTTCTAGGTACATTGCAGGCAAATTTGCCTAGATTTGCAGGTATTTGAGGTTGCTTGCAGGTAAGTTGCATTAAAGAACAATTTACTCGCAAATTCTAAGTAAATTTACTTGCAATTTATAATTAAGTTAAATGTAATTTTTTTAGAGTGTAGCCTATTTGAAAATACTTAATTAATGGTATCATTCCGTGTATTTACTTGTAGTGCAACCACTCTTAATGTACTACTCAACACACCCATTCTCTTATTGAAGTTTATATTGTAGCAGTGACTTTTCGGTATTAGCAACCCGAATGGGGCGGTCCGATTATGATTCGACCACTTTTTGTCTCGGGTAAAGTACCATCCCAGGCTTTAAAGACATGCCAATTTTGAATCATAACCCCGCTAAATCAAGTGAAAGCCCGCTTAGTCATAGTAGTGAACCATTGCATGTCCCTCAGAATTAAATCATGTACGCGCTTTGTATAAATCGGTTTGCGACCGTTTCCACTGATTCGAATGGTTGCCATTTTTTTGTTTGGTTGCCTGCCCATGGCCAATTTCGACCAGGAACACATGATTCATATTTCTATGACCTCATCCCGGGAATGAATTAATTTTGATGTTTTTTTATCAGATAAAACCTTGTCATCCCGATTATTACAAAATATCACTCAATTGAAGTGGGGTTATCTTAATACAAGTAAAAAGGACCTTACAGTATGGGAGATGGCCGCAAAAATCAATCGTTCTGATTGGTAATTATAAAAGGTCTTTGTCGGCTACATGACAATAAACCCTACGCCAAAAACCCAATGTGCCCAAATACCCAATGTCATAAGACCCAATTAAAAATCTTTAAAGTTTCCGTTCAAATGTCCGATTTCCAATCAGCAGTTGTAATTGAAAGCATGCTTTATTACTATGTTTAAAAGTTTTTCTGATAATTTTAACAAGAGTATAGACACCACGGTGTCTACACTCTTGTTAAAATTATCAAAAAAACTGATTTTGATGTTGTTGCGTCTTTGTTGTTGGTCGTCAAATTCTACAAACTAGCGCAATATTGATTAAAAGTAGGGGCGCCGGCCCGTTTTGGTCTAGACCAATTCGAGTGAACACCTGACTTTTTTGCGATCGAAATTACAGGCTCTCTTTCAGTTAGTTTTAGCTGCCAAAAATACACAAAGAATTTTTTCCGGAATTTAAAAACTTGCAAGATTCTTGCAAGATTTTGAATCCGGGCTAAAAATTTTTTTCATTGATTTCGGTTTTGTACTTTATTTAATCAACAGTAATCTGCTTCAAAGGCGTTTTTTAAAACATTAGCAGGGATTTACAATTTTTTGCAGGGATTTAAATTTTGAAAGATTCTTGATTTTTTATTCAGCTTGCAAGATTCTTGCAAGATTTGAATCCGCTCATCACTAGGGGAAGGTCTAGAAAGATGATCATAGGTTGATTCGAGCGCACTTGAGTGTCCGTCTCATGATATTCTGTCATTTCTGACTAGCCTATATTGAGCAGATTGAAGCCATACTGTTTAATTGTTTTGCCACTAACCATAAAGCGCTGTTTCGTTCACGTCGCCTGCACTGACTCTGAATCCGACAGTGACCACCCCAGTCCAGAACTCTGCATTTTCCACACGCAGAAGAGAATAGACATCCGCCTCACACACTTTGTGCACATTCTACAACAAATACACATCCGGCTCGAGAATTTTCCAAAAAAAAATGGTAGAAATGCACGGCTGAAATGCGCTGAAATGGGCTGAAATTATTTTAATAAATGCGCTGAATCAATAGCAAAACGATAACTGAGATTTATTATATATCGCACTCGGTCAGCTCTCTTTTGTTCTTAAAAAAATTTTTAAAAAAATGATGGAACTCTTTGTGCTTCAATTGACAAAAGCTTCATGACAAAAATCCGAAAAACAATCAAACTTCTTAGCCAAAAATCAATTTAGGGCCTCGAAAGGAGACTTATATACGTCCCACACAAAAACACAACCATAAGTATTGAGATGATTGAAGTTGTTCAGGAAGATAACCCAGGTTAAGTTGCCAGATCAAATCCACCTCTGATAACACCACCCAGAACATACAGGAAAAGTCTCAATAAGTCGGTTTTTCAACTTAGCTTGAGATAGTTCCGACATTCGTTAGCTATTTTATCTATTTATGATCAGATCCAGCTGCGCTGGAACCATTTATGATCAGACCCAGTTGCGCTCGAACTACTTATGATCAAAACCAGTTGCGCTTGAAATCGTTTATGATCAGAAACAGTTGCGACCGAACCGTTTATGATCAAACGCAGATGAGCTGGAAACCGGTTGTCATCAGTTGCGTTTCGAATTTGGTTATGATCAGACTTAAGTGCAATCATGCGCTCGAAATTGCCTCTAATTTCGAGCGCTAAATGGCCAGGTGCTACTTTTAGCTAAACGGGATAAGGAACAAATTGTTTTGTTGGAGAAAAAAAATAGCGAAAGGTGTTGAAACTTTTATCCATTGGCTTTGTCATCTCGACAGAAATGATATTGCTCAAACATTGAATCTCAAAACTGTCTTGAAATGTAATCTTCCAGATAAACTCCTAGTTACCAGTGACTACAACTAGACGGAATTATTGATAAACCCCTTCCACATTTAAGTTCACAGAAAAACAAAATGTTACTATTGGTGCGAGGAAACAAAAATGAGTTTTTGAAATACTATTTTTTCAAGACTGTCAAAAAGTTTTGAAAAAACAAATTTAAAAAACTTTATGCAATCTCGCGCAGTCATGAGCAATGATCTGGTAAGATTTTGAGAGAAGATATCAATCATAGTGGGGGCCGATTTCGAAAAAAGACTTGCTTATCAAATAATTCGCTTGATCACTTAAAAATGTTGTAAAATATCTACTTCCCTCGTTTCATCATTCACCAATTCATGAAAGCACCAGTTCATGAAAAATGGTTACTGAAAAAAGATTTGAAATTCGTTTTGATAACTTCAAGTGCAAAAAAGACATCAAATATTAATTACTGAAAAAGACGGTTTTAGAGATTAAAACCTTCCTTTTAGAGAATTAAAAACTGTTTCAACAAGACTTTGCTTCATCAAAATTTGCATCACAAGTTATCTAAAACGCCCTTTTATTTACACTAGTAACTCCCATTTTTACTCACATTTTCAATTGCTTAACTTTAATTACAAATCAAAATAAAAAATGATTTCGTATGACAATTATTGCACTGTGTACTCAAAGCTTAAAACGGCTGTAACACCTATAAAAATGTAATGATGCTGTCTGTTTTAAGCTAAAGGGGAAGTTTTTTTTACAAGCACAGACCACATATAACTGCTCTGTCATTAGAATGATTAAAAAAACCGTTGTTGTTTTAAAGTTTTGCAATGAAGGAAGACAAAAATTATTGCAATGGTGTTTCACAAACGACCACTTTTATTTTTAATGTTATCACTTCAGTTCGTATTGACTAAGGAATCAGTCTCCCAACATATTTTGAAAAATCTTTTGAGGCATTTCTCCTGTTCTTGTTCCCAGGTATTTTCTATCAGTGATTTGTGGCCCATGCATTTACAGAAAAAATTGACCTCTCCACTCATTGGGTGAGACATCGAAGAAACTCGTAACTATTGATAGTCCCCGTTCCTTGGTCACACATCTTAACAAGAAGACACCCCTCTTATCAGACAAACTACAGAAACAATACAACCTGGTGGGTTGCAAGCTTCTGTTAAATACGAGAATGGCGGTTTGTTTCAAGGTTTCAGGAACAATTCTGACAGTGCTTCCTGTTGAAGCATTTGACAATGCTAAATAAAACTTCTTCGGTGCGGTTGCGATAAAATTTTGTTTCAATGGTGATATCATGGTAACTTCAAATGCTTCCGGCTGAATCGCATTCTACACAAACATGAATCCGCCGCCCGTCTCAAGTTATTTCCTGGTAGTAAGCTCTTCTTTTCAGATATATTTGAAAAACGTGCCGCAAGTTACCCCTTTTTAGTACCGAATCAATTTCTAAACTTTTTATATTATGCATCCGTTTACAATTGCGAAGAATGGGGACACATAGCAACAGCTGACAAAATAAGAAAAGCAATGGCAGGTTTTTTGTGCCACATATTTTGTGATTGCTGATTGAGCTAAAATTGCCCAACACAGAGTAGGTGTTAAAACATAAGGGTTTGCCAAAGTTAGCATTTTTTTCTGATTTTATAGGGAGAATTCACAGTCAGAAATATTGATGTTTTGATGTTCGCTCCCTACTTGAAAAATTTTGCTTAAATTATCTCTTCATTTGCCAAAAAGTCAGTTATAGTAGAGACAAAAAAGCGTCGACTCAGAAACGAAAAATGATAACTTGCCTCGCAATCTGGGGCCAGTCAAATTATTGCATGATTGTTTGCAATTTATTATATCAATTTATTGCTTGGGGAAAAGAAGAGAAGAGTGTCTTAGTTCAACCAAAGACATATTTCACAGGGCCAAAGAAAACAGTGTTTTTTTAAAGTCTGCCTGGGAAAGTTGGCTGAAAATTGAATAATGCGTTCAATTTTGTCTTGAAGAATTTCTTTTTACGTTTCGCTCCAACTAGATACTCCTTGTTGATTTTGACTGAGTTGCTAGAAAAAAATGCAAAGTGAGAAGGAAGAGTGTAAAAAATTATTACAATTGTGCCATATTTCCTCAATACCATTTGATAACAATTATAATTTTCTGTAATAATTGTTGTTAGAATCTGAGAGGCCGTTTTTGTTAACTCAAAAGGTTAGTAAATTACCTGATTTATGGTACCAATTTATTTTTCACGATCTTTGCATTGTTTTTTTTATTTAAAATAAAGAAGAAAGGGGACTCTTAGCAGTTGCAGACAACAGAAGAAAATCGATAGATGATTTTCTTTTATATATGTTACGGATGATTGGGCTAAAACTGCCTAACACAGAGTGGGAGTTAAATTAAAAAGGTGGCGGCATCAAAGCCAAAGCCGCATTGCCAAAGTCAACTTTCCTTTTTTAGAAAAAAATGATGATTTGATGTTTCCCCCTTGAAAAACGTTTCTTAAATAATGCTTTATTTGGTTAAAATACCATTTAAAAAGGAACAAAAAAGCGTACACCGAGAAAAGAAACACAAAAAATTGCCTTGCTTTCTGGTGCCAGTTAAAGTATTGAGTGATTGCCTCCAATTAATTGTATCAGTTTAAAGCTTTGCGATAAAGAAAAGAACAGTACTTTAGTTTTGAAAAATTACTTTAGTTTTACACGGTTGCAGAAAGCAGCAAACTTTTTTTGATTAGCTGAATTTCCAAATGGGCTAAAAGATGAAAATTACATTCAATTTGCTTTTTATGAATTTTTTAATATTGCGTCAAATAAAAATTCCTAGTTATTTTGAGTGAATCGCTATAAAAACTTTCAATTTGAGAAAGAACTGTTGAAAACAATTTCCTTCAGCCAAACTTTATTTTCTAAAAACAAATTGAAAACAAATAGTTTTTCATGCATATTTGTTTTCTAATTTTCCGATAGGCTGTGTTTTGTTTGTTTGAAAAGATTTAAAACTGCCTTGTTTATAGTGCATAATAAATTTCTACACTTTATAATGATTTTTTATATAAAATTACGAAGAATGTGGAGGCACAGCAATAGCTGCGAACAGAAGGAAATCAATAGCTAGTTTTTGTCGCCAGATATTTGATCGGCGGTTGAACCAAAACTGTAGAGCACAGAAGATAAGGTAAAACATAAACTCTGCGGCATCAATGTCGGTTGATGCCTTTCCAAAGTTTTCTTATTTTTTCAATCTGATATTAAAACAAGAAAAGATTACCAGAAAAAATTGATTTAATTGTTTTCTTGTTAGTTGAAAATTGTTGGTTGAATTAGTCGCTTAATGGGCTAAAAAGAAATCAATTATGTTATAGTAGAACAAAATTAACCACACAGAAAAAAAATGATAATTTTTCTTGCATTACAGTGCCAGCCAAAATATTGCATGAATGTTCGCAATACATTGCATCATATTAATGCCTCCAGAAGAAAAAGAGAACTCTGTCTTAGTTTAGGCAAAATTAAAAATAAACGGCTGCAGAAGACATCAAGATTTTTTGACTAGCTGACTTTGACGATTCACAGTAAATGAATTTTGCGTTCAATTTTGTCTTGAAAATCTCTCTTTAACTTCCAATTCAATTGAAAATTCCTAGTTGATTCTGACTGAGTTGCCATTAAAGCCTTCAATATGAGAAGGAAGAGCGGAAAATATAGTCGTGTCTTATTCTCTCTCCACGAATTGATAACAAATACCATCTTTTGCATATTTGTTGCTGATCGGTTTAAGAGACTAAGTTTTTGACAACCAAATTACATTGTTTGCAGTTTCATATAAATGCCTAGAGTCATTGTATGGAATTTTCTTTTCATACTTCTATATCGAAGAATAGGGTTAAATAGCAGTAGCTACAAACAGAAGATAATCATTAGCTAGTTTTCTTTGCCAGATATGAAAGATGATTTAGTTGAAGCTGCATAAGATCAGTAAGTGGTTAATGTATAAAAGATGTTGGATTGCCAAAAGTATCGTTTTCTTTTTTATTATACCATAGCGAGAAATAACTAAAAAAATATGGAAATGTTTTTTTTCCTTCTCAAGACTCTAACTTGTCAAGTCAGAGTGTCATTTGGCTAAAAAAACTTTTGATGTAGAACAAAAAAGTGTCCATTCTGAAACGAAAATGGTAACATGCTTTGCCTCCTGGAGCCAATCTACTCATTCAATTTAAATATCGAAATAATAAAGACAAATCGAATTTAATAAATTAAAAAAAAGTTTTGTCCAACACATCTTCATTATAGCAATTCAAAATAGTAGCTACAAATTATAAAAAATCTTTGTTTGTTTTGTTCAATGGTCTAAGTAATCAGTTCGCTTTAAGCATGCCATAAAAGTTTTAGCGAAAAGTACCTGACAACCAAAAGTGTGAGTAACTACCAAATTCTGCTGCAAAAAAAAGCAGAAAGAATCAGCCAAATTACACTACAGAAATTTGGCACAAAGTGAAAAAGACTATCTATAGTAGAAAACCAAAGAATTTGCATCCCAAAAGGGTCGCAAACACTGCATTTAGTTAAGATCAAAGCATATCAAATTTAGCAATTAAAATTTATCACAACGAACGGTTGCTAAGTGTCGCAAAAGAAATCAAACTGGAGAAGAAAGAAAATATAATCATGTCAAACTTTTGAACGCAACAATGTTAAAGCTGACAGAAAACTGACAAAAAGAACATCTAAATGGAAAGTTAGAGAAAAACTGAAACTGAAGCCACTTATTTCTTGTCATTAATGTTTTCAAAAGGAATGTGGAGGATAGTTATCATCTGAAATAGGATAGTTATCATCTGAAATAGTTCTAATCTGAACTGAGTTTTCAATTTGAGTTTTCTAAAAAATTAGGAGATTCTTCGGCATTTTCCATTTTTGAGCCAAGAAGTTCTCCGAAATCTGTAAGATTTATTTTAGACAATTAAGTTTTGTTGAACACACCAAAAACAACTTATACTTATTTCATGAATTTGAGGTCTCGATTCAATAATCAAATAAAAACCTTAAACAAAAAAGCGTATGAAAAAATGAGAATGACATGAAGTTCTTTTAATTTTTGAAATGAACAAGGAAACCAGAGGATTTATTTGTGACTGGCTTCTCTTATAAGCTTAAACCATTAAAAAATGCGAAACGATTGTAATATTTTAGCTTTATGCTTGATACAAAAGATTAATTTTACCAAAAACCACTTGTCATAGTAGTAGTATATAATACCTACGTAAAGAAAGGGGGGGTTATCATTCGACTCTTAACCATAGGATAATAGGTAGTGGTGGTTAAGTGGGAATAGGATAGGCGGGATAAAATCTTTCCGCCGCTGTTTATATCCCTCTCCTATTCAGTCTTTCCCTTTTGAGTCTTGCCGCTTTTGTTTCCCTTTAACTTCGCTTTCTGTCTCGCCGCTTGCTTTTGATTTCAAAACACTCAAACAAATTAAATTAAAACCAAATTTCACACTGCATGCAAAATCAATACTGGTTCAGTTTTGCGTCTCTCTCTCTCTCTGGGCAATTAAATTTAATTATGCACACTAATATCGCCTTGCAGTTTTGCACACTGGGCCCTCTGACTCGCTTTCACTTGCTTCCTCTGCCTCAAAATTAATGAACGGATTATCGGGCGTAGAGTTTTCTTCAAAACTGGCATCGAAATCAACGATATCGCTACTTTCAATATCCGAATCATTTATATTCTGAGCAGCGACAAAACCGGGGTCTGGTGGTTGCCATGTGTTGGAGCTTTGGGTGGTATCTGGAGAGGAATGTGGTACAACAAAACTGTTATCCCACTCTGGGCTAGAGCTCAAAAGTAAGTCGCTAAAATCGTCATAATCCCATTCCACATCGTCGTTATTCCAATCAATTTCATCGATAGCATAATCGACAATTCCATAATGGCCAAACGGGAGGGTTTTTATGCCATCGGGTAGTATATAGCGCTTGTTGTCAAAAGCTGACAGACAAATTTTGTTTGTAGTAACTGTCTGCAGCCTGTGGTGGTCGGACACAATCCTGGTGTTCTCTGAGCGCAGGTGGTTTCCAGTGCTGAGAGTGTTTAGGAAGTCGACGTGGCGAAGATGTTGTTGTGCGGCCCTCGTCACCCCTTTTGCTGAAAGTTTTCGACAACCTAAAAGAAAGAAAGAAATGAGAAAAATTAGGTGCTATTATAATTACTAACCCCCTATGTAAATATAATACGATTTAACACCTTCCAGATGCCTATTAACCCAATACGAATTTTTATACAATGACTAACAATTTTGTTTTATGAGAGAATAAACTTACTTTTTGACAGGATGGAGTACAGCTTCGGCTTCAAACAGATAAAGTCAGTAATATAGTCGCCGGCGAATTCGTCCTTGTATTTGAGGACGACTCTTTTGTTAGTGGTATCGTAAAGAAAGTGATTGGGTGGGTAATTTGGGAAATCAAAATGACTTAATACTGACTGAGGCTTCTGCGATAACTCTGTATAAAAATCGTCGCTTATTATCGCATAAAGGAGACTATCTGTATCGCTGTAAAGAAGGCGACAATTAAAGTGGGGGCGCATCACATTGTAATGGAATGAGTACATGTGGAATTTTGCAAGATCTAATATAGTCGCTCCCACAATAGTGGGAGTGTTCCAATAAATGGACTTTGGTCGTGTGGTCAAAGCTGCTAAATTCTCCCCAAAGATCATATAGCGATCAAACTCAAATCTGGATATTATCTTCAGCGCATGCTCGGCATCTCGTGAGATTGTTATTTTATTTCTGCGTCTTTTTGATTCGCAGTTTTTACCATAAACTGCATTATTCATCAGTTTATAAAAGTTCTCTTCAAACTTGTTTGACGCAACTTGCCGCTTTTCACTATTTAGTGTAATGTATGGCGACAGCCAGTTTTCTTGTCGAAATTGAAGCACTCTGTGAACTTTTCTGATTACCAAGCCGAGTTGGACATAAAGTTTCAGCAGTTTGTAGTGGACCACATATCTCTCTTTATCAAAGAACGTTTGCAGGAGTTTCTTTACTTTGGAAGATGGGAGATTGTGTTGTTCTTTTAATTCAATCTGGTAATCGCTCAACCACTCATCTTCAACCACGTCTTTTGTGGGCGCCAACGGAAAATCGCGATGCTCATCATGAAGGCTCGGCGGGTAAGAGATATCGACCTCTACAAAGTATCCAATGCTAGCGTCATCGGCGGTGTCCAAAATCTCTTGAAGTTGAATATCTGTGTTGAACGCAAAGTCGGCGAGCGGTAGTTTCTCTAATTGCATTACGCCACCATAAACGTTATTAGCGTCGACACAGAAACCAAAACAGGATTCCTCCGTGCTATCGTGGTTGGGAATATAGGAGTTATTTGCAGTGAAGCGCCGACTTTCAAAGACAGATGTGACTCCACCGCGAATTGCGGGTTCAATCATGTCCAAGTGTTCGCGCTCAGTCAGTAACTCGACATTGGCTTTGCAGATTCTAAGTGATGCTTCCTTAGCCATATTGGGTAGGGTGAAGAAGTGCATACAGTCCAGTTTATACGTATCGAAACTCAACTGTCGATGGAATTCGCAAACACATGCGAGTAGTGCGCACAGTCGAGCTTCAAGTATGAGTCATGATAATCCTGCAGTGTTCCACATTCCAGAATTTCCCACATCCTGCGTGCATGTTGTAAATTAGTCTCCTTTACCTTCACTGCCCCTCCGTCCAGAGTGTTACCCCACTTGCTCAGTGGCGGGAGACTGGTGTCACTGAACTTGGACCGACCAGTCACATAAGAGTAAGGGTAGTAGCCTTTCTGTTTAAGTAGCTGAAGGTTAGCATCAGATAATGTAGAAAACATTGCCCTCATTATTTCGAAACGGTCATCGGGTAAAATTTCAACAAGTTTCTCTAAAGAACTGTTCATCATCTTGAAGGAGTCTATGAATCGAAGATATTCGTAAACTTTCACTGTTTTTCCCTTTTCCGTTACGAAATTGTCAATAAGCACACCAAATGTCATTGATATGTATTTTTCGTCGGTGGCTGGTATGACGCTGATGGTTGTGGTTGGCTCGCAGTTGTTCAGTGCCACGCAAATGTGATGTAAGTCATAATTTTGAATATTATGACCCACAACAGGGGTGAAATTGATATTTCGTCTCAAACGATTGCATTTCTCATGTGCCCATCCCAAGAATTTACCACTGTAGTGGCAATGGTCCAGGTCAATTGTGTTCTCTGGATCTTCCGTTTCTGAAAACGATTTTTCACAAATCCAACAGTGCGTAGCGTTAGACTTTCCCAAGTTTCGTCTATCGCCTTTGAAGAAAGGGTGCTTCCTTTTCTGCTGATGAATATCTCTGGCTAGTTTGTGAAGCATTTTGACAAAATTTGTCATGCAAGCAGGAGAACTGTCTACATGATGAAAGATTGGCTTTGATGAATTGTGATCTATCACTGTTAGCGCAAAGCCACACGGTTCATGTATCTCCTTGACCTGTGTAAAGGCTTTATCACTTGGTCCCTTGCAAGAAGACACGGGTCGTAAGAAAGACTCGAAGTCAAAATAGATAACAAGAGGGACAAACCATGTAGCAGCCAAGTTCGTGAATTTGTATGAGTTGTTCTCACTTGAAGGCATATGAATAACAGCAGGTGCATTTTTGCAACAGTTATTGAGATGTAGGTTGTAACTTTCAAGTCCTTCTCGACAAATCAAAAAATAGTTTCGACAAATTTTGTAGGAGAATCTGTAATCAAGTCCTCGCACGTAGCAAACAACCTTCACCAGGTTTGTAATGAGGACGTAGTGATGACGGTCACAGTCGTACAGCAAAAGTAAATCCATTACAAAATCTGAGCTGTATGACGAAATTTTTAGAGGGAAAAACTGGCCGTTATCGTATCCAAACACGTTTACCTGAACGTTGTTGAGTGTTTCAAATTGAGGAATGTCTGCAAAGCCCATGAGCATAGTAAAATCGCCCAGAGGTTGATGCAGTCCTGGTTGATTGTATGTAGTTGGTGAAGTTTTGTCGGTTTGATAGTTTCGACCAATTCTATCTAAACTTATCTGATGATACATGTGATAAGCGGCCACAAAACAATACCTGAAGCAATCTCGATCTTCATGGTTCCTAACGTTGAGCAATCCTCTGCAGTTGGCAATTTTTGACGGCAACGCGATGTACGATGAACCAAGAATTGGTCTAAAACGCGCGAATTTGACGTCAACTTTGAGAACTTTTTCGAGTGTCCAACCACTCCCCAAAGAGTTGAATGTTGTCAATACGCTCATCATCTTCTCCACCATTTGCCAATACGCTTCATCCGACAGTCCGTTTGCATAGACAGGAGTCATCAGAGAGTTTGCGTATATTTCAATACGGTCATCTTCTGGCATATCTGGCTCATCATACATAACTTTGACAAGCCGCAATTTTGCACACAGTTGAACTTTTTGAGGACCCTGGGTCAACTGCTCACTTATTAGAGTGTCTATTTTGGGTTTTTGTATCCGCATAAAGTTTTCGAGATCATTGGACTCTTCGGCCGCTGTTGACTCGAACGATCTCAGTACTCCATGGAATGCACTTTCCAACGGAGTGTCTCGAGGCTGAAATTGTTCACCTAGGACGGGTAAGTGATGAACGGAAGTCATATGCTGTACGTAAAGATGGCAATCGTTGAATCCGAGTAGGCAGCTTTGACAGCAATTGGTGAATCGTTGGTGTGCAGTTTTCATGTGTTCTTCGAGCAAAGAAATCTTCCGACAAGTAAACTCACATAATGAGCATTGATATACGGGTAAACCAATCTCATCAGGATGGAATTTATGCTCATGCCTGGAGCGATTTCCTTTTGTACTCAGAATAGAATCACAATAACGACACTGGAAACCCATTTTTGAATTGTCTAACTTTAGTAAGAACGAATTGTTAAACTCGAGTACGAACAGTAGAAACGAATGAACAAGAAATGGCTTCTCGGGTTTACAGTATTAGAGACTACAGTACTGCATAGGCGTCAAGTTCGAAGTTTTGAAATGCTGTTTTCTGATTGGTCGGTTTTGGCGCATACCTTTATTTCGAAATTTTGTTACTTTTGAGAGAAAAAAGATGTGTTTTCAACTCTCCATTGCAATCGTATGCCAAAATATACCACCACAGGGAACCCTACCGAGTATTGCTGATCATCGTTTGTGTCAAAAAACTTTTTTTGAGAACCTGGAAAAACATGCTAATATTCAAAATTAAAATAAAAAGCGCTATTTTATGCATTTTCAATTACGGATGGTTAGAGCTGTCCTACATTCTTAAGTGTGATGAGCAAAAATGCTCCCCGTGCCAAAAAACATAGGACCCATATAAAAAAATTGCTCAAAAATAAACAGAAAAAAAGTTTGTTTTTCTGTCAATCAAGTCATTAATTAACAATTACATGACAATTACATGACATAAATATGTGTCTTTTTTCTGAGGCCTTTTTTGATGACAGCTGTTATGAGATAAAATTACACTGAGGGCCCAATAAGTCCAAAAATTTAAAGAAAACCAATCTAACATCTTTCCTTAGGGTAATCCATATGCTAATTAATGCCAGATGTTAATGTGACATTAATTGCCAGATGTTTCGAAAATCGGTGAAGGAGCCGTTTTTTGATAATGATGCTTAAGAGCAATAATGTCGGGCAGTGAATACAAAACCGTTGCAAAAATTTGAATTTTTTTTTTCAGTAGTTAGTAATTAGGTTAATTAACCCTTAATTAGTCGCTAATTAGAGGCTAATTATCTCCATAACGGATGAGTAAAACTTGACGAGTGTGATGAGAAGTTTTGTACTTCAGAGTATGCTGAGTCTTACTGAACAATCAGTTTCATCCCAAGTATTTTTTGGAACCCTCTTTTTTGGGGTCAAATGTCAGAGGTCATGTGTTAAAAAAATTTTTTTTTGAGTTTTTTTCGTTTTTTTTTTCAAACTAACATGCTCTTTTTTTTCAATTGAGACCCAAGTAACAAATGAGAGTTGATTCTAGTGTTAGCTGAAGAGGGCATCTACTGAATTAAGTGTCAAAATTTGACGTTTGAAATGCATTTTTTCGAAATATTTTCTTTGATTATTTTTTATTTTTTGAACAGTTCTTCGACTTATGAATTGAATTTGGAATTCAATTCATGCTACAGCTGTGGCATGGAGTTAACATGTCATTAGCGTCAATACCGCATACTCTCACATATGGCTCTATCTCTAAACTTTATGTTTAATATATATAATTATAACAAAAATTTTGCAGATTGGGAAAAGTATTTCTGGATATAATATTGAAAAATCTCACCACGTCATAGTAGTTGTAATAATTGAGTGTTTGTTAGGAAACAAATGTTTACGTCATAATGAAAATCTTTTCTGAACATGTTCGAACTTGATCAGTCGCAATGTTTTAATTTCTTTGACTCAGCAGATTTAAAGCTATAAAACAGATTTAAAAAGTTAAATTCAGCTTTTAAAAAGTTGAAATCACACATTCTTGAAACAAAATCAAGTTAGCATCTCACTATATAAATGAGTTTTGTGATGATCCATTAAGTTTAGTTTTCAAGTTAATCAAATAAGTCCATTAAAGTATTCTCAGGTAGCCGTTTCTTTGGTGCATTGCAAATCTTTGGCGTGTCTGTGACACCAAAAACACGTGCTGGTTCTGGTGTTTGAAATTGTGTAGCTGACAGTAACGTTGTATCAAACTGGTTGTCAATGAACAGAGCCGTAGAATTGTTCTTTTGAATTCCCGCAAAGAGAGATGGACTAGATGCCGGTGTCAAACTGGGACTCGGATCAACTGCTGGTGTTACTGGCAAGCTGGCTGAATCCAATTGCGGTTGATTTTCTGGGGAGCAAGGTGATGACTTTATGCCCCACATGTCAGCTAAGTTTTCGCAAGCCTGATAAGCCCCTAGCTGGTTTTCAAACAGAGGCACACAGTCGCAATCGTAACGAAACAAAATTCGTTTAACGTCGTCAGGTAATGACTCCATGCCAAGATGTTGAAATGTTGGCAAAGTTTTTGGAGGTAAATGTCCTCCTGATGTAATAAGACTGCAATCTGCTGGTTCTGTCTTCTCTGGTAAAAAAGCCATTGCGTTAATGAAAAGCTTGGGTATCAAGCAGTTCTGGAAAGTTTGCCAAACATTGCCTTGTCTCTTCTGTTGAATAAGCACAACAAAGTTTTCGAACACTGTCTGATAAACCAATGTTCGCTCCAAGGAAATTACAGATTCAGCAAGTATTTGAACGGACATAATTTTTGTACAATTTTTGAGAAAGAAACTAAAACCAATTTGATAGAAGACTGTTGGTAGGTGTTTGTCTGGTAACGAACTGTTGAAAGAAAGCAAAGTGCACTGAACGCAAGTCTTAAAGAAAATGAATAACTATTTTTAAAGTAATATTGCACAACGTGTAATTCAACAAATTATTTCTGGGGTCAAATATGGTTTTAATTTTGGTAGTGTATGTGCTCTGATATATGCTCTAAATTTTGTTATTATACATGGGTCGATACAATTTATAGTGTGTACTAACTCAGTTCTTATCCAGAGCGTATTTTATTATTAGCATTTTATTGTACGCTGGTGCATGTTTATTCTTATCAGAATTTCCTTACTGCTGTAGGTTCACTTGTGCTTCTAATTATATCACACACCCAGGGTCACATCTGTTCCAAGATATAATCATATGGTCCGCATATAATTCCAATAAACAGTGTACACTGCACTGCTGGTCCAAATACACACCTAGGGTCACATCTGTTTTCTCTGTAGAACCAAAACATGTGGTCCGCATATAATATCAATAAACAGTGTACACTGCACTGCTTGTTCAAATACCCACCCAGGGTGGGTCACATTTGTGTTCTCAAAACATATGGTACGCATATAATTCCACTAAAAAGTGTACAGTGCACTGCTGGTCCAAGTACACACCGAGGTTCACATATGTTTTTTGTCTTATCTAGGGTCACAGCTGAAATTAATTATGCAATATGTGAACAACAGACAGACTCAAGTACGCCATAGGCGTACTTAGGCCTGTATTCACAAATCATTTGGATTTAATTAGGCAGTTTGACGACACTTGTTTAAACCCAACTTGCCGCCCCATTGAGTTTGAGTTTTACACATTATAACACTCGAAAGTAATAAAACAAGTTGCACACTATGCCTTTCACGTCCACTAAAGACACAGAGTTTGGAGATTGTTATTTGGATATTTCCAAAACTGATAAGCGCTTAATCAGAGCAACGCTGAAAACCTATGAAAGGACAGGGACATATGTATTTCTGAAATTGTTCAAAAAAGCAACAGACGATTACGTGTTTGAACAGAGAATTTCTCTAACTCTTGGAGAGTTTGAAAATTTGGTCAGCTCAGCTAGCAAAATACAGAACTCAGTGGCTGACCAGCTGTCAACAAAAAGAAACCAAAAATTCAAAAAGAAGTTGCCAACAACGATGGTTGAGGCGATGTTTGAGCGTTCTCCAAATTACTCTAAACAATTTCAGAAACAGTTCAAATTTTTCATTCTTGAAGAAAAACCTAGCTTTTCTATTGGAAATTTTTATGCAGTGTGTGCACATTTTGATTCCGAATTTTGCAATTTAGTAAACAGTCATTATCACGTTCTGATTGATACAACTACTTTTGAAAACGAAACAGTGAAACGATATCAGAGCTTTCCTGTGCCTTGTGTTTATACAGCTTTCAAATTCTTGTTTTGGACTGCATCAAACTTGGAGACTAATGGAGACGTTTTTACAAAGCTCAAATTGGCAATCGAATTCAACGGTTCGGGAGAAAAAACCGATTCACAGTCAGTGCGCAAACGACTGCCAGCTTTTGCTAACCACAACAATTTATCGAAAAGCAGCTCTGCAAAACAAACAAATGTCAATCTCAAACCGAGTGCCAAGATGCCAGTAGTTGCTCAAAAAACTATCTACAATGCCCGGCCTCCATCGAAACAAGTTCAAACTGATTTTGTTAATAGTGAAACTTTACGAAGAGTTGAAACAATTTTGTATGGTCCTCATTCTGGCGCTTTTTGTCAAATTATGGATATTTTGATGAATGGATATGGAAAATTGAATATTGATTCTGATTTATTGAGTGTTCGCTTTGTGTATGAAGAAAAAGTAAAGTTTTGAAAAAAAAATAAATTTCTCAAGTTAGTAAGGTTAGAACATCATATGAAAAGCGAAACGAATCAATTCATTATCGCTAATATTTACAAGTTTTTGAGCATTGAAAACAAAATGAGCAATATAAATACAAAAAAGTCCACAAAGTTTAGAGTTTGCTCTTTGAATTGGTTGATTCTCCAAGAGTTGATAGATGTTGTGATTGCTGCCAACGGAAACGATTCTTTGATATAGGTGTTTGTACGATGAAATGGGCTGACCAAGGGGATCGGCAAACAAAAGTTGATTGTTTTTTCTGCATAATAGTAACCAGTGGCTGCCAATATTTTCAGCAGTTGCTGCATTAACAATAAGGAAGCTGTTTCTGTTCATTTTTTCCGGAAAGTTGTTGGCCGCAAACACACCATGGAATTTATACTTAAGAGTTTTGCAACCTTGGATTAAACCATTATTATCATCTTCATCCATCATTAATTTGTCAGAATGTGATTCTTTGATACTCTTCTTGCACTATCAACAAATATTGTGCTAGCTTTTTCGCCAATAATGAATATTTCTATATTGTTCGGTAAGGCCGCAGAAAATTTCAACTCAATAGAAATTGACGAATTTGTAAGCTCAGGATGAATAAAATCGTGGGATGCTTGTTGGGTGCTGGTCAAATCAAAAACCATTATGAAATGGTTTGGGTAATCTGTCAAACTTATTCCATGACCATTGTCGATGTAAGCTAAATCGGTTATTGTGTTAAAGTAAAGACGTTTGTCATCACTTGTTGATATCGGACTGTCTGCCACAGGTAAACCGCTTCGATAAATATAAATCTGCTCAAGGTCGAATTTGCGGAAATTAAATGGATTTTGTCTGTTGTTACCAAGAAACGCTTCGTTAGTGTTCAGACAAATTGCTAGTCTACGAATCAGTTCTCTGGCAAAAATATCTTCTTGTTTCCAACTGTGGAGACCCGTTGACGCCAGAAACGTTTTTGTTAGAGTCTCCAGGTAGGGATACGAAGCTGGACTTGTTAATAAAGTTTTTTCAATAGCCGATACAACATCATCGTTCAATGTCATCTTGCGCACATACAAATTAGCTTTGACAATTTCTACTTTGTAGTGCTTGGCAGCATCGTCAGACATTATAACAAAATCATCTATTGACCGTCTAAATGCAATGCGAAGTGTCACACCACTTAGCAAATGTCTGTCACAGGTGAAAAAGTCGACTGCAACTTTACCGTAGAATGTGCACTCAGCTGATTGCCTCACTAAGGCTTTCCTTCTGTTCACTTCCGCAGTTGACAGCGCTCCTGGATTTTCTTCGTAGGAGTAACCCTGACATGCCAACCAGGTGTTTTTTGCATCTTTGTTATGTGAAAATTCTGTTTCAATAAAACTTTTATGAGCATAGTTTCCGTTAGCGTTTGAAATTTTTAGTCCATTAGCAGACACTGTACAGTCAGAGAAGAGTGAATGTAACACATTATTGCAAAAATAGGGAGCATCTGTCTTCGTAACATCTGTTGCTGCTCCTGCGTCATATCTCAAATCAGCTTCTGATAACTGGACAATTTTACATTTTACTTCCAAGAAAATTTTCTGTAAGTCAATAAAATTATTTCGGTCACCGGCGACTTCAAATTCTAACATGGGTCTATTTGGACTGTAGACTGGGCCCAACTTTTGATAAAAACTACCATCGAAAGTTACTAAAAGAGAAGGTTTTTCGAATAAATCCAAAGAACTGTGAGTTGCTTCTGGTGGTAACAAATTAGCGATCATCGTTCACTCTGGCAAAAAAATCTGACCGACTTCTTTTTGGAGCTCTGTGCGTTGAAATGGTTTTTTTGCGTTTGTTGATTGCTTTCTGTGGCTTGACTCGACTTGACTTCGTCCGACGTGAAGTATTTCTTCGAGATCCCCCAGTCTGTTTTTTAACAGTTTTTGCGATTGTATTTTTAAACGCCTGAGATTTTTTGCTTCCGACTACATCCAAAATCTCTGGAACACTTTGTTTCAAAAGCTCTTTCCCGATACGCTTCGCTGTAGGCAAAATGAAACGACGTGCTAAAGGCAGCGCAACACGTCCAATGCCTGCAGCTAGGGCTCCAAAACCACTTCCTCTTTGACGATAATGTCCAGAGAAGTGAGGCAAAGACGTTGCTTGATTCGCATAATAAGAATCCATTTTAGGAGGAAAATTTTTTGAATTGTAGTGTTAGAATAACTTTTCCAGTTCCCGAAAAGGGAACTAATTGTCCTGTTTCCGTTCTCAGTTCAATTGAAATCGATTGAATTGTGTTGGTTAGGAGATTCTTATAGTCTAAATTTGTAATAACTATCCGATGAGTTGGCTCAAGCTCACAAACACTACCGTTTTTCAGATGTTGTTTTGAATCAATGACTCGCAAAAGAGGAGCCTTAGTGTCACCAACGTATTGATATTCAATTATGTTAGTGTAGACGAAAATTAGATGCTTTCCAGCACAAAGATCAGCTGGGAACTCCCCATAATAAGCTTTCGTATCACCACTTTTCATAAACCTGTTCGCATTGGGAATCATTTTGTACCCAATATGTATTCCATTACCGTCAGGAATACCCTTAAATCCAATAATGCTCGGATTTTCCTCGCTGGGAAATGTAATTCCCTCATATTTGCCAAATACAATTTCATATTTTCCAGAGCTCTTCAACTCTCTGAAAGAAAAATGGGGCAGTCCAATTGTTCGCTTAATTGTAGCAAGAAGGTTGCTGGCACTGTATCAAAGGTTCCTGGCATAAAACTGTATCAAAGGTTCCTGGCATAAAACTAAATTGTTGTCCATTATAAGGTCTAGAAATAACATTAGCTCCCGAAGACATCTTTTGGGAATCTTCATAGTCTTTTAAGTTGTACACAATTAGATTTCCGTTTACTGTGTTTTCTATTTTTGTTGGGAATATGATTTCACTTAACGCCACTCTCCAATCACCTGCAAGTTGAATTTCGTCATTAAAAAAATTTCGAAATGATGCAAGTGTGTTTGAATCAAATATTTCCATTGAAGCGGATGAAACAACGTGAACTGTAAACTCGTCTTCATACCGGTTGTTGGACATTTTCAACGAGAGGGAGCCTGACAAGTTGTAATTCTGGTTGATAAAATTTTCCTTGAATTGGTTCTTTGTCTGTGTCGACTAAGGAGTATGTTGGTGGGCTTAATGTCGGTATTCCCGTTATTTCAAAGACTTCGTCTGTGAACGATTGCTTGTAACTTTTCCTGAATGCTTTATCTTTTTTAACTATTCTCACAAAGTCTCCAATGTAAAACTTGGGCTTCTGATTTGAGCTTGTTTGGACTGTCAATGAAATTAGTCGTGGCACATCTTTTTTTGTAACTTTGTTGGGAGCAATTTTAGTTACTCGATTGACTCTTGAATTGATTGTTTTCACAAATTGGTCTAATTGGTCAATGTAGCTATAGGTCCACTTTTCTTCGAGATACCGATGAATTATCTTTTTGAGAGATCTAATGTTCCTCTCTGCAAAAGCTGACTGTTTTTCACTGAAAGTACTATATAACTGAATTCCGCGTTTGTTGCACAATTGTTTGAATTCTCCCTGAAATTCTGTGCCATCGTCAACCCATACTTTTTCGGGCTGTTTGTTTTTGATCATCTTTTTGAATGCTTCAGCTGCTTCTGTTGCGTACTTTGTTTTTAATGGTTCCACTCGTAAATATCTTGACAAACAATCAACCGCTACTAGGAGATACTTGATGTTGCGGTTATACTTTGCTAATTTATCAACGTGTGCCAAATCTAGAGACCAATTTTTGTTAATGTCTTTTACAAAAACTTTAAGCCTAGGAAATTTTAATCGAACTGAACGGTACTTTGTGAAAGACGGCTTTGTCTCCAAATAGGACAGGACTTTGCCTATAGGGAGCTTGCTTTGAGTCTGTAGTCGTTTTATGCTTCCATATGAAGCTGGTCCTTTTAAATACAACTGATCCAATTTTTTTACTTCAGGAAAAAAAAGACCACATCTTCTGACTGGTCTCTTCTTTGTCTGGCGTTTGGTCCGTTTCTTCTGTATATTTTTTTTGGGTTGGTTTTGAGCCACTGAGTCGTTCTCCAGTAGAGGAGAACTCTTGTTGACTGGGTTGTTCTCTACTTGGGAAAAATTCTTGTTCACTTTCAGACGAGGCTTTCAAGATTTGCTTGGCATGTGTATTTGCAACAAGATGAGGTGAGATATTAAGAGCAAATAAAATTTTTGAGTATTTTTCAATGTCAATTTTTTTAGTTGGTTGCTGTAGATTGTACAGAAATGTTGAAGCTTTGATGCCCAGTGTTTCTTTATTAACGTGACGAACGTCGTTCGACTCTATGGTGACTGTTTCAGATTGGTTAATCAAGTCAAGTATGATTTTTGATCTTTTGATTTGGTTTTCATTCATAACTTCTAGCTCTATCATTATAGAGGTGAAATCGTCGCTTTTTCTTTGTTTTTTCACTACCGGTTCAATCTCGCTATCTTCGCTCATGGGTTCTGTTTTCTCCTCTTCTGCTGTTTCAATCATCAGTTTGTTTGCAGTCTCAACTGGTTCAAATGCTTTCTCTGGTTTTTCCATTGAGTTGGACTGGTTTCTTTGCAAAAGAGACAGCTGTGTAGCTTTCTGTTTATAAAGGGGATTGTCCAAAACTTCTTTTTTTACCGGTTGATGTGAAGCAAACATTCATTTTGGAATTAAAATGAATTCTTCGGTACGCATTATGATTTTGTCAAATATCGATAACAAGCGAAACCAACAATTTTGACCAAATCTGTTTCTCTAGCAAAAAGTTGCCTCTTTTCTTTCAAACTTCTTTGTCTAGACAATAGCTTTCTGAATGATTTTTCATAACCTTCTACAACACTTTTTCTTATTGGAACATTACCATTGACAATGTTGAGCAAACATTCGCAAAGGAATTTAATGAATTTATTGGGAGCTCTCTCGATCTTCTCTTTTAGTTTTGTATCCGATATGTCTAGTAGCCGCCCCAGCATACAAACTTCTTTCTCTCTCATCGCTCAAATTTGTGATAACGGCTTTAGCTGATGGCAGATAAAAAATTGATGGTCCTGGGGGAACAATATTTGAACAGTAGCGCAAGACGTCTGATGTTTTTGGATCCAAATCAATTAATAAATGACCAAACGGTTCTTTGGTTGCGAGCTCATAGCTTTCTTTTAAAAATTGTGCATTATTCAACTGTCGACCAATAAAACTAATCTGTTGTGTGTCACGGGGTGATTTGAACAATATGATATGTGTTGTGTTTAGATCAATTGTTCTGGACCATCTGCTTTGCTGGAACAAATTGTGTTTAACATACATTACACTGATGTTTCTATGTCGCCCTGCGGTTGCTAATTTGGAAAATTCTTTGTCATTAAAAATTTCTTCACATGAATCATCGAACACAAGAAAGCAGTTCTCTAACTCTGAAATGAGCTCAAAATTGGAGAATTTTTTAAAATGTATGTTCAGTTTCTTCTCTAACGATTGGAATTTTGGCTGATCATGCTGATAAAAATAATAAATTGTTTGAAACTCTGGGAAAATGTGCCAACTAATAACATTTTGAAAATGAGCTCAGTTTTCCCGCAGCAAGACGGCCCGCAAACAGCCATGAACAACCGGTCATTGGTAGAAATAACTTTATTCATAGCTTTGGATTTGGAAGAGCGTATCCAACTGTACAAGAAAGAAGTGAAAACCAAAATAAGGATTCTTCACAGTCAAGACTGAAAAAACCAACTTGGTGAGAGATGCAGTAATAAAAAAATTATTATAATGATTTGTGTAAAGTATACAACCTCTGATCGAGGCAATTTCGAATTGCAAAACCTCCAAGATTGTCTTTCTTGGTGCTCGGCGTCAAAAACCAAGTCAGTTATGCCTGCACCCGAATCTAATTGATCTTCGGTTTGACTCATTGTGAAATAAAATTGTTCAAAAAAATGAATTGCTTTCCAGGAGTCTTCTTCCAGAGATATCCAGACTCTTCGTCTCCTTGTTTGTAAGTGATTGTATAGTTTGCATTCATCGAATCTTGTTTATCTCTAAAAACAATTGACTCTACATTGTTCTCTTTAATCAGCTGCTTGATGTCATCGGGAAGAGTCTCATCGTCCAGAGACATCAGAACTGGAACTGCACGCTTGGGCGTAGGTAAAGGGGTTAGTTTCAACCTTTTCATTTTCTCTTGTAAAGACATGGTACAATTGAAAGTACTCCAGTAGAGAAAGATACTTCTTGAAAGCTTCTATTTCAGCACCAGCACACACAATCTGCTGTTTTCTCAAAACTGTTTGGCCTCTTGTGTCAATTTTTTCTTCCTTGATAAGAGTAACCGTTAACTGATTTTCAGGCGTTATGCAACTGTAAACTGTCAAATTTGGAGACAAATTCACTTGTAGTAGAGACGGAGCTGGTTTCTCTAACCGACGATTCATTCGTCAGCCACTGGTAAAAGAGTTTTGCCTTCTTATTGGCACAATGCTTGGTTCTCTGTCGTTTTGGGCAACTCAATGCATGTAATTTACAAACCGGTGTCTCCCGATACAACTTCAAGTGTTCAATTTTTGGGCAGAACAAAGTTTCCAAGTTGATAACGTTCCTCTGTAACAGCTGTCGTAAAGTTTCCGTTTTTTCTAATCCTTTTGCGTAAAAATCAGAAAAGGGAAATCGAAGAACTATACTTTGAAAAATCTGTTGCAAATAATGATAAGGGTACTCTCCTGTCTCCCACGAGAGACCATGAAGGAATTTAGATACCCACAGGAAAGATCTTTGCTCACTCGAACAAAGTATGTTAAATGATTTTGGAGGTAAAAACGAAATTATATCATTGTAATTTTCGGTAGATACCGCAAGTTCTTTTATTATAAATCCAGATTTTTTTACTTCGAAAGCCTTCAAAATCAAGAACAACCGCTCCGGATTTCAACATTCCAGCAAATTGAATAAACTATTTTTGAAAGATTTTACGTATAAACAAAAAGAAATTCCAGTCACATGACCAAGGTACTCATTTGTCACTGAACAAGGTAATACGTCAGAATAGCCTGGACCCTTTTCACTATATTCATAAACAAAACCGGAAGCGTCGTGGGGTATGGCATGTAATCTCAAAATTTTTAAATTTTTGAAATATTTCTCTAACGAAGAATTATCAATACCAATCAAACCTCCGTACGGCCGCAACTTCAACGCAATATCCAAATCAAGATCCGGATCCAAATGCAAACAAGTGGCTAAAAAGTATAAAAATCGTTTAACGTATTGTGAATATTCTTTTTCGATTTCCTTGTAAGTTTCGTGAATACTTTTCAAATCAAGCGTTGCTATAGTTGCCATTTGATCTATGCACACATTCTCCCAATAATGATCAATTTAGATAATAAGCCCCTCCCCACTATTAGGGTAATAAGACTACTTTTTACATGTAGCGTTAAATTCAAACGACCAGAAAGAACTAGCAAGAACGGCGGAATAGAACAATCCAAACGGCAATAAACAGCAGGCGGAAAGATTTTATCCCGCCTAGCCTATTCCCACTTAACCGCCACTACCTATTATCCTATGGTTAAGAGTCGAATGATAACCCCCCCCCCCCTTTCTTTACGTAGGTATTATATACTACTCATAGTCACTTGTTTATCGCCGATCGATTCATTTTGATGTTCCGATTACTCTGGTTTCCATTTAAAAAAGTGGAGCTTATTTCACTTTTAAATGAGGATTGTGCAAAGAAATATCCAGAAACCTGGAAATGAATACTCATGAGATTATAGAGATAATTTCAATAAGTCTAATGATCCTTTTCTCAAAATTCTTTACTAATTACCTCAAAAATTAAGTGAAAATCAAATTTTCTCTAAAAATCTTTACACAAAATTGTTTCCAATTTAATTTAGTTTCTTGAAGCTCAACTATTAAACCCAGGACCTGTTACGCATTTTTTTCTTTTAAAAAAATCGAACTTTTATGTCTAGTTTACGATGCTTTGAATGCAATGGTGTACTATAGTTAAAAAGTTGTTATAAAAAAAACAAATCTACTTTAAACAACGCTACGACTACAACCAGTTGAAAATAGAACAAAGAAAATTGCGCAGGTGCCATTTTCGCTCTTGACTAAAAATAACTTAATCGTAAGCTGTCTTTGAAAAAACAGAAAGTAGTTTTTATGCAACCTGTCACAAACTACAAGAAAAAGAATCTTTGACAAGTTTATCTTTTTCACCCATATATCTTTTGAGACATTTATCATTGCAAACTTCAGACATTTAAACAAATAGACAATGTATTTTGGACAATATGGAAGAATGTGTATTATTTGTCCATATAATGATATGCCTTTTCCGTTTTTCCAAGAAGTGTTTCAGAATCTGAGTCAAAGTTTTTTACAAACAAAACAAATTGAAAATTCAAAAACTGTCCTAAATTCAAGAGCTCAACCACGTTAGAGAACAAAGCACGATACTTGAGAAAATGTCAAAAATTGTTTTTTTTATTATTACACTAGCAAAATTTAAGAAAAGAAGGCAGCGAAAATTTTTAAGTGTGAAAATTAAAAACAAAAAAGAACTCGGAGAAGACAGTCTGCTCGTGGAGAACTTAAAAAACGCCTATGAAACCTTCACCAAAATCTCCTTCAATTATGTTTTTCAACTTTTACAGAAAATTTGCGCCTTGAAACTGGCTTATATGATCCAATGTGATCTGAAGTATGTGTACCGGTTATTCTCCCATTTATTACAAGGAAAAATTTGAACAACCCAGTTTGTTCCACAGCTCCAAATCTTTTACTTTGACACGCTTCTGCAATTCGCCTTTGTTGCTAGATATCGTCTATATTTCCACAATTGCATAACAAACTCATTCCATAATTTTTTATTCCGTTTAGTTTTTTGCATAATGAAAACCGAGTAGATTTGCTGCAGATCACACAATACGGGATCTCTCAATGAGTAGCAGTTCAATTGGCAGTTCAACAAATGCGTAATTACGAGTTGAAACACTCGCTCAGGACAAGGTTACAGTTATATTACAGCTCGAAAATTTTTAACTAATAATGTCTATTTAAATTTGCTTTTTTTGCGGAAAGAAACCGTTTTCTGGGGTCTATGTTATCGATTCCTTGTTTGTGTTTTCGATACGCCAACTGTAACTGTAACAAAAATAGTAACTCTGTCTATGTTTGCGACGGACGTTTCATCAACATAGAACAAAACTGAAAACTTAGAACAAAAATTTCTATGATTTCCATCCTAAGTAAGATCTGTTTAAACGTCGCCTGTCATGTTTTCATTCGTGAAAACATCTTTGACAACTGGTAGTACTGGAGCAAGCTTCACGGCAAACCTTTTTTGGTCTCTTGTTTTGTTAAAATCTTCGCTGTGCGAATTGCCATGTCAGTACCCACAATGGTTTGAGCAATTCATTTGTGTTTTGAATAGCCTAATTTGTCACTGTCCTCGAGAAACTAAAGAAGACCGCTTTTGCTAAAAATGATTTTTCGAATCAGGTTTCCAATTTTGCGAAGTGTTTGAAAGAAACTGATGAATTTTTTGGAATTTGTCCCAGATAAAATTCAAGTAAACTTGTGTTTGTCAAAAAAAATTTTATAGTTGGGAAAAATTTTAGCAAATAAGGTGTTTGATCATTTTTCATCACAAAAGTTTCCACTCTTTCACAATGATATTTATCTGTGCAATTGATTTTGCATAGAACAACGTCTGCTGAAAGAAGCACTTCGTTGCTCAAATAACCTGCTTCGTAATTGGTTGGTTTTCAGCACTGCAAATTTACAGTGCTCTTTTGTAATTTTGGTATTTGGGTTTGATTCCTTTTTGAATCATATATCCCTTACTCCTCTCATTGTTTGCAACAAAAACCGTCATTTTTACTGACATCTTTTGGTTGATCTCCTCGAGCTATGAATTGCATAAATGCCTTCAAACATTTGTCAATTTTTATCTTCGTTGGTGGATATGCAACGCCACCAGAGTCGGGCATGCAAACAGACAACACCGCGGCTCTTCTTTTCTGTGATCAGTTTTCACTGTAAATTAATCAAAGCGATCTACTCCAACCTCTGTTATTATTATAAAAGTAAAAGGCATTTTTACTGATGGCTCTGCAGCCACTGGAGCCATTGTTTGTGGTGTTCTTTCGCACCAATTAATTTTGTTCTCTATTGCAAAAACGACATTTGCATTTCGGAAGGATAACGAAATTTTGCTGGAGAATATTGTTATTGATCGCGCTTTCCTCACATATTGCATTTTCGCACAGAACACTTGAAGCTCAATGGTGTCTTTCTCGTTTCAAAGACATTCTGCTGCTGCGCCTTTCAGCCGCATTATGAAGTTGCTCCTTGCACCTTAAGAAACCTGCTTCCTCACCAGGCTCCATTTCGTTGCATTATTTCTGCTCGTTCCTACTCGAGTTGGTCTTCTGGAACGGTCACATGTGGACAGTGTTTGCAGGAAAATCCCATTGGGTCAAACACCAAAAATTGATATCTTTATCATATGTCTCAATTTTTTGTTCGTCCCCCTGCAGAATTGACAACCCCCGTTAGCAACTGTTCATTGGGGCCAAAGTACAAATGCTCCGATTTTATTTGGTTACACTCAACTTGATTGTTATTGTTGGTTCAATTCAAGTCCTCTGATTTCGCTTTTTTCACTGCTTTTTTGTTACTTATTCGTTTCTTTAGCTGAAATTGGTTTTGTGAAGAGGTAGTTGATTAAACACTTCAATAGCATCGTTTTTTTGTTTTTGATAGAATCGTCAATGTAGAAATTTGGTCTATTGTGTTTGTTGTAATTGTAAATTTTTCTTCATTTTTGAAGATCGTAACTCTTTTAATTTCAAAGGACACTCAAGCATCCTCTCATCTGCTCTAAAAGTTTTGATATCAACTCTCAAGGATATTGGGGCTTGAAAAATCTAAAATTGCTCCTACCAGCCCGCGTAGTAATTAAAGTCCACCAAAAAGCTTGCTATCCATGTATACTTTTTTCCCTCTTTGACACCACGGCAAATGTTTTTGGGTTTATTGGGATTCAATTTTGAATGGGGACAGGTACAATCTTTTCTACAGACATTTCCGTACGTTTCAAAATAACCACGAATCAAATTCCTTCGTCCGTATATATTGATTGTTGGTACAGCGTCCTAAGGTTACGGTCCCTATTGTTTCTCAAGTGAAAAAAAAATTAATCAGCGCTGACGGTGATTGTTATGTTGTTTGTGCTTTCGGTATTTGCAATGCCTTCTAAAATTTCTCTCTCTCTCTCTCCCCTGTAAATATTGTCTTAACCTCTACCACCTTCTACAGCTGACTGAAGAGGTTTTTCTAAAAAAATTTTTGTTGCTCCATTCAGCCCAATTGACATACAGCTGGTATACTTTTACCATTCCTAGCACCGTTAGGGCAATGACAGTTTCACTGCCTGCTCCCATTTCTTAATCCAATGGTTCTTGGATTTCGATCGCGTCCAGAACCAAAATGACGCCAGTTCCATCAAGTTCACGTTTCCATTCTGAAGGACACTCAAGTGGTTGAAATTAGGAAAATTCATTTCGATGTGATCACAATGCGTTTTTCCTAGTGAAATTGACAAGCTCAACCAGGCCTCAAGCAAGTGTACCTTTGAACAGATCCTTTGTTCAAAGTATCACAGCCAACATCGATGTCTTGAGCATGCAATTGTTTTAAATATTTCGTTTACGGATTGATACCGTTGACCCACTGTCAAGGAAATTGTACATCATAAATCTGTACCGAGCACTTCGAACAATTGCGAACCAATATTCGGAAAAAACCTGTAATTTTGTAATTTTTAGTTGATATTCATATGCTGATCTTTTCTGGATAATTTTCATCGACACGTTACTGCACTTTCGTGATCCACAATTCTTGTTCCACAATTGAAGAGCGCATAAGTATTAAATCTGTTTTCGCCGTTTAGAATTGAGACACGAATTATCTCATTCTGAATTGAGAATCATGTGTTCATACAGTTACCATTGAGATCAGTACTCTGATTGATTATTGCAGCGTTTACGTTGACATCGTGATCAGCTTCGTCTCTTTGCTTTTCTAAGTGAACCGATCAATTGTGCTTTCGTTACATCCAATTGAGTCACTTCTAACTCTTTGATTTCTCGTCTTTTTCTGAAAATTATAATATAAGCGTAATTTTCTTGATGCTGCGTACCAGTCAACCACATTCACATTCTTGCATGATCGGCCAACGTGATAACTTCCTTCAGTTGTCGTCCCAGAAATTATTTTCGTTAATATTGTTGCGTTGGTCTCCTTCTCTGTGTTTTGGTCTGAACAATGAAAACATTCCTACGCACATGCTTTTTTGCCGGCCTTTTGTTTTGATAATCAGTTCATTCTTTGTTAGCTGAATTTACTATAAACATTGTTAGAGTTGATTTCAGATCACGAATATGTTTTGGTCTTCTTGAGCAAAACCTTAAAATCAGATACATAAAAGAAATTTGAATCAAGTTTGCTGAATTGTACAGCTTCATATCATCTGATTTTTAGGTTTTTCATGCTGCGCGTCTATACTAAAAATCATACTAGCAGACTTCCTCTCAAGATCTTTTTGCAGCGAGTTGAAAACATCGGCTTTATCCGATACCTGAGATTGCATATTTTGCTTTGTTGAATAGAGTCCTCATGTGGCCAATTCATTCTGAATTGAGAATCATGTGTTCATACAGTGTCACCATTGAGATCCTAGACCACTCTGGTCACTCCAGTGGATTTCCGTCAACGAACTTCAACCTCCAATTTGTTAAACTGCTGCTGCTTGGGTGTCCAGTTTCAAGCTGCATACATACCAGCTCTGTGTGCCAGTGCTTGATTAGCATTCGTGTTAATTTGCATACTAGCTCATACCAATATCATTACGTTCATCGAAATTGGATAAACGCTCATGATAGTATAGTTAGCGTAAGAGCAATTGTTTTATTTGTTCAAGGTTTTTGTAAAAAATGCTTTCGTCAAAAGGGTGTTAGTGTGTCGTCCACTGTGCTAACTCACTTCGAATCTTCTTTTTTACAAGATTCTAATTGAAGGGCTGTCACGCACTTTCGTTGAATGATTACGTACATCATCACTCTCCAATGTTGGTCTTCGCAATGCGTGCACTAGACTAGTTCTTGGTCTTCTTTGTTGAAGTTGATGTTACATCTACAATTCTTCCGTCCACATTTCCCAATCTTCTCTTTTTAGACAAATTTTCGCTCCCTCGGTTTGCAACCTTGTCTCAATATCAATATTGCGTATATTCATTCAATCTTCGACCCCTCAACTCACCAGAGATGCTAACATTTCGTGAAACAGTGCAATTTGTTGCCAGTGTTTTTCGTGTAACAGCATTTACAATTGTATGGTTCAATTTCAGCTTCTTCTGGTTATCACTCTCAACTGAAGGACAAAATTTCGTTCTATTTGATGGCAATTGTTTCCGTTTCGTTGATCTGAAGATTTGATTGGCTTTGCTTGTTAGAAATAGTTTTTTTTGTACGCGGATTTATAGTATCGGACATACGATTATTAATTTTTTTGACTTTTTGTTTTTAGAAATCGGCAGTAGTATATAATTTAATTCTGATGCCTCCTTTCTGCTTCCCCTGACATGGGCTTTGTTTCTTTAGCTTTTCAAGGTCTCTTCAAACAGTCTGGGAAACAATTCTAACTCGCGTTTATCACAAGGAAGAAAATATACCACCCAGTTCGTTTCCGTAGTCCTTAATCAATCCAAACATTGAATTGTTGCGTTTGACATTTTTGTAATGTCTCACAATTTTTTTACCATTGTATGACAAACTCAGTATGTAACTATTTGTTTTTAAGCTTAATTGTATCCAA
This sequence comes from Convolutriloba macropyga, assembly GCF_964194025.1. Lineage (NCBI taxonomy): Eukaryota > Metazoa > Xenacoelomorpha > Acoela > Convolutidae > Convolutriloba > Convolutriloba macropyga. The sequence continues at coordinate 6,938,849 of NC_134479.1, read as the reverse complement.
ATCAAATTGGGATGGGCTTGCTATTAATCGCAAAATACGAGATCAATTCATCTATATGAATTCGCTCAAATTGGGATACAAACTAAGGAACAAAACACCAAAGAGCTGTTTATGGAAAAAAATCCTTAACTTAAATTTAAGCATACTTTTGCTGTATGTGGTCACAACTGGAGACACCAGAAACGAGAAATCTGTCACAGATGAATTACAGAAAAGTTAATTTTTGGATACGGGACACGTTAACTATAAATTTAAAGTTTAAGAATAATTACCAATTTAGGTCACCGCTTCAATTTACTGCTGGGGCAAAATTAGTTGAAAGACAAAAACACAAATTATCTACAGCTCGATTTCGCTCACTTGCCGAGTTTTGCAGAGTTTTTTCAGAGTTAGACCAAAGAAACGCTGTCCGCATTGACTGTTGATGTGTGATTGTTTAGATTGTTGTTTTAGTCCCCCCTTTTATTTTTCGCTACGTGACCATGACGTTGTCTATGACTGGTATTATGACTATAACTTTTACTGCAGTCAAAGTTGCTAGTATTTTCCGCTTACGAGTGTTTTCTCCATCTTACACAAGGTTGGCGCAAACATTATGGTTCATAAAACTCCAAAATGAAAAAAAAATAGTGATAAATTTGTCTTAAGTTATCTCTTTAGTACATTTTCAAAAATGGCCTGATCCTCAGCTTCGTTTTGCGTTCTCAGCTACTCTGCCAAATTGAATTGTCAAAGACATACTGGATGATATCGGCATTTTCAATCTCTAAGCTCAGAATAAATAAACTGAAGGGCACAAAAACTACAATTTGTCAGTTTTTTAAAACTCATTTTTATACTTGAGTTTTTTTTTAACTTCGCTGCGAGCATACAGATAAAAAATTTGGCAGGACAGGTTGAAAATCTGAACATACACGTTTTTGAACCCCAACTTCTTTCGATAAATGGTACCAATTTTTCATAATCATAACAAATATTTAATTTTTACAGTATTCAAATAACTTGTATTGAGAACTATTTGTAGTCGTCCTAAGACACTAGCCGTACATATATATTCGCATAATATTTTCCCAGTTGTAGTTAAAATTCACAAAAAAATGCAGATTTATAAAAACACCTATTTTGTAGAGATCTTTTGAATGCAATATCGAAACAATACAAAACGCACCGAGTCAAAAAAAGGTAATTGAACTCATTAGATATAACAAAATTTAGTTTCAAACGTTGGATAACATTAACTACGGACAAAATACAACTCATTATGAGTTTCAGCAAATTCAATATCATTCGTTTTCAAAAAACAAATAATAAAAATTTCTAGAAGTTGCATAAAACCGGAAACATTTTGGATGTACACAGGAAGTCTATTGTGATCAATTATGCCCCTCAAAAAACAAGGTGCTATTAAGGCTAGTTTTGTCTGTGCGTCTGAATGCATGTGCCAGTTCTTGTTTTTGCATACATAGATAATCAATACACAACTGATTATTTCGCGATTTCTTTACATTTGTTTTACTTAAATTTAAACCAATCAGATGATTTGGTCAACCAAATTTAGGCACTCGGCTCTAATTCTTATTAGTTTTCTCATTCGGCTCTAATTCCTAGCTTTCCCGGAAAAATTTCAATCTGAGTCTTGCTCAGTACTTTTCCAGTAAAATACACCTCTTGAATTGACGAATTAGTTTAGTACTGATAACGTCTGATCTCAAATCATCTTAATACTAGCAAAATTAAGTCAAGACTTGTCAAGTCTAAATGAAGTCTTGGCCAAGACTTGACAAGTCTCGAGTCAAATTTGTCCAAGACTCGGCAAGTCTTGACTCAAGTCTGGACCAAGACTAAGACTTGACAAGTCTTGAGTAATGAGCAGTTAAGCAAAGTAGAGTTTCAGGAAGAAAATATTTATAATCATTGCATTTCAAAAAATGATAAATATTTTTCAAGAGAAGTTTGCTAATCTGACCAAGCTATTCCTGAAGTGAATATATACCAGCTTCAAATGTGCCGTATGTTCAACCCAAACCCATTTTTTCAATAAGCAGAAACAAGTGGCCATGACTGGTATCTTAAGGCGAAATCATTTTTTTTTTCGTTCTCTATCAAGTGAACGTTGTAGAAGTGATCGTATTGTCTTGTGCTTCTCTTTTCACTTTGGAGAGTTCTATAGGCAGGCCACTGTAAGTGGTGGACTTTTTCTTTTGCTACCAAACGATTGCAAACAAACAAAAAAACTGTACTCAATACTTGACTCAAGGCTTGCCAAGACTTAAGATTTGATATAAGAAATGCCGTGTACTGAAAGTTACATAATCAGAGCTCTGATACAGTACTGATCCAAGACGTGAAATTTCACTGAATCAGAACTGATTAAGACTTGACGCTCTGTCCGGGCTCTGTGTGTGCTTGTGCCGGTGTGAACGTATATGTAAAACTGCTTTTTCAATTCACGTGTTCATGATCATGCGGGGTTGATGAGTGTTTACGTATGTGTAGATGTGTGCTTAAATGAGTTTATGAGTGTAGTGTACGTAAATATAATTGTCTAGGCCTGTTTGTGAGTATGTTGATGTGTTCTCGTATGTTCAAGCGTGTGTGTGTACGTTCGTGTATACGATTCCATGTGTATGTGTTTTTGATTGTGTGTCTGTATATGTACGTGTAGGTGTGTCGTGCATGTGCATGTGTTATGTTTCTATATGTGCCCTTGGTTAAACTTTTGTGTGTTGTGATTTTGTATACGTTAATGTGTTCCAATGCACGTGTGTGTGTCTGAAAGAGAGCATATGTTTTTAAGTGCATGAGCATATGCGCGACTAAATGTGCAAGTTGTTGCGTTTTTATGTGTCTTTTCTGTGTGTGCAAGTGCACCTGCGTCTACAAAAGACACATTTTTGCCCAAAAAAGAACACATAGTATCGAAATCCACACACGCACTCAAACATAAACACAAAATACGCACAGATGCACACACAAATACACACACAAACAACACACACATATATTTATTATATATATAATATAATATAAATACATATATATATATTATATATATATATATATATATATATATAAAACTCTATATATATATTATATATATATATATATATATATATTATATATAT